>NC_048222.1:24911617-24923329 GCF_002007445.2 Ailuropoda melanoleuca | reverse complement strand
AATGATGGATAATCCTTTTAATGTACTGTTGGATTCTATTAGCAAGGATCTTGTTGAGGATTTTGGCATCTGCTTTAAAAATTCAATTCTTTTCTTTCTGGATTTTACTTTTAATAATAAGTTCATTGCGTTTTCCCAAAACTAACCATGCTATATAGAAAACATGCTTTAGACTAAGAAAAGAATAAAAATATTTTTCAATCGTAAAAAAGGAAAATCTTATAATTGTAACAGAATGCCTTCTGATCATTGATTATGAATATTAAGCATATATTAAGAATCTTCAGGTAACACCGAGGCTTTCATACTATACTGATAATTAAACTTCATCTGCGTCATTAGATTTCATTTATGGTTTAAACAATAACTAAGACATCACCTGGAAACCTTTCTTTTATAACCTACCAACCCGTGGTTTGCTAGTGAACTGTCCCTCCAATCAAAAAAGTCCTAATTGGTAGCATTTCTGTGCTGATTTCTGTGATGTGGCTGCTTTCAAGCTCCCAGGGTGATGCCGGGATGCGGACTGGGAGGACATGAGCGACATTGGTCTCATGAATAAGTACAGGCCAGCTCTAGGATAACACTTGTGCCAAACCTGTTTTTACCCAGCCCTCTGCTTTGATGGAGTCTGTTTAGCGTCCGTGTACTGCATTCTCTACCTTTTAGATGAACAAAAACCACAAGCCCACCACGAGCACAGACACAATGCAATGCACTGCACCCTGTAAGTACTCAGATACTAACACTGATGTTTAGATAGGGTTATTGTTACCAAGCCTCTCCACATGTATTCCCCCACTCGGTCATTACTACTGCCTATGAGGTCCGTATCGTTTTTTCCTTTTTAGGTTTGGAAGCTGATGCTCAGAAGTGTTCAGTGACTCACCTCGTGCCGAATTGGGGCAAAGCAGTCTCATCCCACTCCATTCTGTCCACTTCTCTACCCACTGGGCCTTTCCTGATATTCCTACTAACAGGCTGGGTATCATGACCAGGGTGGGATTGGAACGTTGACTTCGATCTTTTTTAGGGATAAATTGGTAAACTTTCTAGAATACATTGTTTTTATTTTTTTTCCTTTTTTAAAATATAATACATTGTTTTTAAATCTCCATTTTGTGGATGATAAAGGGGTGCAGTGGCTCTTTGTGAGAAAGGGCAAGCACAAAACACACCTGAGGTAGGGAAGGTAGTCAGTGGGAAAGCACAATAAGGCTTCAGGGCTGCAGCTGAGCCCCTACCATCTCCTCCCCACAGGGCCCAGCACGGCCAGATGGGGTAAGGATAGGACACTTCCTCTTTAGAACACCTGTCCAAGTATGTACAAAACACCAAGGCCCTTTTCTTTGTTCCTCTTTGCACAGCTGAGAAAGCTTGGGATTGTCAAAAGAAATTTACTAAAACATCACCGGAAAACAAACAATGAATGAACAAAGGCAAAAACCGTTAAGGGCAAAAACAGCCTTCGAAGTTCTGACATGAAGACCCACAAAAGCTCACCCTCTCACCAAGCATGCAAGCCTGTTTAGCAACACACCCTGTCTGACAGGCAGAGCCCTTTCCTTGTGATCCTTGTACCTCTTTCCCTGCCGCTTTGTCACAGGAGTGTCCTGCTACCTCCTGAGAGAGAAAGGGTACCAGATGAATGGGTTAGCGCTACAGCGGTCAAATGCAGCCCTTCTCTCCAGAGGTTACCAGATGCAAAAGGAGGAAGTGCAGGTGGGTGGGTGCCTGAGCTCGGGAGCTAGATGAACATAGGAGAATGCCCAGGCAACGTGAGGGACTTGGATGAGTCCCTTGGTCCTTGGCCAGTAAGATGGAAATAACAATTTCTTAACTCTAACTGGGGATGTGAGGACAGAAGGAAATGGCACAGTTAGTGGACTGAGCATAACACTGGACTCATAATAAACCCTCAGGATGGACCTTTAATATCACCAACAGCAGCTGATTTGAACCCGACATTTTCAGGGGAATCCTACCCTAGTTCTTTATAGGGGAAAATGACAGCAGCATATCCATGTATATGAAAAGGCCCTTGCATGGGCACAAATTCATGAATTCTATGTCTGTAGGCTAAAGATACTGGCCACAGGTTCTGTTCTGTCCGTAGTTAGCCAACCTTCCCACAAGCACATGTGAGTGCTCATAGGGAGTCCTAGGTCCTGGCTTTCATGACTGCCTAAGAGAGCATGAGGAAGGAGAAAGGAGAGAAGGTGGGCAAAGAAACAAGAGAAAGGAAGAACAAACCATTCAAGACAACAGTACTGAGTTCCCGGCTTTGGGAATGTGCTACCTAATGCTAAAAGCTTGAAGAAATAGAGAAATTGTGCAAGTGGAATTTGCTTTGGGAATCTTAAGAATCAAAACCCAAGAAAGCCCAGATATGTGCAGCATCATTTGGAGATGCCCTATATCCGCTAGGACTTCCTTTACTATTACTGAAACTTTCCATTTTTTGTTTTGGCTTTGTCCCTTATGCCTGGCCTGTAAATAAGGAAAAGGGAGTGTTAGATGGAACAGAACAATGGTTTTTATACATTTTTTTGAAAAATAGAAACCATTTTTTCCCCAAATTCTGTTTTGTACCCTAGACTATAAATGCCAAGAGGGCAGGAGCAGTGTCTGCCTTTATTATTGTTGAAATTGCAGGCTTAGAACAAAGCCTAGCAGATATTCAAAAAGTGTTGGTTTAATGAATAAAGGAGAATCTAAATCATAAAGCCGAAAAAAATTGCTAATTTAGAACTTCCAACTAAAGATTAGAAATAAAGAGATTAACTCTCTTCTCATTTCTGGAAGTCACAAAAGTGAACAGTGAACAACAACTACAAAAATGATAATGAAGTAGAAAACTCCATCTCTTCATCTTTAAATTAGGAAGGAATCCAAGAATATGAAGAATTCCATCCAGATAAAGTGACATCTGATCAGTCGAGAATATTATGGTTGCCTCCACACCTTATATCCGTTCTCTCTTCCTAACTGGACTATGTTCTCCTAGTCACGTGGTTTTAGTGGAATTGAACTTTCTCCAGCCTCAGCCACGGACTCTGATTAGCTTGAGACAGTCTTAACCCCCTGGACTGAGATTATTTGTTCAAGTCTGGAGACAAGACCCCAGTTAGATCCATAATGGCCTATTAGACTCATCTGTAATGCTTTGGTTGACTGGAAAAGCAGTTACTTTCTTTTTCTGCCTGGAAGTAAATGAGAATTATATTGGCCCATTTATTCAGCCAGCCTCTTTAGACCACAAAAAAGGCTTACTTGAGAACTCCAAGGATGTGAAGCCAAGAAACAGAGAGATAATAGTTCATGGCCACATTGTTTAAGGCCTGGATAAATCTCACTTGAAGCCAGATATGCCCTTGGAATCATCAGCTGTTACTTTGTTTTTATTTAGGGCTCTTTTAGTTGGGTTTTCTACAGCTGGCAAATGCACCTGAAGTGGAACTATCTCAAAGCTGATACACATCTCTCAGGATTTTTGGATTGCTTTGAAAGTAAGTGGACCTCGAGGAATCCGGTGAACCTGTATTTGAAAATCAAAGGGTGACAGTGTGGATATGTGAGAGGAGTAGAAGGAAACATACACTTTCCATCCTGAAGAGTAGTAGGAGGGGGAGATCAACACTGGAAATTCTTATTTATTTTCTACGAACTGGGCTTCTTCACCTGGAGAAATAGGTGGAAGTAAGATATTGTTCATCCAAGTCATGTGAGCAGAGAAAAATCAATGTTAAATTATTATTAAACCTAATAACTTTTGAGTTATGAGGCATCTCTGGGAATCACTGTCCAGCTGCCACTTTGGAGATCACTTCACTTCAGTAAAGTGAAGCCTCCAAATATAAGAAGAGAACTATATCCCCTGACTGGCAGATTTTGTGGAAAAAGTATTTAGTGATAATAGAATTGATTGGAAGCTACTGACTGTACCAGCTAACACTTTATGCCCTCTCCATCTTGTTTTTGAACAAATGGTAGGTACAGGTAAAACCATCCCAATAAAATATGAGTAATAAACAGAAAGGATATGAAATGGACTATGTGCATAAACATCACAAACTTTTAAGTAGAAGTAAGGAAAAATTACAAGCAAAGAGCAAAGAAGAATACACTTAAAAAGAAAGTTCAGTGAAGGTAATAAAAAAACTTTTAGGAAAATATTTCTCTATATGCTCAAATTGAAAACTGAATAGATTCTTTTGGGAGTTAGTTGGGAAATACCTTATTTTTTTTTAAAGTAATACCTTATTATTTTCAAGCCCCAACATGAGGCTCAAATTCACAACCCCTTCACAACCCCAAGATCAAGAGTCTCATGCTTTACTGACTGAGCCAGCCAGGTACTCCCTGTTGGGAAATACTTTAGAAAAGAAATTCAGGAGATATAAAAAGAGATTGCAAAACTCAGAAAGGCAATCAATGATAACAATATACTCTTACAGGGAAAAAATCAGTAGTTAAAAAATATTAAAATATATATCACTGAAAACAGAGTCAGTAATATGAGAAAATAACTCAGCAAAGTAAAATAAAAAGAGATCACAAATAAATATAAAGTGAAAAATATCTAAAACAAGATAGAAAATAACTAAATTAAATATAGTTGGTGGTTCCTGAAGAAGTGAAGAGAATAAACAAAAAAGTAAAAGTACTCAAATATAATAGAATGAAACATTTCTAAAATAAAAACGAGACCTGAAACTGTAGGCATAGTTTGTACCAGGAAAAAATAGATACAGAATTGTTAACCCTGAGTCATACCTTGATAAAGCTGTTGAGCTTTAAGGATAATGAGCAAATGCTGTAGACATCGAGACAAAAAGCATGTCACTTGTAAAGGTAAGCCTCAAACTTCTCTAGAGGAACACACAATTCTTTAAGATAAAGTAAAAAAAAGCTCTAGGATTCTGAAGGAGCTAAAGTATGACCTAAAAGTTTCCTACCCAGTCAAATTTTAATTCACTCTCTAAAAACTTAGCCATTTAGTAGCCATGAAGGATTTTTGGAAAATTACTTGACAATTGTATTTATTCTACTAAGAGATGAATCAAAAAACTGAAGGGCAAGAAATAAGTAAGGGAGACGAACCAAATGAGACTCTTGACTCTGGGAAGCAAACTGAGGGTTGCAGAAGGGGAGGTGGGTGGGAGGATGGGGTAACTTGGCGATGGGCATTAAGAAGGGCATGTGATGTGATGGGCACTGGATGTTATACGCAACGAGTCATTGAACGTTATATCAAAAACTAATGATGTACTATACATTGGCTAATTGAATTTAAATAAAAAAATAAAGAACTAAGGAACACAGGAGGATAAAGTGAAGGAACACATTATGGACATTACATGTAAGTATAGGGATAATTATATCTATTTAGTAGGATCAAATAAACTCTGACAAATTTTTAAAAACTTTAATTTTTTAGAGTAGTTTTAGGTTTACAATAAAATTAAGAGGAAAGATACAGAGACTTGACGTATATCCCCTGCCCCTACATGTTCACAGCCTCCCCCATTATCAGCATCACTAACCAAAACAGTACAATTTACCAAGGATGAGCCTACATTGACACATCGTTATCACCCCAGATCCATAGTTTACCTAAAGGTTTACCCTTGATGCTGTACATTCAATGTATTTAGACATGTATCTACCATTATAATATCATACGGAGTATTTTCACTGCCCTGAAAATCCTTCATGCTCTGCCTTTTCTTCCCCACCCCCCCACCCCTGAGAACCACTGTTCTTTTTACTGTCTCCATAGTTTTGCCTTTTCCAGAATGTCATATAGTTGGTGGAATCTTATAGTATGTAGCATTCTCAGATCGTCTCCTGTCACTTAGTAATATGCATTTAAGTTTCCTTTATCTTTTCATGGCTTGGTAACTCATTTCATTTCCATGCTGAATAATAATCCACTGTCTGCATGTGCCAGTTTAATTGTCCATTCACCCCCTGACGTCCATCTTGGTTGTTACTAAGTTGGCGATTATGAATAAAGCTGATACAAATATCTGTGTGCAGGTTTTTGTGTGGGCATAAATTTTCAACTCCTTTGGGTAAATACCAAAGAGCATGATTGTTGGCTTGTAAGGAAGAGTAGATTTATAAGAGACCACTAAACTGTTGTCCAAAGTGGCTGTACCATTTCACATTCCCATCAGCAAAGAATGAGAGTTCTTGCTCCATGTCCTCACTGGCATTTGGTTTTGTCAAGTGTCCCATATTTTGGACATTCCAATAAGTATGTAGTGATATCTCATTGTTTTAATTAACTCTGTCAGTGTTTAAAATATAACAGCAAATTTGGTGATAAGTTATCAAGAAATGAGAAATAATAAGGTCAAAAACTGACTAAGAGAATTATAGTTACATAAGAGAATATAAATATTATGATTCTTCGTAGACTAGAAGCAATTATAACGTAACTTAAATACCTGGAAATAACAGAGTGAAAAGAAAGCCAGGAGAAAATTTAAGTGCTCTCATGTCCTCATATATTATATCAGAGAACCAATGAAAATTATATTTAACTAATACAACTTTATTATAAAATCCAAAGTTAAAAAACACTTAAAAGGTAAATGAATGATAATGAGGATTCTTTTGGTGACCATAGAATTTGAAATGAAGACATATGAATTTTTTATAGTTCCAGGTTTTATCTTATTTCTGTATTTATTTTGTTTACACAGACTTGAAAAACTTGTGATACATACAGATAATTAGCTGTAATTGATTTTTTTAAACTTCACAGCCAGTCTTGGAATCTCAGGGTACTCTTCGATGAACCTTATCTATAAATCAAAGTAATAACTGTGTCAGTTTGAGTAACTAGAAGCAGATCACAATTGCTTGCATTTCTAAATACACAAATGTTCAGGTGAGAAGGAATCAATTAGCAGATTCCTCAGGTAATTAACATCTGTATTATTGGACAGAAAAAAAGTATTCTGTACATACATCCAATACCTGTAAGGTATTAGACTGCTTGGGCTGACATAACAAAATACCACAGACTGGGTAGCTTAAACACAGAAATTTATTTTCTCACAGTTCTGTAGATGAGAAGCTTAAGATCAAAGTGCCAGCATGGTTGGTGTCTGGCGAGATTTCTCTTCTTGGCTTGTAGATGGCCACCTTCTTGCTATGTGCTCATGAGGTCTTTTCTCTGTACAGTGGGAAGATAGCGAGTTCTCTGGTCTCTCTCATTTTCTTATAAGAACACTGGTTCTATAGGATTAGGGCCCACCCTTGTGACCTCATTGAACCTTAATTTTTTCCCTATCTCTAAAGACAGTCACATTGTGGGTTAGGACATACAAGTTTCAACATGTGAATTCTGAGGCAACACAATTTAGTCCATAGTCACTAGTAATAGTTTAATATATTCCATAATATCTTTTTCAGAAACTCAAATACTTCAGATTTACCTCCATCAAATTTACTGAGTTCAAACTTTATTTTACCTTGTACGTTAATTCAAAATAGAAGAATTCACAAACAGATAATTAATTATAAATGTATACTGAATTATGTCAGTGTATTAATTAGATGAGCAAAATACAAAGGTCTTATAGGCAAGTTACGATAATATTTTAGCTAATGGAGATTCCTTATCATTTAAAAGTGGTGATTTATTGTGTATTGAAATACTAGGTTTAGAATCTTGCTTTTTGACAATCAACAAACCTGGTTCATTTCTCATGAAATTAAATCCTGAAGATAACTATCTATCTCATGTTACAAAATTGAAAATTTTATAATAGAAAACTGTACCTAATTGGTATTAGAAAAAGAAAGATATTAGATGCATAAAAATTAGATGAGAACAGGTAAAGTTATTATTTGCAGCTCATATTATTATATACATGGGAAAAAAAGAACTGAGTGTACTGCTGTTGGGACTATGAAATAGTACAGCTTTTATAACAAATGGCATGGTGATTCCTTAAAAAATTAAAATATCATTACTATATTATCCTGCAATTTTGCTTCTGGGCAAATATCAAAAGATTTGAAAGTGGGAACTCACACAGATATTTGTACACTCATATTCATAACATTATTCACAATAGCCAAAAGGTGGAAGCAACCCGTGTCAATTGATGAATAAACAAGTGGTAATTCCACATAATAAAATATTATTTGGCCTTAAAAAGGAATAAATTCTGGTACATGCTGCAACATGGATGAATGTTAAGGACATGATGCGCCGTGAAATAAGCCAGACACAAAAGGACGCATACTGCATGATTCTGTTTATATAAGGTTACTAGAGTGGTCAAATTCTTAGAGTCAGAAAGTAGAATCGTGCTTTCCAGGGCCTGGGAGAAGACAGTAATGGAAAGTTATTGATCGGTGAATTGATTGGTACAGATTTTCAGTTTGGGAAGATGAAGAATTCTAGAGATGGGTCATGATGACAGTCACACAACTCCGTGAATGTCATTAAACTGTACACTTAAAAATGGTTAAAATGGTAAATTTTACATGATGTATATTTTATTACAATTGAAAAAAAAAAGAAGAAAAGTAAGAAACTGTTACCAATACCCCTTCCCACTCCCTAAAATTCAGAATGATGGTTGAGTATACAATTAATATGTAAAGTCAATAGCCTTCATATACAAAAGAACACACAAACAAACAAAAACCCAAAAAATAAAATAAGACACCCCAAACCAAAAACAACAGTTAGAAATGATGATCAAAGACTCAATTTTTAAAAATTTGTTTTGCTGTGTTTAATATGAAAAACATAAAATTTACCATTTTAATCATTTTTAAGTGTGTAATTCAGTGGCATAAAGTATATTCACAATGTGTGCAAACATCACCATTATCCTTCTACAGAAATTTTTCATCATCCCAAGTAGAAAATCTGTACCCATTCAACAATAATTACCCCATTCTACCCTTCTCCTATTTCGTGGTATCCTCCATTCTACCTTATGTCTCTGTGAATTTGCCTCGCCTGGGTACCTCATATAAGTGGAACCATGAGAAAACTTGTCTTTTTTGCCTGGTTTATTTCATTTAGCATTTTCAAGTTCATCCATTTTGTAGCATGCATCAGATTTTTCTTCCTTTTTAAACTGAATAATATTCTATTCTATATATGCATATTTTGTTTATCCATTAATCTACTGAAGATATTTGGGGTTTTTCCACTTTTTGGATGTCGTGAATAAACTGCTATGAACATCACTGTGTATAATTGTCTCAGTCCCTGTTTTCAATTCTTTCAGGAGTTGAATTGCTGGATCATATGGTAATTCTATTTTTAATTTTTTTGAGGAGCCATCAAAATTTTTTCTACAGCAGCTATACCATTTTACATCCCCATCAACAATGTACAAAGGTTGCAATTTCTTCATAACTTTGCCAACTTTAAATTTGGTGGGTTTTTTGTTTTGTTTTGTTTTGATAATAACTACCCTAGTGAGTGTGAAAAAGTATCCCATTGCTGTTTTGATTTATATTCCCCTAATGGTTAGTGATATTAAGCATCATTTCATGCACTTAACAGCCATTTGTGCATCTGTAGAGAAATGTCTACTTACGTCCTTGCCTATTTTCTAATTGGGTTTTTGGGGGTTTTGTTTTGTTTTGTTTTCATTGAGTTTTAGGAGACCTTCACATATTCTGGATAGTAATCCCTTACCAGATATGTTACTTACAAATTTTATACGTTACTTACAAATATTTTCTTCCATTCCCTTTATTGTCTTTTCACTTTCTTGATAATAAATATCCTGTGAGTGTACATTTTGATTTGATTGAAAAGTGCAATTTATCTATTTTTTTCTTTGTTCCTTGTTGTTTTGGTGTCACGTCCAAAAAATCATTGTCAAATCCAATATCATAAACATTTCCACTATGTTTTGCTCCATGATTTTTATAGTTTTAGCTTTAGTTTAAATTTGGTCTTTGATCCATTATGACTTAATTTTTATATATGGCACAAGGCAAGAGTCAATTTCATTCTTTTGCATGTGAACATCCAGTTTTTCCAAACTATCTGTTGAAAAAAAAAGTCCTTTCCCTCAGTGAATGGTCTTGGTATGTTTGCTGAAAATCAATTGATCATATATTATTTCTGGGCTCTCTATTCTAATCCATTGGTGTATGTGTATATTTTTGTGCCAGTACAATACTGTTTTGATTATGGTCGCTTTTTAGTAAGGTTTGAAATCAGGGAGAGTGAGTTTTCCAACTTTGTTCTTGTTCAAGATTGTTTTGGCTATTCAGGAGCCACTGAAATTTTCCATTTGAATTTTAGACGGGAATGAATTCTATTTCTGCAAAAATGTCATTGGGATTTTGTTAAGGATTGCATTGAATCCACAGAGTGCTTCAGTGTACTACTTACCTTAACAATATTAAATGAACACAGGATATCTTTCTATTTATAGATCTTCCTTAAATTTTCTTCAGCAAAAATTTTGTAGTTTTCAGTGTGCAAGTCTTTCATCTTCCTGGTTACATTTATTCCTAAGTATTAAAATTGATGCTACTATAAATAGAATTTTTCAAATTTTCTTTTTGGGTTTTTAATTTTTAGTGTATAGAGATAAAACCGATTTTTTTGTGTGTTGGTTTTGTATCCTGCAACTTCATGAATTTATTAGCTCTAACAGCTTTGTGTGTGTGTTTTGGGGGTTGTTTAAACATAAGTTCATGTCATTGGCAAACAGATAATTTTACTTTTTCCTTTCCAATTTGGATGCTTTGCATTTCTTTTTCCTGACTAATTGTTCTGGCTAGAACTTCATGTTGAATAGAAATAGCCAAATCAGGCATTCCTTCTTTGTTCCTGATCTTTGTGGAAAAGCTGTGTCTTTTATCATTGAGTATGATGCTAGCTGTGGGTTTTTCCTACATTGACTTTTACTATGCTGAGAAAATTTCCTCCTAGTCCTAGTTTATTAAGTTGTTTTATAATGCAATGGAGTTGAATTTTGTCACTTTTTTTTTGCATCAGTTGACATGATCATATGCTTTTCTCTTCTCCTCCTCCTCCTTTCTTCCCTCCTCTTCCTCTTCTCCCCCATTCTATTATTATAGTGCATTACATTAATTTTTCTTCATATGTTAAACCATCCTTGCATTCCAAGAATAAATTTTACTTTGTTATGGTGTATAATTTTCTTAATGTGCTGCTGAATTTAGTTTGCAGGTATTTTATTGAGAATTTTGCATCAATATTACTCAGAGATATTGGTCTGTAGTTTTCTTGTAGTATTTTTGACTCGCTTTGGTATCAAGGGAAATTCTGGCCTCATAGAATGAATGAAGAAGTGCTCCATACTCTCCAATCTTTTGGGAGAGTTTGAGAAAGAATTGGTATTAACCCCTCTTTAAATGTTTGGTAGAATTCACCAGTGAGGCCATCAGATCAGGTCTCTACTTTCTTGAAAAATTTTTTATTACTGATTCAATCTCCTTAATAATCATAAAGAAGACTCTATTTTTAAAGGACAAAAATGTATAAATTGCCCCAAATAAACTTTACAAGAACTGAATGAGAACTCTATAAATATAATTGTAAAACCTACTAGGGTCTATCTCTGAGATTTGAAAAACATTGTCAGACTATGTTCTTGAATAAGAGGACTCAGTGTTGAGATACCACCTTACGCCAGTTAGAATGGCAAAGATAGACAAGGCAAGAAACAACAATTGTTGGAG
>NC_048222.1:24871529-24911517 GCF_002007445.2 Ailuropoda melanoleuca | reverse complement strand
AAACTTTACATCGGAATCTGGGGATGTACTGTATGGTGATTAACATAATATAATAAAATAAAATTTAAAATTAAAAAAAAGAGGACTCAGTGTTATTTTTTAAAACTGACAATATTTCTAAATTAATCTATAAATGGAATGAAATCCCAATAAAATAAAAAACTACTTTTGAGTGAAAGTGTAGAGAAATCATGATAGGGGATTTAAAAATTCATACAGAAAATTAAATATGCTATTCCCAGAGAAATTCTGACCAAAAAAAGGAGTAATGAGATGAGATTACCCTATAAGCTTGAAAAAATCTTATCTATAAGCTATGGAAACATAAATATAATTAAAACAGTGAGGTACTTATATACCAATAGGCTGATTAATTAATGCCCAGGATGACATAACATCAAGGAATATATTCATGTAACCTCTGCAAAATGTAATACTCAGCAAATATATATTGTTTTTAAAATGGTATAGCCAACTAGAAAATCATATGAACTTGGATTTAAACCAGGTATCAGGACAAATTCCAGATGGGTCAAATATTTGAAATGGAAAATAAGAAACTTTTAAAAATAGAAGAAACTGTAGAATTTGTTTTATTCTTATAACTTTTAGAAGCTCTTTCTAACATAAATAAAATCCTGAAGCCAGAAAAATAAGATTGGTAAATTCAAGTACATAAAAATAAACAATTTCTGTATGGCAAAAATCCATCAGAATAAAAGCTAAAAGGTAAACAATAAAATGATAAAATACATTTGCAACTCTTAACATAAGCAAAAGTTTAATTCCCCTGATTTTTATGTATATAAACCAAATAAGTAAGAAAAAGATCAATAACCCAATTGAAAAATAAGCCAAGTATATAAGAAGCAAGCAATGGAAATAGAACTACAAAACTACAAATTATTTTTAATATATTTAAGATGCTCAATCTCATTTATTATTAGAAAAATGCAAATTAAAATTACACTGAGATGCCATTTTTCACCTATCAGATTGGCAAATGTCTAAAAGCTTGATAAATTTCCCTGTCGGTGTGGGTGTAGGAAACATGTCTGCTAACACACTGCAAGTGGGAGTGTAGACTGGTACTTCTCAATGGTGAGTACTTGGCGACATCTATCAAAAGTCTAAATGTGCCTACCCTTTTGACCTAGCAATTCCATTTCTGGGAATTTACCTTACAGAAATACCTGTGCTACTTGATGTTTGTACAAGGTTATTACTCATTGCATCATTGTTCTTGTAGCAAACACTTGGAGACAACCTAAATATACAATGTAAGAGTGATTAAATAAATGATGGTACAGTCATACAGTGGAATGCTATGTAGCTGAAATAAACAGTGAGAAAGCCTTGTATGTACAGATAGGGAACAATGCCCCAGATCTATTGTGAAGTTTTCTTTAAAAGAGAATGACTTAAAAGTATGAGTATTTTTTTTAAAGGGAAGACAATATGCATAAAACATCTCTGAAGAGAGAGGCAAGAGCATGATAACATTGATTTCTTTCACAGAAGGGAACCTAGATGATTGCAACAAGGAGAGTTTTTTCACTGAATTCACTTTTGTATCAATTATATTGTCACAATTTTTATTTATTTTTTAAAACAATTTTTAATAATATTTTTATTATGGTAGTCACCATACAGTACATCCCTAGTTTTTGATGTAAAGTTCCATGATTCATTACTTGCATATAACACCCAGTGCAACATGCAGTATGTGCCCTCCTTAATACCCATCACCAGCCTATCCCATTCCCCCACTCCCCTCCCCTCTGAAGCCCTCAGTTTGTTTCCCAGAGTCCATAGTCTCTCATGGTTCATTCCCCCTTCTGTTTACCCCCCCTTCCTTCTTCCCTTTCTTCTCCTACCGATCTTCCTACTTCTTATGTTCCATAAACGAGTGAAACCATATGATAATTGTCTTTCTCTGCTTGACTTATTTAGCTTAGCATTATCTCCTCCAGTCCCATCCATGTTGCTGCAAATGTTGAGAAATCGTTATTTCTGATGGCTGAGTAATATTCCATTGTATCTATGGACCACATCTTCTTAATCCAGTCATCTGTTGAAGGGCATCTTGGCTCCTTCCACGATTTAGCTATTGTGGACATTAAAACAATTTTGATTTCCTATTTCAGAGTTAGTAAATAAAATGTATGAAATAAAGCAAAATAAGATTCCTTCATTAAATTGGCAGATTTGGGGAAACTGTGGCTATCCCTAAGCTTGGATTTGCTCATAAACATGCTGTGACAATGTCCTTATGTTTCTTTTGCATCATTGATTTAGCTATCATGCCATGTTATAAATGTATGTGATTTATTGTTTGCATGAAAAATTCTAATACATGAAACATTATAATACATGAAAACTAGGACGTGAAAGCTAATACATGAAAAATTACTCCCCTTTGGTGTCTTCTTTTTACAAAATAATTAAAATTCCTTTTATTCATTATATGAGAGTATTATATGAAAATTAAAAGTTTATTTTCTGAGTCCTCACTATTTTGAAGACTAATTGAAAGTTTGCCAAATCTGTAGTCTTATCCAATTAAACCAAAAAGATTTCACATAATTTCATCATCCAAATGAGTCAAGAATATTGAACTTTTTTTCTATAGCTTGCATTATCATAATATTTTCAGATGACACATTGGGACCCTTTAGGGAGTTATGGAATTTGTTGGGTCATAGGTAGCTTTTTAAGAACATGAAACACAATAAAACATAATAGAATGGAAAATACCAGAGTGAATCACATGTAATAAAAATATATGTTCTGGTTGTGACGAAAATTGTATTTCTTATGTACCAGGTACTAGAGTTTCTGGTGCTAGGGACACCATGACTAACAAGACTGTTCCAGCCCTTATAAACTTTACAGTCTATTGGAAAGAGTCAGGCAAGAAAGAAGCAAGCAAACAAGCCAGTGCAGATTGTAAACAGTGCCAAGAAGGAATTAACAATATGCTGGAAGGAAGAATACCAGGGACAGTAATGTCTTAAATAGAGTATCCATGGAAGGTCTCTGAGGAGGTTGATGTTCAGGTTGCTGCTGAAGGATGAAAAGAAGCCGGTCATCTTATGGTCCAGAGAAGAGCTCCAGGCACAGGAAATGGCAAGCATGGACCCCAAGCAGAGAAGGCATGAGGTGTGTTCTGGGGGATGGAAGCATGAGATAAGACTAGGCAGAGAAATAAGAGTCAGACCATGCTAGGTCTCCCAGGCCAGGAGAAAGCAAATATGGATTTTATTCCAAGTACAGTGTGAGGCCACTAAAGGACTTTTATCAGGGCAGTTACATGTTAGTGCTTGAGTTTTAAAATAACATCCTGGTGTCTCAGTGTAGGATGAATTGAAAATAAGGCAAGGGTGACTTTGTCTAGGGTGAGGAGTGAATGAATTTGCCCTTGATTTGGAGGTAGAACTGATATGTCATCAATGTAGCGTTACACAGAAAGGAAACATCAACAAAAATGACCAGACTCATGGCTTTAATAGCTGGGCATATGACAATACCATTAGTTGCATTTTTATGGCTATCTGCTCATCTAACAGAGTTAATACATTGTCAATGGCATGACATCTGATTAGCTTTTGCCTGGTGGATTATGTTTTTCTTCTTATGTAATATGGAAACTTAACTTTGAATGACATTCTAAATGTATATTCACTATTGGATCTAAATTTCATGTATATATACATATGTTTTTTATAACTTTGAGCTATTCAGTTTATGTTGAATAAAAATTTAAAAAACTTAGAGCCCCATATCTATACTCCATAGAGTCTTCTTTTGACCTGATAGTTACAAATGATGTTTCATATTGGTAGAGCTCATAAAGCTATTTTCCAAAATTTCATAAAAAGGACTTGCGCAATTTGATTATCTTGCAAGGTGAACCCTCGTGAAAAATAAGTTGTAACACTTCCTTATTTTTCATCACATTGCTTTTATGTCCTGCTGCTGGAGGGAGACACAATGGAAACATCAGTTAGTGCTGTGTAATATGATTCGTTATTGATCTTGAGTCTTGTCAATCTTTCACATTCATTTTCAATTAAAAATATTTTTGGGAGACAAGTTTAGATGGCGGAGGAGTAGGGGACCCCTTTTTCAGCCGGTCCCCTGAGTTGAGCTGGATAGGTACCAGACCAGCAGAAACATCCACGGAATCAGCCTGAGATGCAGGAAGATACTTCTGGATCTCTACAAAAGAACATCTCCAGCGCTGAGTATCAAGGTACGAAGCAGGGAGCCGTGAAACCGCACACAGATATTGGAAGATAAACAGAAGGGGGAGGGAGCTGCTATGTCAGGGCGCCGGGAAGCGGTAGCCACCTGCACGGGGGAGCGGACGGACCACTGACCCGCACGCTTGAGACAGCAGAATGGGAGCTCCAGGAGCGCGCGCGGGGCGGCTGGCAGCAGGCGGCTGGAGGGCCAGCTGCACGGGGGAGCAGGCGGACTCATGACGGCACCCGCGAGACAGCAGACTGAGAACGGGAGCTCCAAGAGCGCGCGCGGGGCGGCTGGTGGCTGGCGGGCCACCTGCTCCGGGGAGCAGGCGGACCGCGGACCTGCACCCTGGAAACAGCAGACTGAGTCTGTGAGCCGGGAGCGTGTGCCACCAAGCATCTCACGGAACTACGGAGCTCCGGTGTGCTCACTGGATCCAGGCTGAGACCGGGAACTCCGGGAGTGTGCGTGGGGCAGCTGGCGGCTGGCGCCTGGCGGGGTTGGAAACACAAAGGACAGAGATGCGCTGGCCCTGGAAGTGAGGGCTGGGACGCCGGGTGTGGGGCGCACAGCCTGGGATGCTGCAGGGTTGAGTAGCACCAACAGAAACAGAGTTAAAGTGGCCAGAACATCAGTGGAGAACGATCCGCGATCCCTCTGTTCTGAGACAGAGGCTGAATTTCAGCCGCTGCTGCTCTGACTCTCAGAAGAGGCATAGCAAACTGCCAGGGAAAGCTGCCAGAAACAAAAAACCGGAAATACCAGCTCACAGGGTGCCCATCCCCATCCCCCCTCGCAGGGGACACGGAGACTCTACGCAAACAGGGTTTCTTGAGTACCGGCCGGCAGGCCCCTCTCCCAGAAGGCAGGCTGAAAAATCAAGAAGCCCACAACCCAGGGCTCCTGAGTGGCTCAGTCATTAAGAGCCTGTCTTCGGATTAGGGTGTGATCACAATGTTCCGGAAAGGAGTCCCTCATCGGGCTTCTCCGCCGGGAGCCTGCTTCTTCCTCTCCCAATCCTCTGCTTGGGTTCCCTTTCTTGCTGACTGTCTCTCTCTCTCTCAAATAAATAAATAAACTCTTTAAGGAAGAAGCCCACATCCCTAAGATCTCTATAAAACAAGGGCGCACGGCCTGGGTCCCAGTCAACAACTTGGGCTCTGGACAACCCCGCAATCTCTCTTGATCAGAATGACGAGAAGGAGAAGTCCCCCCCAGCAAAGAAAAGATAATGAGTCTGTGGCCTCTGCCACAGAATTGGCCTCGGCCACAGAATTAATACATATGGATGTATCCCAATTATCAGAAATGGAATTCAGAGCAACAATGGTCAAGATGATGAGTAAACTTGAAAAAAGCATCAGAGAAAATGTTACTGAGAATATAGAATCCCTAAGGGCAGAAATGAGAGTGAATCTGACAGAAATTAAAAATTCAATGAGTCAAATACAGTCAAAACTAGAGGCTCTGACGGCCAGGGTCACCGAGGCAGAGGAACGCGTTAGCGAATTGGAGGATGGGTTAGTAGAAGAAAAAACGAAAATAGAAGCTGGTCTTAAAAAAATCCATGCCCACGAATGTAGATTATGGGAGATTACTGAATCTATGAAACAATCCAATGTCAGAATCATNCAGTCAAAACTAGAGGCTCTGACGGCCAGGGTCACCGAGGCAGAGGAACGCGTTAGCGAATTGGAGGATGGGTTAGTAGAAGAAAAAACGAAAATAGAAGCTGGTCTTAAAAAAATCCACGCCCACGAATGTAGATTACGGGAGATTACTGACTCTATGAAACGATCCAATGTCAGAATCATCGGCATCCCTGAAGGGGTGGAGAAAAACAGAGGTCTAGAAGAGATATTTGAACAAATTGTAGCTGAAAACTTCCCTAATCTAGCAAGGGAAACAAGCATTCGTGTCCAAGAGGCAGAGAGGACCCCATCCAAGCTCAACCATGACAAACCTATGACACGTCATGTCATAGTGCAATTCACAAATATTAGATAAAGGATAAAGTATTGAAAGCGGCCAGGGCAAAGAAATTTCTCACGTACCAAGGCGAAGGTATCAGAATTACCNATTCGCAAATATTAGATCCAAGGATACAGTATTGAAAGCGGCCAGGGCAAAGAAATTTCTCACGTACCAAGGCAAAGGTATCAGGATTACGTCAGACCTGTCTACAGAGACCTGGAATGAGAGAAAGGCTTGGGGGGGCATTTTTAAAGCTCTTTCAGAGAAAAACATGCAGCCAAGGATCCTTTATCCAGCAAAGCTGTCATTCAGAATTGATGGAGAAATAAAGACGTTCCAGAATCGCCAGTCATTAACCAATTTCGTAACCACGAGATCAGCCCTACAGGAGATATTAAGGGGGGTTCTATAAAGTTAAAAGTGCCCCAAGAGTGATACAGAGCAGCAAGTCACAACCGATACAAAGACTTTAAAGAGAAATGGCATCATTAAAATCATATCTGTCAATAATCTCTATCAATCTAAATGGCTTAAACTCTCCCATAAAACGCCACAGGGTTGCAGATTGGATAAAAAGACATGACCCATCCATTTGCTGTCTACAAGAGACTCATTTTGAACCCAAAGATGCATTCAGACTTAGAGTAAGGGGATGGAGTACCATCTTCCACGCAAATGGACCTCAAAAGAAAGCTGGAGTAGCAATTCTCATATCAGATAGACTGGATTTTAAACTAGAGGCCATAGAGAGAGATACAGAAGGGCACTATATTATTCTTAAAGGAAGTATTCAACAAGTGGATATGACAATTATTAATATATATGCCCCCAACAGGGGAGCAGCAAGATACACAAGCCAACTCTTAACCAAAATAAAGAGACATATAGATAAGAACACAGTAATAGTAGGGGACCTCAACACCCCACTATCAGAAATAGACAGAACACCCTGGCAAAAACTAAGCAAAGAATCAAAGGCTTTGAATGCCATACTCGACGAGTTGGACCTCATAGATATATATAGAACACTACACCCCAGAACCAAAGAATACTCATTCTATTCAAATGCCCATGGAACATTCTCAAGAATAGATCATGCTCTGGGACACAAAACAGGTCTCAGCCAATACCAAAAGATTGAAATTATCCCCTGCATATTCTCAGACCACAACGCTCTGAAATTGGAACTCAACCACAAGGAAAAACCTGGAAGAAACTCAAACACTTGGAGGCTAAGAACCATCCTGCTCAAGAATGACTCGATAAACCAGGAAATCAAAAAACAAATTAAACAATTTATGGAGACCAACGAGAATGAATACACAACGGTCCAAAACCTATGGGATACTGCAAAGGCAGTCCTAAGGGGGAAATACATAGCCATCCAAGCCTCACTCAAAAGAATAGAAAAATCTAAAATGCAGTTTCTATATTCTCACCTCAAGAAACTGGAACAGCAACAGAGGGACAGGCCTAACCCACTGACAAGGAAGGAGTTGACCAAGATTAGAGCAGAAATCAATGAATTAGAGACCAGAACCACAGTAGAGCAGATCAACAGGACTAGAAGCTGGTTCTTTGAGAGAATCCATAAAATTGATAGACCACTGGCAAAACTTGTCCAAAAACAAAGAGAAAGGACTGAGATTATTAAAATTATGACTGAAAAGGGAGAGGTCACGACCAGCACCATTGAAATTGCAAGGATTATTAGAAACTTTTATCAACAGCTATATGCCAAAAAACTAAACAATCTGGAAGAGATGGAGGCCTTCCTGGAAACCTATAAACTACCAAGACTGAAACAGGAAGAAATAGATTTCTTAAATAGGCCAATTAACTATGAAGAAATTGAGTCAGTGATAAACAACCTTCCAAATAATAAAACTCCAGGCCCAGACGGTTTTCCTGGGGAATTCTACCAAACATTCAAAGAAGAAATAATACCTATTCTCCTAAAGCTATTTCAAAAAATAGAAACAGAAGGAAAGCTACCAAACTCATTCTATGAGGCTAATATTACCTTGATCCCCAAACCAGGCAAAGACCCCCTCAAAAAGGAGAATTACAGACCGATTTCTCTAATGAATATGGATGCCAAAATCCTCAACAAGATCCTTGCTAATAGAATCCAACAGTACATTAAAAGGATTATCCATCATGACCAAGTGGGATTCATACCTGGGATGCAAGCATGGTTCAACACTCGCAAATCAATCAATGTGATACATCATATCAACAAGAAAAGACTCAAGAACCATATGATCCTCTCAATTGATGCAGAAAAAGCATTTGACAAAATACAGCATCCTTTCCTGATTAAAACCCTTCAGAGTGTAGGAATAGAGGGTACATTTCTCAATCTCATAAAAGCCATCTATGAAAAGCCTACTGCAAGCATTATTCTCAATGGGGAAAAGCTGGAAGCCTTTCCCTTAAGATCAGGAACACGACAAGGATGCCCACTCTCGCCACTATTATTCAACATAGTACTAGAAGTCCTTGCAACAGCAATCAGAAGACAAAAAGGGATCAAAGGTATCCAAATCGGCAAAGAAGAAGTCAAACTGTCTCTCTTTGCAGATGACATGATACTCTATATGGAAAACCCAAAGGAATCCACTCCCAAACTATTAGAAGTTATAGAACAATTCAGTAAGGTGGCAGGATACAAAATCAATGCCCAGAAATCAGTTGCATTTCTATACACGAATAACGAGACTGAAGAAAGAGAAATTAGGGAATCCATCCCATTTACAATAACACCAAAAACCATGCGTTACCTTGGAATTAACTTAACCAGAGACGTAAAGGACCTATATGCTAGAAACTATAGATCACTTTTGAAAGATATTGAGGAAGACATAAAAAGATGGAAAAATATTCCATGCTCATGGATTGGAAGAATTAACATAGTTAAAATGTCCATACTACCCAGAGCAATCTACACTTTCAATGCTATCCCGATCAAAATACCGAGGACATTTTTCAAAGAACTGGAACAAATAGTCCTTAAATTTGTATGGAACCAGAAAAGGCCCCGAATCTCCAAGGAACTGTTGAAAAGGAAAAACAAAGCTGGGGGCATCACAATGCCGGATTTCGAGCTGTACTACAAAGCTGTGATCACAAAGACAGCATGGTACTGGCACAAAAACAGACACATCGACCAATGGAACAGAATAGAGAACCCAGAAATGGACCCTCGGCTCTTTGGGCAACTAATCTTTGATAAAGCAGGAAAAAACATCCGGTGGAAAAAAGACAGTCTCTTCAATAAATGGTGCTGGGAAAATTGGACAGCTACATGCAAAAGAATGAAACTTGACCACTCTCTCACACCATACACAAAAATAAACTCCAAATGGATGAAAGACCTCAATGTGAGACAGGAATCCATCAAAATTCTAGAGGAGAACATAGGCAACAACTTCTATGACATCGGCCAGAGCAACCTTTTTCACGACACATCTCCAAAGGCAAGAGAAATAAAAGATAAAATGAACTTATGGGACTTTATCAGGATAAAGAGCTTCTGCACAGCCAAGGAAACAGTCAAAAAAACTAAGAGACAGCCCACGGAATGGGAGAATATATTTGCAAAGGACACCACAGATAAAGGACTGGTATCCAAGATCTACAAAGAACTTCTCAAACTCAATACACGAGAAACAAATAAACAAATCATAAAATGGGCAGAAGATATGAACAGACACTTTTCCAATGAAGACATACAAATGGCTAACAGACACATGAAAAAATGTTCAAAATCATTAGCCATCAGGGAAATTCAAATCAAAACCACACTGAGATACCACCTTACGCCAGTTAGAATGGCAAAGATAGACAAGGCAAGAAACAACAATTGTTGGAGAGGATGTGGAGAAAGGGGATCCCTCCTACATTGTTGGTGGGAATGCAAGTTGGTACAGCCACTCTGGAAAACAGTGTGGAGGTCCCTTAAAAAGTTAAAAATTGAACTACCCTATGACCTAGCCATTGCACTACTGGGTGTTTACCCCAAATCTACAGACGTAGTGAGGAGAAGGGCCATATGCACCCCAATGTTCATAGCAGCATTGTCCACAATAACTAAATCGTGGAAGGAGCTGAGATGCCCTTCAACAGATGACTGGATTAAGAAGCTGTGGTCCATATATACAATGGAATATTACTCAGCTATCAGAAAGAACGAATTCTCAACATTTGCTGCAACATGGACGGCACTGGAGGAGATAATGCTAAGTGAAATAAGTCAAGCAGAGAAAGACAATTATCATATGGTTTCTCTCATCTATGGAACATAAGAACTAGGATGATCGGTAGGGGAAGAAAGGGATAAAGAAGGGGGGGGGTAATCAGAAGGGGGAATGAAACATGAGAGACTATGGACTATGAGAAACAAAGTGAAGACTTCAGAGGGGAGGGGGTGGGGGAATGGGATAGACTGGTGATGGGTAGTAAGGAGGGCACGTATTGCATGGTGCACTGGGTGTTATACGCAACTAATGAAGCATCGAACTTTGCATCGGAATCCGGAGATGTACTGTATGGTGATTAACATAATATAATAATAAAAAAATAAAAATAAAAATGGGACCCAAAAATATATTTTTGGTTTTTAACCAATAATCTATTTCTAATTTTAAGGAAAAATTAAAAAATAATTAAAGGATAGAAAATGATGGAAAATTACTACTTATAAATATCAAAATGGAAATATCCCAATCTCCAAATTTGTAATAATTCCATCCTATATATCATGGACAAAAAAAAAAATCCAACCTATGCTTAAAAGAACCTATAACAAAATATTAGGAATATGAGCTTTGTTGGGTTCAGTTATTATTTGGAAATGATTATGCATTGATGTATGCCTGCCCTAGGAGATGTTCTGGGCTTTCCCTGGCCTTTAACTGAGAAGAAGCCCTTGGGCCATGCATATAAGCAGCCTGTGTGACCTTATGGATCCTGGACATCTGAAGGCCTCTGCTTAAAGCAAGATCAATGCAGGATTATACTTATTAATCACTGATTTACGAATAACAAGTTAAAATTTAAATAGAGGTATGGGGAGAAAGCAATTTTTAAAAGTCTTTTAAGAGAAAAGTCACACTTGCAGTCCAAACCATTGCATTATTAAATGGATGACGCATTTGAGGACAAGTGCTCTCTTCTATGGCTTGAAACAGTGAAAAAAATGTATTTTTCAAAATTAAATTGGAAAAGAATGTTTGTGGAACCACTGAAGCATATCTCTGCAGCCCAAATGTTCCAGGGGCATGGTTCAAAAACCACACGGACAGGCGAGACTGGTAACTTAAGAGGACACAGAAGTTGGACCGCTCTCGGGTTCTGCTCTGATGACCCTCTCCCAGCCATCCCGTAACTTCTCCGGAGTGCTCAAGGCCATGGTTTTAGGAAAAAAGCCAAATATTTTTTGCCATTTCTGTACAGTATCAGAAGGGCAACCAAAAATAATGGGAAGAAAAAAGCCCAGACTTTGCTACCATCTAGCTCTAAGGCCCTTGAGCAAATAAACTCACTCATGTTTGGTTTCCTCATCTGCTAACACCTGCCTCATAGGGCAGCTCTGAATAACAAGTGAGGAAATATATATAATTGATCCAGCACGCTGCCTGATATATATTAAGAATTAATTAATCAACAAGGGCATATTAGTATCTACTATATGCAAATTTCAATTATAAGAGCTTTGAGAAAAAAAAAACGTTAGACCACAGAACCCTGCCCTTCAGGAATTTACGTCAACAATGGGTGGAAGAAGGCAAATGAAAGGCTGTGCTAGGTTCAGAGTGATGGGCTCTGTCTAAAAAACAAAGTGACTGAAACTCACAAATAAGTCACGGTTAGTCTGCTGTTTCATTTCCGAGCTGTTAGTTTCTTTGCGCAGAGTGCTGGACTTAAGGTGTACCATCTATAAACTGGGGAGAAATACCTGATTTCTTTGTATGTAAAACCATTCTGGACAATGAGGATATGAAACTCACGTCAAACAGCTGTTAAGATTTTGAAAGAAGAGACCCTGTTCAGTGACAAAGCAAGAGAAGGGGATGGCATTCTCAGCCAGGAGATGCACGCATACATATCAGATTCTCAGCAGGAGACGGATGTGTCTGGAACTAAGAACAGATGGATCTGACTGGACCCCAGGGTTCTCTAGTTTTACAATGTTTCTGGTTCAGTTAAATCATAAGTGTATTTTGCTTAAATGCTTTTCACCCCTGATTTTCAGACATAAGCATTTTCCATGATATTTAACCAAATGACACTAAAAATTATTTTCCTGAATGCAAACTTAATTTTTAAGAAATGTAAACAACTCTTAGTATCTCTTCCTTCTCTCTCTCTATACATCTATCTATATCTATCTATCCATCATCATCTATCTATCTATCCATCTATCTATCTATCTATCTATCTATCATCTACCTACCTATCATCTATCTATCATCTATCTATATCTATATTTGTATATATAAAGCCTTTTGCCCTTGGGAAAATAAGTGGTTTTAATTTTACCCAATGTAAGAAAACTCCACGTCCATGAATTCTGAACTTGCTGTTCAAATTTTCAGCACACCCATCAACACCTTGCTCCCTTCTTGGGAGGCTTGACATTTGTGGAAGAGGTTAAAATGCTTTCATATATATGTGGAATGGGTAAAATAGACAACATTTTCTTACTGTTTTCAGTCAAGAAACAGAAGCTAAATGCTGAAGGTCACGTGGCCAGTAAAAGGTCAAGTCTGGTTTAGTACTCGGGGCGAAGAATTCCATGTTCTGTACCATCCATGACAGGGACACATAACCTGAAGCCAACTTGTTGGCATTTGACCTACTGTACGTGTGTGTACATAACCCAAGCTCCAGGAAGAAAAAAAAAATCCCCAAGGAAACCAAGCCAATGGGTGGGGACAAGGAACAAAGGAACAGAAGAGATTCTGCAAGTAGAACTCACTGACTGCCTTGATTAATGGCCGCCCCCACAACTAGGTGTTGCTGCTGTTTACTTAGAATTCTGCCAGCAATGAGGGTTCTGGATTCCTGAGGATTGCTCCATTCCTAGGCCTAACTGAAAGTCATTATCAGTTCTATCTGATGCATGACCACCACCCCAGCCTTCAATTCTCACCGTGTTGGAGCCAGGCAGCCAGCTGTGTGCACACACACCATTAAAGCGGCCCCTCCATGCTCTTCTCCATGAAAGCACCCTCAGTCCCCCCCAGGAACTTCAGCCCTCCACTTCACCATACGTAGTTTCTGCTCGTGGCTTCATCTGGTGTTTCTCAAAGCTTAGGGGAACTCTATGGGATTTGCCTCGCAGGTACAGGCAGTGATTAAAAGGACTGGAAAATAAAAGAAGAAAAAAGAAAGGAGTAGAATTTACCTCTGAAATGTGGAGAAGCTTCTCTTTCCAATCTCTCTGCTGCTGTGGTTTTCATCAGACTTCCAGAGTTCAGGGAGGAATTGAGTAAAAGTCTGAGGGAACCCGTCAAAGAGTCTGAGGCCCTAGGCAGGCACTGGGCAGGGAGAGCTGGATTCAGAGTTACACTTAATTCATCCTTGCAGCTTTGGTGTGCTTACTGGGAAATTACTGGTCCCTTGCCAAACTGAGCCAGAAGACTGCATCCTCTCCTCTTGAGCCTCGCCCAGACAAAACAGTAGTTTTCCAGAGCTGCCTCTCATGCCGTGCCAAGGTCCTGCCTCCATCACACACACGGTGGCATGTTCATGGGGTGCAGGCTGGATGACAGGGATGCCTGTAAACAGCATCCCTGTCCCTACCACGTAAACGGTAATTCTCTCTCACTGGCCTATACTTTTACGCCTGGACTTCCATCTCTATTCTTCATTAAGTGATTGAGTTTCCTTGTTCCTATGGCCTCTCTCTGTCTCTCTGTAAGTACGTTCTAAAAATTGTGGTAAAAACCACATAACATAAAATTTACTATCTTAACCATTTTTAAGTGTACAGTTTAGTGATGTTAAGTATAATCACACCTGTGTGCAAAAGACCCATGGTCCCTCTTTTAAAACACAATGTCCCTGAAATGCATAGTATATTGTGGGTGTCTGAGCTTCCTGAAGCCATGAGATCATGTCCTTTCAGAAACAGAACAGACACAGTGCTCACAGCCAGGGAACATGGGAGAGTTGGGACAAAGAGGGGCCCAGTAGAAGGGAGGGAGAAAGGGGACAGAATTGTCATAGCCCGCTCCCTGTGACCTGTCCCTACCCTAATGCCACATCACTCCCTCTCAACCAAAGACAAGGGGAGATGCTTAAAGAGAAATAAACCTCATTTCTTTAATTAATTGTAGATGGCTAATGTTTAAGATACATGGGCAAAAATATAAAGAATTTTGTTAAACAAGGACAAAATAAAAAACAATGTTTTTTAAAATTCTTAACCTTTCAATTTTAACCTAAATATTTACCAGAATAAAATTATTTTAAAATTCATTGGTAGTTCCTAAGAATAGAATTCTTCAATTTACATAGTCCAAGATATAGAGCAATCAGTGCTAAGTCTAGGACAAAATAAAGGTTTGTCTTTCACATACCAAAAACAGTTCTTCCATTGTACATTCCAGACACTGTGGTCAGAAACAAATGATGTAACCAACCCCTTCAGGGAAGTGAGAAGTGAGAAGTGAAGAAGAAGTGTTTCTTTTTTTTTTTTTTCAGTTGCGGTAAAAATATATATAACATAGAATTCACCATCTTATGTTTAAGTGTACAGTTCACTGGCATTCAGTATATTTCCATTTTGGGGCAACCATCACTACCGTCTATCTACAGAGACCTTTTCGTCTTGCAAAACTGAAATTCTATATCGTTTAATTCCATTAAACAATAACAACCACCATTCCACTTTCTGTCTCTATGAATTTGACCACTCTAGGAATCTCATGTAAGCGAAATCATACAATACCGGTTCTTTTGTGACTGGCTTATTTCATTTAGTATAATATCTTCAAGATTAATCTGCACTGTTACATATGTCAGAATTTCCTCCTTTTTATAGCCAAGTAATATTCTATTCCATTGTATGGATACACCATCTTTTATTCATTCACACATCCATTAATGGATACTTGAGTTGTTTCCACCTTCTGGCTACTGAGAATAATGCTGCTATGAACATGGATATACCAATACCTTGCTTTCTAAATTCCATTGTCATTGGACAAATCATGAACCATCTCACTGCTGTCTCATCAGGGACCTCAGAGCCATGGTTAGGTTTTGGGTCTATTAATACCTCTTACAATAACTTTAGGTCTCATAGTAGGCAATCCTCAGTCAAAATGGTTTTGATTATTCCTTCCACCTCTTTGGAAGTTGGGATAGGTCATTAAGCTTTCTTGAGAGCTGTAACTTCCAATCCTGCCCCCTTTAAGGTTTGAATCAAAATTCCAACTCATGTCAGGGATGAAAATCTTGGTTAAAAATGAGTTAAAGTGGTGTGTAAAAAGGAAAAAAAAAAGGCTGAATCTGGTGCAAGACAATGATACTTTTCTTGGGTTGGCAAATCTGAATATGGGTCTGAAAACCTAAATAATCAAAGAGCAGGGCAAACAAATGTAGGAAGGAAGGCTTATATTGGGAAGTCATCAACAGCATGGGAACATTAAATGTACAGGAACTTACAACCTACCAGAGAAAAATTAACAGGGTATTTATGTAATTTTTAAAAAGCACAATTTGTTTTTTAAAAAACATGAAATACATATGGAAGTATCAAGTATAAGTAAACCGTAACGATATTTGACCTGGCATAGTTTTTCCTTACGGTGATAAATAAAAGCTTTATTGACCCAAAATTAACTTGATAATAGTAAAGCAGGTAATCATTGAATCCTGGGTAGGGCATGGTTGGATTTGGATGTCCGGGGTTCGGGGTTTAAATCTTGCTCTGCTACTTGGGTAAGATAGTTACCCTCCCTGATTCTATTTCCTTTACTGTATAATGGAAAATGATCTAAAAAAATACCTCACAAGAATACTATCAGAATTAAATGGCACATGTGTTAAAGTGTGTGGCACAGGCCAGGCTTTGAATGCTTGCTCATGCTTATTTCCCTTCCCTTTCAACTCCTTGATAGATAGATTTCACAGGTCAGGCAATGGTGTTTTTTCAAAAACAACGATGGTGTTGTCATTGTTGGAAAAGAGTAACTTTATCTGAGCCAAACTAGTTCAGTTGCTAAGTTAGGAATAAAGATCTCTTTTCAAGAAGAAAGAGATCTGGCTCAAATGGAGAGCTGAATACTCTGTCCCTTAAGTTCTTTTCTAGTCTCTGCTCATCGCACTTGCTAAGATGTTGGAGGATCCAAATCAGCAGGATGTCAGATGACTCCTATGGGGAAATGTTACGTCTCAGAAGATGTGTCTTTGGTTTTACATCGAAGGCCTCATTCTCCACGGACAAGTCAACATGTCAAGGTCAACTGCACAAAGGGAATGACACATGATGATTTGTTTTTTTCTCTGGGTTCTTGGCATTTTTCTTTACCAAAAAATTTATGTCTGTGGAGTGTTTCTTTGGTGCCAGCTGCATTTAAATGTACCTCTTATATATTGCTTTGTTCTTTTAGTGACATAACTGCCCTCCAATTACTGCTGTAATCAGCACTTTGCTTTCTTCTCCTTGTAGCTCTTTGTATAGTGTATACAGTGAGGGAAATGATGCAGGCTGTTTAGAAATACTCTGGTCGATTCGCTTCTCTCCCTTTCTTCATATGATTATCTGGAGACATGCTGTGTTTACCAGTGGTAAGCCATGAAACGGGCACCTCCCTTGAAAGAGTACTGGAGGAGAATGGCATGTGGTGGGAATTAGCACAGAAAACCAGAGACAGGAATCCCAGAACCTAGATCCTAAACTCATCTCTACACCCAGCCACTTGCTAAATGACTGACAACATTGTGAGTATGCTGTCCTCTGAGCATTGCAGTACTATTTTTCAGTGTTGTTTATTCAGTATTGAGTATGACTAAGCAGCAGAGACAGGGGATGCCATGTATTTACCAAGAAAGGATGCCCTTCCTCTAAAATCTTTCTGGAAGGTAGATATTAAGTAACCAATTCCCGGTGTGTTCAGGGTCCTAACAGGATAAAGCGAAGATCCCATCGGAACATAGTTTAAGCCTCAATGCCTCAAAGAAGGCTTGAGTTGGTTGGTCTCATAGAGGATCAGGAGAAAGTGGAGTTGGCCTATGGCTCTGAACAGATCTTGTCAAAATAGAGAATGCCGTCAGAAGCAAGTCATTGGAAACCCCAGCCCTGCCTTGACTGAGAACTCCAGTTAGCACAAACCCTAAACAGTTGCAGTCATGGATCCTGGGTGGGGACAGGGCAGTATTCTCCAAGTGACACTTCTTTCCAACACTTGTTTGAGGAGCGGCCAGTGTACTTCCACTCCACAGTCCCCAGGCTGGTAAGACTGAAAGTTTCCTGTGAGTGGAGCAATGAAGTGAAACTTAGCTCCCTGGCCATTGAACACCCATGCTTCCTCCTCAACAGGTGGGTTTATAGAAGAAAGTAGTTATCAGGGCCACCATTAGCATATTTTTCGTAGAATGATTGCCTGCAACCAACGCTTTTATCAGCTTGGCTTTCTTGTCCCAGAATGCGGTCCTTGGCAGGAAGTCAGCTCTCTATTGACTTTACTAGTAGGATAAACAAACCTCCTTTGACATACAGAATGGCAGAAACTGTGACTTCCTTCCCACCTCCCATGGAGGCAAAGCAGTTCAAGTTGGAGGAAGCATTGGGTTGGGCTTAACATGGATTCAGAGCAAAAGTCATGGTTAAAGATCTGGCAAAATGCTCCCTGTGTAGGCAAGAAGGAGTGAAAGGCATCAGAATCACCCAGGAAGCCTCAAATATGAAAAGGAAGGGAAGAAAGTCCAGGAAGAAAGGGATAGAGCCACTTCCCAAGAGATATTTGTTTTGCAAACAGTGAAGTCTAAATGAGCCCTTTTAGCTGTAGGTTGGCACTCTCAATCTGCTCCATCTTATTTAGTGAAAAGATTGTAAGTGAACTTGAAAGACAAAGAAATATTTTAGTAACTGTGGGACTAGTACATTAAAAAGCAAAACTTAGGAATGTAATCACAAAAGCAACTTTTATTTTTGTTCTCCTGCTACCCATTTATACTTGCTCAATGCAGTTTAAAGGTAGTCTTCTCTTGCTTCTGAATGAAAAATCAAGCCATCTCCATGACTTTCTGCTCACTATTTTGCAACAGAAAATCCTAAACGTAATTAGGCAATTACGAGGTTCAGTCCAAATGACTAATAGAACTCTAAATGATACTGTACTAAATCTTCAATTCCCTGTACCACGCTTGGGTGGGCTGGAGCCTGCCTTAGAGTGGTGACATCAGAGAGGGGGAAGACAGGCTTGGTTCTTCCCCATTTCTCCACTTTGTTTACTAAGTTTCCAACCTGGGCATGGTCAAGAGGTAGTGAGGAGGGAACAGATGTAAGATAGTTTTTACTTGAGTGATGTCACAGAATGGCTTCAGGGACACTGAACTAGTATATGTTTATGGTTGGCTTTCCTATGGGCATTTTTATGGGTTCATTGGGGTTGGGGGCACTAAAAAATTTGCTTATACTTCCCCAAACCTACACAGTTTATTTTCTTCTGAATAATTCCAGAAAAATGCTCAATAATTAGGATATTTTTATTTGGTGGCAAAACCGATGCCATGCATGTCAATAAAGAGCAAAGAATATGTTATTCCACATTATAATGGAGACAAATCAGGGCAGAGTTAATTTTATCCTTCCTATAATTTGTAGCCAGTCCAGCTTCTGTACATGGGGCTGATCAATGTCTGGGTCCCACCCCTTCCTGATCCTGGACATCCAATCCTCTGAGGTCCTATTCCACGGAGAGAATATGCTCCTGGTCCTGCCTCTAGGTCACGGAGGAATAGGGAGATTCTTTAGTCCTGCTAAAGGAAGGCGAGGCGCTCTTGGCATTGCATCTTGGAGCTCAGATCTCATTTTACTCTAGAAATATTAGGTCTCCCAATCTGAGAAATGGGAAAATATTATTACCACACAGGATTTGGGGGATTTATCGTATTAATGAGTGAAAGTACCCTTCCTATAGCCAAACTGCAATAAATATGAGTTCCTTCCCTATTTCTTTAAAAGAGTTTACTGTGAATGAGTGGGGAAAAGAAAGATTGAAAGTACAATAATAGAAAGTGTCTATTATGTGGCAAGCACTGGTTAGGATAAATAGCACTATCCATGCTCAAAATCTATTGCTTTGTACATTAATCAGGATTTTAGGGATTAATCTGAAATTTTATAATCATTTTGCAAGGTATTTTTGAGAAAAATGTGTTAAAGATTCTGAACAAGTGTTTCTGCATGAAATTTTGGACTAAAAACTGGCAAGTATTATATATAGATGTATATATATACATATGGAAATGTTATCATCAAACATATATTGTGAAATATTCTCTATTAGAGATTAAATGAATTTTAAACTGCTTTGCTAGAAAATTATAATTTTTAATTCTGTTACCAAAATTCCCAAGCTTTTCTGCTCAAGGCTCAAGGAAATATATTATATTAATTAGAAAATAGATTGCATCACTCAGCTATCTTTTGGGTCTTCTGATAAACAAATGCCCAAAGAATATTTGAGAGGAGTAAATGTCTCCAAAGCAGGCTAAAAAATATGTGATACTCTGCTTCCAGGATTAATCTCGGCTGGGAAATAGAAAGACTGTGGCTCTCCCAGCTGAAAGTAGGTGTCTATTGTTCTCCCTCCTGGTAAATTGCCACAGAGCTGTCAGGTAGGCTCATTCATATGTTGCTGTGTCACAGAATTTAGATGATACAGAGGCACTTCACCACTCTGCCAAACCCCAAGATACAAGGCCCAGGTATGTCACTGCCAAGTGGGGACCATTTTGGTTCATGCAGGAGGGGCCTACTAGCAAGAGAAAGCTTCTGAGGAAGCAGGTGTCTGAAGACAAGACACACTTGGCTTTCCCAGTGGTGTTAGCCTATGCACCCTGGGAATATTCTCTGCATTAATCCTAATTATAGAGACCAAATTATTGAAAACCTAGGATGTGTTGAGCAATTTTCTGATGCCTACTAGTGTGCTATTTACTGCACTTCTTTCCCACTCTCTTCATTAATTAAGTCACTCATCTGTCAACATCAGATCTGTTACCTACAATAGTATTCAATGTGCCATGCAGATCCCTCCTCACCTGTATCTTGAACCTTCATTTTCCTTCTTTCTGCTGTTCAAACTCTCCCTAACTTTCTAGTCTGGCTCAAGTTCTACATTTTCTCTCAGTGATTCTCTTAAGATTCACCTGGAAGGCTTTCGTCAACTATGTACGCCCACCAGAACCTTGTAACCAGTGGAATGTTGGCTCTAAATAGATATTGGCTTTAATTATTTGAAGATGGAGTCCATGTCTTCCACACTTGAGTTGGAAGACTGTGTCACCTCGTACTCATGTTGCACCTTTCTCCTACCTTGAAATCCCTTATGGAATTGGAAGTATTTGATTATTTTCTAATATATTTTCTTGTAACTAAATTAGAGTGGTATCTGCACAGGATTGAAGGAATTGAAAGATTGAAAGAACATAAGCTAGAAACTAGAGTGCTAGCATGCTCTGTTTTTCAGTTTTCCCATCTGTTCCGTGGGAAGCATGATGCCTGAAGTAGGCCTCTCATACCAAGATAAAACCCACTAAATCTTTTGATAAAGGTGAAGCTTCATGAACAGTTCTGGATGGGTTGTGAATATTCAGACATCACTCAAGTCATTCCATTTTCTTTCCAAATTTTCAACCTTTTCTCTTGGCAGAGTTTCTACTTTGTTGTAACAATTTTAATTATGTTGTTACAAACGATAGTTGTTTTTATGAGCAAACCATTATAATATTTCTTAAATTTCTGCCTTCTATTGCTAAACACACACACACACACAAACACACACACTGTCATATGAAGCACCACAGGTCATTTCTTGGTTACACTAATCCTTTCATATACAGATCTCTTATTCGTCTTCGATCTTCTTTACCCTTCTCCCCCCTACCCCATCTTCCACAGGGAAGAAGACCAAAGAAAGCATCAGTGTGACCTCCCTCTGGCACCATCACCTCAAGACTTTCTTCCCAAGCAAAGCCCACTTTAAGCCACTCCCCATGGCCTCTGGCATGCCCCGTGACCAGCAGCTTCGAGGAAGGTCAGGATCCTTTGCGTGTCTATGGTGCCTGCTGTCAGGCACCAAAATAGTAACTCCCCTTCTTCCCTTCTCCAAACACACATACTTTTTCCCCTTGCTTGCTTGCCTTGTACAAAAGAAAGAAAACATCCTCAAGTCCTGGACTTCTGCCAGATTTCAAAAATAATTGAACTTCCCTTACTTTCAAAGAGATTATGTCTCTGAGACTTCTAAGTTCAGATGTTCAACTCTGTGGGTGCTGCTTAAGCTTTGACTGACCTTTCCTCAGGACCTTCTGATGACATAACAGGCGATCCTATAGGCTGAGGAACAAGTGTCTTGTTATCTGTTTCCTGTTATCTCAGCCGCTGAGACTGATGGGGACCATGGCTCCAGGGATGGGGGGAGAGGCTGCTGCTGAGGACAGGAGCGTGTCCATGGTCCCCAGCATCTCTAGAATAAAAGGCTCAGTGCATTTCTGTGGACAGCCTCTTTGTTCTGTTCTGTCAAGTGCATTTTTAGTTCTGATAGAAAATATGAGCTTCCTGTTTCAGTTTCCTCTCCTCCAGTTTTCTCATCCCGAAGCCTCAAGCCTCTTGACAAACACCACCGAACAGCATGCACCATGACTGCTGCTATGGGAGCAGTTCTTTCTCATTCATAGTTGGTGATTTGGAAAGCAGTGGGGTGTAGTGGGAAGAACAGTCTTTGCAGCTGCACTTACCCGGGCCAGTCCAAATTCAGCGAGTATCACAGTTCGACTTTGAGCAGGAAACTGGCCTTTCTGAACCTCAGTTTCTCTATCTTTAAAATTGAGGGACGCCTTACAGGTTTTTTTTTTTTTCAAATTTAAGATCATGTATGCAAAATTCCTTGTGCTGTGCTTGCTGCAAAATAAGTTATCAATACTTTATTATGCTTTGTTAAAGTATGATTTCCATGCTCTTTGAAACTTTGCTTGAGCTAGAGCACAAGAGGAACTTAGGTCAGCTACAAAATAATAGACAAGAATAAATCTCTTTCTTCCAAAACTTACACTTCAATTTTTTCAATTAAAACCTTGAGAGACTTAAAAATGAATATTGTGGCAAAAATGTAAAAAAAAAAAAAAAGAATATTGTGAAAGAAAATGAATGTTGACTTCTGTTGGTACTTGGAAACATCCCACATTTCCACATATATTATGCTTGCTCTTGAATCTCTCCTGAAAAATACTAAGTTATTTTGGTAGGGTTCAGAGTCTTCTCTCGGGGGTACTTGTGAAGAGTCTTGTAATGCTCTTCTAACCTTCTTATCGGGATCTGTATTAGTCTGCTTAGGCTGCATAACAAAATACCACAGACTGGGTGGCTTAATTATTTTCTTACAGTTCTGGAGGCTGGAAGTCTGAGATCAAGGTGCTGGCAGGGTTGGCTTCTTTTGAGGCCTCTCTTCTTGGCTTGCAGATGACTACCTCCATATTGTATCCTCACATGTTCAACTTTTGGTCAGTGTATTTGTCTATGCCCCCTTCCTCTTAAAAGAAGATTAGTCCTATCGGATTGGGGCCCAGCCATGTGATTTCATTTTCCCTTAAATACCCCGATAAAGACCCCATCTCCAAATATGTCACATTCAAAAGTACTGGGGGGTTAGAACTTCAACACATGAATTTTGTAGGTGAGTGCAGGGGGGGAGACACAATTCAGCCCATAATAAGGTCTCTGCAAGAAGTACATTTGGAGGTGACACTTCACCAAGATCTGCTCCCAGGGATGACACTGATGTTTGAGCCAGGAGTGTCATCTCCCAGTGTTACTACAGCTGCCAGACATCAAGATGCAAAATCTCCTTTTGCACTCTTTCATCTTTTTTGCCAAAGACAACCTATGCTCCCCACCCCTCTATATACTTGACGACTAAGCTGGACTTCACTGTATCTTCATGAAGACAATGTCTTCACCTTCAGTCTCAGTTTCTCTTTTCACGAGGCTCAGAGATGAGTATCATGGCTTGAGTGATGCTGGACCTCTGTGGGCTGCCCACCTGAAGGGGTATTCAGAGCCACTTCCTTCCCAAGAAGGAGGCTGGCATGCAGCTGAAATGCCAAGCTCTGCGCCCCTCAAGGATGAGTTCATTCTCAGATGACTCCATGGCTCCACCTCCTTCTATTTCACTTGCCACGCCCACAAGGGTATGAACCAGAACAGTGTGCTGTGCTTCAGCTCAGGCTACGGTTCATGTTTCCACACTTTGCTGTGGAATGTATCTTTTCATAGGTTTTTAAGCTGAAAGATTTTTAAGCCAGTGATAGACATCCCATATGTTTTTTGGTGTCCTTTTGCAATATCTTTGCTGTTTATGTTCCATGGCCTTCTGTCATAAACTAGGATGGAATTTCATGGAAGTTTTGAAAGGAGAGAGAGATATATAAAGTAAGAAGCCAAATAACTACTTACTCTAGGAGGATTAGAACAGGACAGTGTCTGTTTCATCCACCCATGTATACTCAGTGGTTATCAAAGTGACCAACACATAGTGAGAACTCAGAAATATTTGTGGATTATTGAAAGGCATATGTGGCTATAGTAAGCACTAGTAGAAGACAGAGATCCAATAACTACTATTTTGTAGCTCAGGCCAGGTTTTCTGGGTATTTTTTTAGACCAAGACATATGGGATGTCTTAGCCCTCTAGAGTTGAGCCTAACTTAGGCCTAGTCATAACCCCACACACAGACACAGACGTAAACATGCACATACTCATTTCAGTGGTCCTTTGTCCTCTATGGATCACATGCAAGCAAAAAAAAAAAAAGTGCAAATGGAGTTCCATTCACTGAGGACATCTTTGTCACATTTGCAGCATCTTCATGCTGCCATCACAAAGTGTGTGGGTACAACACGACTTCGTGACACCCTGGATGCCCTTTGGGAAAAGGTAGCTATGTTCCTTCAGCATATGGATGGTCCACTACACATTATCCTGGATTCTATAAGCCATTTTTTATATTGTTACCACTTCGTTGGTCCCAAGTTTGAAAATAAGGAAGATATTTATGGAATTGTACTGAAGAATGATTCAGACATTCTCCATATATAGGATGCTGCGTTGAGTTTCAGAACATGTTCTCATTAACGTATTATTTTGTATCTGAACATGGTCACCAATGTACAAATCTATCCTTTTGCATACATATATCTCAAACCTTTTCCAATTCTGTAAGTCTCTCCAAATTGTCCAGTCTTGGGCTAATACCCAGATGTTCAGCTTTTTAGAACTCATCACTGGCTGGAACACTACAAAGAGTCCTTCCTGATAACTTTATTGATGGCATTAATAAAATAAGGAATTCTCTAACCTCACAAAATTTTTATGATGCATTTCTTAGTATTTAATGCATTATGTTTTCATTACCAATTTAAATAATTATTCACAGCTACCTATGATGCATGATCCTGAGAAGCCTCTCACCCACTCTTCCCTTCCCTCTCAAGGAATTAAGTTTCAACTGTAGCACAACATCCCTCTGTCCATGGTAGCCTTCTATACAAAGTGATTTCCTTGCTGACTTAACAGCAGTAACCAGAAAAGAAAAAACATGTCTCCTATTATAGTGAGACATCCACTGTGATCGTGTGTTGGTGATTTTAAATATGATTCTTAAGTTTCCTACTCCAGCCAGAACATTCCCCTCAATCCAAGTTCAGAAGCTTGGGATATTTTGATATTTTATCATGATATTTTATTGTGAATTTAGATTTAACTTCTGATCATAAGGAGCTGATGAAAGAAGTAAAAATAAATGATAGAATTTACAGAGGGGAAAATAAGATAAGATGGAAGAGAAACACAGAGATCATGAAGGTAATAAAGGAAGAATAATAATACAGGAAATGTGCAGCCCATAAGAACACTGTAGATGAGACTTGTTATGTAATTCTAAGGTTTTGGAAGACCTTAAGGCAGACTCCCTCAGTCTGACAACTGGGTAAGTGTGGGGGTGATGAATACGAGGGTGAAATATCCCAGAAACAGCAACAACAGAACACTTCTCAGAAGCTGCATCAAAGGGCATAAATATTGCTTCTCTAATTTCATTCGTGCCAAGAATAGATGCCTAATCAAGGAATTCTCAACCTTGGCACTTCTGTTATTTGGGGCCAGATAATCCTTTGTTGGGGGAATTATCCTGTGCATTGTAGGGTATTTAGCAGGGCCCATTAGATGCAGTAACCCCCTCCTCTCTGTTGTGACAACCACAAGTATCTCTAGACATTGCCAAATGTTGCCAACATTGTCCCCACCAGTGAACAACCAATAGGTAGAGAGGGGAGAAAGGAATTAATATGACAAGGAAATTCATATAATTCTCCTTGGATTCACCACTGCATAAGGATGTCGGGCAGCAGAGGTAAACAAGTATGTATAGAGTTTATCTTGATAAAACTTAATTTTAACTTGGCTTTGAACAACCCTCCTTCCCCATCTTCTTGCCTTCCCACAACTATGCACATTCTTTCCTCTTTCACTGGACCTGTTCCAATAGCTGTGTGAGTCCTCCAAATCAAATTTATATGCCTATGACAATCACCTCTTTGATTCTACTGTAAGGGGTGGAGGAAGCCGTTCTGTCCTGTTGTGAAAGGCTCCTTCGGTTTTCTGTGATCTCCCTAGGTGTATAGATTGCAAAACTCAGGTGCAGACAAGGAGCTCAGACAATAGGAAGACTCATTAGTAAATCCTTTGAAGTGTGCAAACAAGGCAATGGCAGACGCCTCTTCTTTTTCTTTCTTCCCTCCCTCTTTCTTCTCATCCTCTGTTCCAGACGCCAATGGTGGGAACTGGCGAAACAATGAAAGTAAACTGAAGAATGAGATCAGGAAAGAATGTTCCTGAATGTAGTTTTCAGAAATGACGTGGAGAAGGCTGCCAGTTCTTCCTTTCCTCACCAGCAAAAAAACTCATGAGGCAGCAGTCAGTACTCTAATCAGAGGCCTGGGTCCTAAGGGTGAGGGAGGTACTTCTGAGAACAGGCCTCATGGGATCATGCATGACTGTTATGGCTTGGTGTAAGGGTTGGAAAGTCATACAAGCTTGACTGATCAGCTTTGGATGCAATAAGCGATGGCCTGAAATGTGCTGGAGGGGCACAACTCATCTCTATTGCAACCTTCTTTTTAACACTTGGTTTAAAAAGTCATTTTAGGGGCGCCTTGGGGGCACAGCGGTTAAGCGTCTGCCTTCGGCTCAGGGAGTGATCCCGGCGTTATTGGATCGGGCCCCACGTCAGGCTCTTCTGCTATGAGCCTGCTTCTTCCTCTCCCACTCCCCCTGCTTGTGTTCCCTCTCTCGCTGGCTGTCTCTATCTCTGTCGAATAAATAAATAAAATCTTTAAAAAAAAAAAAGCATCACTAGCTTACATTAAAAAAAAAAAAGTCATTTTAAAGTCTTCGGCCCCTACCATTCCTCTCCGCCCTTGGGAAGCTATCCCTACTCTTGGCCAGCTGTGCCAGCCTACCAGGAGAAGATGACATGCTTAGTCACCTCTGGGACTCCCGACTTCATGTCATTGCTCTGGGAAGGAGAAATGTCTAAAGGTACATTTTACCTTTCTTTAGCTTTACCTGTTTTACCTTTCTTTACATCTTTACCTTTCTTCCTTTCTAGGTTCTTTGGCTGATCTAATGACTAAATTAACATAAGACAGATTAAGAAAAGAAAATTTTAATTCAAATGTATAAGAGCTCATGAAAATAGGAGACCCAGAAGTGACCGATGCAGGCAGATTTTATGTCTTTTAGACAAAGAAACAATACATTTGTGAAGAATTCAGAAGACAGAGGGTCAGGGCTTGGGGTAGCAAGTTAGGAGAGAAAACAATGTGCGTTCATGTAATTTTCTTGGCCTTGAATTTCCTATCTCTGGTGATAAGAATGCTTTTTACCTCCAGGTGCAACAAAGGCACCCTTCACATGGGGAATTTATTTCCTGCTTTCAGGGGGATGGAGGAGGGTCAGAGTATCATTCTTGCACTGGCCGTTTCTTAAATAACTTTAATTAAAAATAATCAATATGCCGAATTGTCCTATTGGGGGCTGCCTTCCCTGAGCCCCACAAATTTCCTCTTCTGAAATTTCCCTGGAAGTTTTACATGCTAGAAACTGAGCTGATTGCTGTGAAGAGCAGAATTAGGTTAGTGTCTGAGTCGTAGATTGTTCCATATCTCATCAAAAAAGTCTTTTAGTCCTGAGAACGCTTGAGACTCATTTTAGAAGGCAGCGATGCAGGTGGGCTTCCAAAGTTAGGCTATTGTATAAACAGTCAGGTATTCGATAAGAGGCCTTTCTATGGAAACAAAAGAAAAACAATGGTTAATGATTAGAGAAAATTACAAACCAGTTTCTGAGTTCTGAGTCTACTCAATTGAGAAGATTATTTTAAATTTTGTATTTAAAATTCAACTTAGGGGCACATGGGTGGCTCAGTCATTAAGCGTCTGCCTTTGGCTCAGGGCGTGATACTGGCGTTCTGGGATCGAGCCCCGCATCAGGCTCCTTCTCTAGGAGCTTGCTTCTTACTCTCCCACTCCCCCTGCTTGTGTTCCCTCTCTCACTGGCTGTCTCTATCTCTGTCAAATAAATAAATAAAATCTTTAAAAAAAAATAAAAATAAAAATAAAATTCAATTTAATTAACATATTGCATTATTAGTTTCAGAGGTAGAGTTCAGTGATTCATCAGTTGCATATAACAGTGCTCATTACATCAAGCCCTCCTTAATGCCCATCACCCAGTTACCTCATCCCCCACCCACCTCCCCTCCAGCAACCCTCGTTTGTTTCCTATGATTAAGAGTCTCTTACCGTTTATCTCCCTCTCTGATTTTGTCTTATTTTATTTTTCCTTCCCTTCCCCTTTGTTCATCCATTTTGTGTCTTAAATTCCACAGATAAGTGAAATAATATGATATTTATCTTTCTAATTTCACTCTACACAATACCCTCCAGCTCCATCCACATCATTTTGCAAAGGGTAAGATTTCATTCTTTTGATGGCTGAGTAATATTTCATCGTGTATATACGCACCACATCTTCTTTATCCATTCATTTGCTGATGGACATCTGGGCTCTTTCCATAGTTTGCCTATTGTGGACATTGCTGCTGTAAACATTGGGGTGCATGTGCCCCTTCAGATCAATACATTTGTATCTTTGAGATAAATACCTAGTAGTGCAATTGCTGGATCATAGGGTAGCTCTATATTTAACTTTTTGAGGAACCTCCACACTGTTTTCCAGAGTGGCTGCACCAGTGTGCATTCCCACCAACAGTGTAGGAGGGTTCCCCCTTCTCCACATCCTCAGCAACATCTTTGTTTCCTGACTTGTTAATTTTAGCCATTCTGACTGGTGTGAGGTGGTATCTTATTGTGGTTTTGATTTGTATTTCCCTGATGCTGAGTGATGTTGAGCAATTTTTTCATGTGTCTGTTGGCCAATTATGTCTTCTTTGGAGAATTGAGAAGATTTTAGATGTCAAGCTTAAAGCACCTTCAGATAGACTGAGAGAGGCAATGGCCATCTGACAAATTTTCCTGGTGTGCAGTTTGAATGTCTTTGGTGATCTTCCCAAGTGTCTTACACAGCAACAGGTGGGAAGATTCCATATAGGCGCTGTTGTGGTGATTTACCTAAGGCTTATATAGAATTGTCCAACTAGTTTTTTAATAAGTATAAGACAGAAGAGGGGAAAAAAATTAAAGAGGGGAGAAATGTTAGTTTGGAGAGTGGTAGTCAAATACTGGAGTAAACAAGAAAAATTCAGGATTTGACCAATTTACAAGTAGAAAACAAACAGAACTAGACAATTAACAGAACTAGAATCTAATCCCCCCAAGTGTGTACTATGGTTGCTGCTAACATTTATTTTTCTTATAATCACCTGCATTATTAAAAATAACCATAGTGAGGGGCGCCTGGGTGGCACAGCGGTTGGGCGTCTGCCTTCGGCTCAGGGCGTGATCCTGGCGTTACCGGATCGAACCCCACATCGGGCTCCTCTGCTGGGAGCCTGCTTCTTCCTCTCCCACTCCCCCTGCTTGTGTTCCCTCTCTCGCTGGCTGTCTCTATCTCTGTCAAATAAATAAATAAAATCTTTAAAAAAAAAAAAAAATAACCATAGTGAGATAATTTGTTGGTAAATTAGGTCCAGTTTCAATAAACTTAGCCAGATTATTTATGCAAGTACAGCAAGAATAGTGATTGATTATATAGGCTCTTTTAAGTCTGCTGTGTTTGAACTTTTCATAAGAAATCTGAGATTGAATGATAAAAAGTTCTCCAGGCTAAGAAGCCAGGCTAAGAACTTGCCATGAGATTTTGCCAGTAATGCCTGCAAATTTGGGTGAATTCCTCTCCACTTGAGGTCCCCAAATTATCCTGAGGTTCCTGGGCCTGCCAGGAAATCACTTTCCTTACCCTGGTAAGGTTGCTGGGAACCCTATAAGCAAGATATCAGACCAATATTTCCAGGAGACTTTATTGGCTCCATAGAGTCAAACATAGTTCCTTCGCTGTCCGGTCATATCTCTCAATGTCTCTCTCAAACATGATATTCCAATCATATAACCAATGTTTCCAACTGTTTCCTGTTATAAGGAGAACAGATTCTTATTGAAATTATGCAAATAACTATATTGCCATGAAAATAAGAGTATCCTCTGAGAGTTTCTGAATTCTAGAGGGAGAAAGAGGGGCCCCTGGGTGGTGCAGTCAGTTGGGTATCTGACTCTTGGTTTCAGCTCAGGTTATGATCTCAAGGTCTTGGGATCAAGCCCTGTGTCGGTTCTGAGCTCAGCAAGGAGTCTGCTAAAGTTTCTCTCTCCCTCTCTTTTTGCCCACCCCCACCCCACATTCACTCTCTCTCTCTCTTTCTCTCAAATAAATAAATAAATCTTAAAAAAAAAAGTAGGGAGAAAAAGATAAACGTTTCATCTTTATTCACAAAAGTATATTTTGCCAAATTGCTTTAAGTCGTGGGTAGCTTAAGAGAAAAGATAAAAAGGTTTCCTTAAATCTGGAAAAAGAAAACATTTTTTTAAAAAAAATCAACAATGTTTCAAACAAAAAGTCATAAAAAATAATTATCCTCCTCAGTTCATTGAGTCCCATGTAATTACCATTTGTTCTGCTGGAATCCAGTTTTGTTTTGCTTTTTTTGTTGTTGTTAGTTCTGGAAATTTTTACCCAGTTCAGTTTTTTTTATATCTTAAAGTTATCAGAAACCTGTATTCTAGAGTATTTTCCATGAGTATCCTTGAAGATGAAGCACTTTTACACTTTTGTGAAAGAATCAGAGTGAAACAGTAACCATCTGTAAATGGTAAGACTTAAAAATGGTCGTGATTAAAGATTTGACGGGAGCTCACTACAATGTAATTGACAGAGAATATTTTTTTATTTCTGTGACATAATATTTTAAGTTAATAACTAAAATAACCACTGATAACATTATACCAGGACATATTAGATTTCTAGGAATTTCTTACAATTTGTAGAAAACTTACACTTTTTATTTGACAATGTTTCCCATGTAATATACCATATCAAATAAGCCTAATTAGTGTAACATCTCTTTTTTAACAAGGAGGAAAAAAACCAATTTTTTGTTTGTGTGATTTTCCAGAGACCTTTGAAAATCCTGTGACTTTTAAGTCAAAAGATTTCATTTAAACTTTGATTTGGGGAATTTTGTCAAAAATAACAAAAAGGTTTTAAAACACTTGGTCAAATAGGACATAGGTCATTGTGAACTAGTACTCCATTATCAATTTAACCAGCGTGACAATTAAAGACTTCACAGCCAAATACAGAATATTATATAGTTCTAGAAAACAAAACAAAACTGACTGGGCTCTTTTAGTAGAGACGCCTTGACTTTAAGTAATCCAGGACCTGAGGAAAGCAGTGTGAAGCACAGTTGGTAAGACACAAAATCTTTGTTTTCTCAGTAGATTACTTAAAGGGTAAAGAAAAACCTTTGTTTAGATTTCTTATTAAGAACAAGCCAATAATCGAAGAAAACGTCATCCTTTTAAAAGAGAGAGAAAACCAGATTTTAATTCTGTACCAGATTATTTTTGATATTAAAAAATTCACTTAACTTAAAAGTTATTTTAATCCTAGCCAGCTTGACTACACATTAAAATTCCTTTCCAAAGATTCTTTTTCCACAGACTTTCTATAACTTTCTTTTTTACATTCAGATTTTGTCTTAGGTTCTCCTCCTCCCCATTTTGAAATAATTAGCCTCTCTTCAGGACAAAATTACTTTCTTTTCCCTCAACAAAACTGTAGTTCCATTCCTCATACCTTCTTTTACTGAAAACACACATGCCGCTTTCCTTCATTTGGAGATATTTCCCTTATTATTTCTAGTGTTCTTAATTACATACATTAGAATTTTAACCCTTAAAAACCTTAATTTTTAGTGAAAACAAAGAAGTAAACAATTATATACTGCCTTTTATATTAACATTCTGTGGCTTGGCAAATTTATAAATACTTCTTATAATTTCTAGAAACATGTTTTTCCACAGTAAATTTCTTAGTGTGACACAAAACCTCTGTACTAATAGAAAAAAAAAAATGCCACTAGTTTCTCTATAAAAGGAAGCAAAGTGAATAAGCCTATGCTCAGTAATTGATGTTTTTAATATTTTATCTTATTTGGAAATGATTTAAATATTTAATGACTATCCATCATTTAATTTAATTTAGCAAAACTCTTAACAGTGAAGTCACCAAAGAGATTTGGGTAACTATTTTTTTTTAAAGATTTTATTTATTTATTTGACAGAGATAGAGACAGCCAGCCAGAGAGGGAACACAAGCAGGGGGAGTGGGAGAGGAAGAAGCAGGCTCATAGAGGAGGAGCCCTGATGTGGGGCTTGATCCCATAATGCCAGGATCACACCCTGAGCCGAAGGCAGACGCTTAACCGCTGTGCCACCCAGGCGCCCCGGGTAACTATTTTTAATTAGACATACCATCAAACAATCATTACTGAAAAGTTCACATAAAAAGAATCCCACTTACATCTATTTAATTTACTTGTTCTTTACAATCATGCATAGGTGACTCATGGAAATTTCATGAGACGTTGAAGTGGCTAGACATCATCTTAAGTTATTTTTCTTGCTGACAAATTTTGCAACAGAAATAACATGAGCTTATTTGACTTTCAGGAAACCTAGCCAGAATAAAAGTTGCATGTTTGCACTACATTTAATCCTAGTAATTCTGAAGACATTTCTATTTAAATAAACCAACAAACTTAAAGTAGTTTTTACTTATCAAAAATTATCCTAGAGGGGCACCTGGGTAGCGCAGTCGTTAAGCCTCTGCCTTCGGCTCAGGGTGGGATCCCAGCATTGTGGGATCAAGCCCCATATCAGCTCCTCTGCTGGGAGCCTGCTTCTTCCTCTCCCACTCCCCCTGCTTGTGTTCCCTCTCTCGCTGGCTGTCTCTCTCTGTCAAATAAATAAAATCTTAAAAAAAAAAATTATCCTAGATAACATGAACTTCAAAAACATTTGTTAGTTTTTATGTTTTTGACAGTTTTAAAATATTTAATTCATAAAAGCTTATTTTTAAGCCAATTAAAAAGAGGGTTTTTTTACAAATTAATTTTTGCCATACCATCCAGAGATAGAAAAATACCATATCTATAACGCGCATGTACATATATATATAGACATAAATAAACACACAGACAAAAACAGAGGCCTCATAGCTTTCATTATGAAACATGAGCAATGAATCAGGTGCAAAACAAATTCACTAGTTTATAAATAATTGTGTCCCTGGCAGATGGAACAAGTTAAGATTACCCACTTAAAAGTTTTTTTGCTAACACTTGTGGAGACTTTGAAGATCTGTATTTATTCTAGCCAAGCAATCTTGAGGAGACTATGGTCTAGAATTTAGGCAAGAGAGCCTTTCCAGCATTTTGTATTTTTAAAAGGTCCCCCCACCTTTTTTAGCTTCAAGAGTTTTAGTTACCTCCTAAGGTGTTTGTATTTTAATTGTAATATCTGCATCTTCAAGGGACAGAGAAAGAATGTAAGCTGATTTCTCTCCCTCTCTCTCTGTCTCTCTTTCTCTCTGTTTCAGATTTGGTTTGGCTTGGTTTTGGTTTTTGTGGGGTTTGTTTTTTTTTTTTTTTTGGGGGCTTTTTTTTTTTATAGGCTCTTCTGAAAGTGGAGGTATAATTTATAATTTAAATTAATAATTTAAAAGACTTGCTACTCTGAATTCTTTAGATGGGGTCCTAGGATAATATCTGCAAAGAACATTGCATAGGAAGGCTTGAAGCTGGCATAGCTTGATTATAGAGCCCAGCAAAACAAGCTTTATTGTTCGTTTCAGGTGCTTCTGCTAAATTTACTTCTTGGCTTTTAGCATTTACATGAGTAACTGTATATACTGTACCCAGGGATTAGGCTGGAGTGCTTATAGGAAAAAGGATGCTAACACAGGCAACTGGGTATTTAAGGAATTTTCTGGGGAAGGTGAAGGAGTTTAAGGAGTTAAGGTAATTTGCTGAGAGGATGGGCTGGATTTTAAGAAGAAAAGTTTATGTTGGATGCGGACTTTAAAGTTTAATTGCTGTTGTTTCATCTTGTTAAAGGAGTCCCTAAGGCTAACTGTTATCCTTCCTTGTATCCACTTTTTACTTTGGTCTTTTTATAGGTACCAAAAAGACAATTGTTTAGGATGAGAGATCTCTAAAAAAAAAAATTTTTTTTAAAGATTTTATTTATTTATTTGACAGAGACACCCAGCGAGAAAGGGAACACAAGCAGGGGGAGTGGGAGAGGAAGAAGCAGGCTCATAGCAGAGGAGCCTGATGTGGGGCTCGATCCCATAACGCCGGGATCACGCCCTGAGCCGAAGGCAGACGCTTAACCACTGCGCTACCCAGGCGCCCCTAAAAAATTTTTTTAATAGAGCAATTCAAAGGATCTATCATCCAGCCATTGACAAGTAGGATCATATATCAATCTCGGTAGCAACCCAAGCCAGTAAGTTTTTTAATGGCTTAAGCAAGGACACAAGAGGCATCCTACAAGAGTGTGCAGAAGAGATAGATCTCACAAGATCCAGTCACCGAAGCCTAAGAAAACACAGATGATAATTATGAGGGGCTCTCTTTTTAAATAGCTGTTCCAAAACACAGGGCCTCCTGTGTTCCCACCCACTTTGGAACAGAATAGGGTGACTTAAGCCAAAGGTCACTTTTTTGTTTTGTGTGTGTGTGTTTGTTGTTGTTGTTGTTGTTTGATTCAATAAGCTCAGATCCATAGCCTATTTAGCTACCTCCCAGAAGCATGTGCACCCTCCTACTGGCAGAGACCAGAGAGAATACTGTCACTGGTCATAAAGTAGACGAAAGAGAACAGTGACCTTCTCTGGGAGGAAAAAGCATCAATAGCAAACAAATTTTTACCAAAATCAATATATCCGAAGAACTAGTTTATGCAAGTATTTTCTCCAGTTAATTTAAATTTAGAAAAAAAGAAAAGGACTCTCGTCTCTCCCAGTTTTAACAAACCCTGCAGGCAGAGACCTGACTGATGTGGTAGGAATTCTTACCTTCTGTGGGCATGTGTCAGAGACCCTGGGATCTCTCCATCACAGCAGCCCTGGAGTGAGCAGGGTCCAGCCAGAGAAGTCTCCTGGCTGGCTAGCCAAAACTATAGAGAAGGAAACCTTTCCTTTCTTCCCTCTAGTTTCTTTGGCTGGTCTAATAATGCAATCAATGGAAGACAGATTTCTTTTAGACAAAAACAAACAAACAAACAAAACGAAGACATTTGTGAAGAACTGACAAGACAAATGGGTTTGGGCTTGGTGTAGTGAATTAGAAGAGAAGTAACAAGTTTTCTTCGTATGGTCTTCTCAGCCCTGAATTTCCTATCTTTGGTGATTAGGATGGGTTTTACCTTCCAGTTGCAAAGACAGTACCCTCACATGGGGAATTTATTTCCTGCTTTCGGGGGGACAGGGGAGGGTCAGAATGTCCTTGCACTGGCTGTTTCTTCAGTAACTTTAATCAAAAATAATCAATATTGCAAAGTGGCCTATTTGGGGGCAGCCTGCCCTGAACCCTATCAATGTTTAATAAACACGAACAGGCTTCTTTGACCTCCCTTTATTCAACGTGGGAAGGTGGGCGGTTACATGAAAAGAAATAAGACCAAGGATTCCAGTTTGAGCTGGAGAGAATCAGTGCAGAGCAGTACGTCTAACATCACACCATCACAGCCTTTACAATCTAGACAGATCCTTCTTCATGATCCTCTTCAGGATTCCACATCTGAAGTATTTTCAAATCTTTATATCCAATCCTTCACACAGAGGGGTTTTTGCTGGGGAGAAACTGCACCCATTCAATCGTACTGTTATGAATGTCATCGCAGCAAATGCACTCCAGAGGACGGCCCGGTAATGAGGCTGTGGACTAGTAACCGTACTGGGGGCATCTGGAAAGTCAATGCCAAATCTGGAGGCAGAAGTCTCCATGGTGCGAGGTGGCCTCACCCAGTGTCTGGGAGGTAGTGAGTGCTGCACAAGGCTTTAGCCTTGGTAGTGACAGGAAATGCACCACACACAGGATCAACACAAGGGGTCAGTCTGCTCTCCGTGTTCCCCACCCTGAGCCGTTCTACAAGACCTGAGCATACACAAGACCTCTTTAGATCCCAGAAAAACGTCCTCCATCTTTAAATTATGTGGTTGTTCTTTCTATGAGCTAGTCTGAAGTTATTTACCAGTTATTCCTTTCTTAAAAATTCTATTATGTTATTAAAAATGATTACAGACTTCCTTTCAGGAAATTTTTGAAAATATAGAGAAGCAAAACAAAAGAAAAGAAAATCAACCATAGTGAGTCTAAGGAAGAAGGCGGACGAATAGGAGACCCTAGTTTCATCTGGTCCCTGGAAATCAGCTAGATAGCAATCAAATCATTCTGAACACCTGCGGACTCAACCAGAGATCTAAGAAAAGAATTGCTGCAATTGTACAAAGAGAAAAGAGACCGCTTTTTGCAAGAATGACAAGACAGAAGAACTCACCACAAAAAAGAGAACAAAAAGCGGTACTGACTGCCAGAGACCTAATCAGTATGGATATAAATAAGATGTCTAAACTGGAGTTCAGAATAAAGATTATAAAGATACTACCTGGGCTTGAAAAAAGCATAGAAGAGACGAGATAATCCCTTTCTGGAGAAATAAAAGAACTAAAATCTAATCAGGTCTCAATCAAAAAGGCTATTAATGAGATGCAATAAAAAATGGAGTCTCTGCTAGGATAAATGGGGCAGAAGAGGGAATCAGTGATCTAGAAGACAAAATGATGGAGAATGAAGAAGCTGAGAAAAAGACAAACAGATAAGGAAACCGAGAGGGGCGCCTAGGTGGCTCAGTGGGTTAAGCAGCTGTTTTGGCTCAGGTCATGATCCCAGGGTCCTGGGCTTGAGGCCTCCATCAGGCTCTCTGTTCAGCAGGGAGCCTGCTTCTCTCTTTCTTCTGCCCCTCCTCCCCACTTGTGCCCTCTCTTTCAAATAAATGAATAAAATCTTAAAAAAAAAAAAAGAAACTGAGAAAAGGAGAGATCACAAAGAGAGAATTTGAGAGATAAGTGATACCATAAAGTGAAACAAAATTAAAATAGAATCCCATAAGAAGAGGAAAGAGAGAGAGAGATACAGGACAGAAGGTATATTTCAGCAAATCATAGCTGAGAATTTCCCTAATCTGGGGAATGCAAGCCGGTACAGCCACTCTGGAAAACAGTATGGAGTTTCCTCAAAAGTTAAAAATAGAGTTACTCTATGATCCAGCAATTGCAATACTAGTTATTTATCCCAAAGATACAAATGTATTGATCTGAAGGGGCACATGCACCCCAATGTTTACAGCAGCAATGTCCACAATAGCCAAACTATGGAAAGAGCCAGGATGTCCATCAACAAATGAGTGGATAATTAAGATACGGGAGATATATATAGATAGAGATAGAGATAGAGATAGAGATAGAGATAGAGATAGAGATAGAGATAGAGATGATAGAGATAGAGATAGAGATAGAGATATCCAATGGAATATTACTCAGCCATCAAAAAATGAAATCTTGCCTTTTGCAATGACGTGTATGGAACTAGAGGGTATTATGCTAAGCAAATAGGTCAATCAGAGAAAGGTAAATATCATATTATTTCACTCATATGTGAAATTTAAGAAACAAAACAGAGGAGCATATGGGAAAGGAGAGGAAAAAATAAAACAAGATGGAAATCAGAGAGGGAGACAAACCTTTCTGTTTGTCTGAGAACTTTAAGGAGCCCACACATCACTGCTTTGGAATATTTTTAAAATATACCTTAAATATGCTTCACAGGGACACCTAGGTGGTTCAGTCTGTTAAGCGTTTGCCTTTGGCTCAGGTCATGATCCCGGATCCTGGGATGGAGCCCTGCATCGGGCTCCTTTCTCAGTGGGGAGCCTGCTTCTCCCTCTCCCTCTGCCTGCCACTCCCGCTGCTTGCGGCTCTCTCTTTCTCTTGTTCTCTCTCTCTGTCAAATAAATAAATAAAATCTTTAAAAATAAATTAATAAATATATAAACTTTGCAATATTTTTATACCTTTTCACATACCCTGCAACCCTTTCCATACAGGTCTGAGTAATATAACCAGAAGAGGTTTGAAAAAGAGGCCTATTTGTCTGTCATAACTTATACTGTGTTTCCTTCCAACACTCATACTCTATGATTCCAAGTCCAAGGAAGATGGTACAGTAGGGGTGAGCTCCCGAGCATGCAAGGCATAAGTATGTAGTCACACATGGCGGAGCTGGTCAGAGGGCAGAAAGCGCAGTGTGATGTTAATCTTATAAGAAGCCCCTTGGTTTAAATACCATAATGTCAAAGTGTTTACCAGTATGAGCCTATTGATCAGGGCACATGAAGGAGGTCAAAACTAAAACCCTTTGGAACATTTGTGCACTGTTGGTGGGAACGTAAAATGGTGCAACCACTGTGGAAAATGATATTGTGATTCCTCAAAAAGTTAAACATAGAATTGCCATATGCCCAGCAATTCCATGGCTGGGCATATACCCCAAAGAATTAAAAACAGGGTCTCAAAAAGATATTTGTACACCCATAGTCATAGCAGCATTAGTCCCAATAGCCAAAAGGTAGAAACAACCCAGGTGTTAATCGTTAGATGAGTGGATGAGCATAATTTTACATACAGTAAAATATGATTCAGCCTTAAAAAGAAAGGAAATTCCAACACATGATACAACGTGGATAAACCTGGAGGAGATTACACTAAGTGAAATAAGCCAGCCACAACAGGACAAAGATCCACTTATATGAGGCTGCTGGGGGCATGAAATTCATAGCGACAGAAAGGAGAACGGTGGTTGCCAGGGGCAGAGGGAAGAGGAGTGGGGAGTTAGTGAGTACAGAGTTCCAGTTTGGGACAATGAAAAGAACCCTGTGGCTGGATGGTGGTGATGGGTGCACAGCAATGTGAGTGTAGTCAATGCCGCTGAACTATACACATAAAAACGATTAAAATGGTGTTTTTCATGTTATGCGGATTCTACCACAATTGAAAAAGAAAAAACTAAATTAGAACCTCGCTTTTGTGAACCTGCACGCAAACAACACAAAATGTCCTCGACACAATCAAGAATCACTTTTGTTGCTGTAAGACTCAAGGAAGGAAAGGCCAGGCTGGGTGGGGGAAGCCTGGAAGAGGAGAGCGTTCAGAGCAGGAGCCGCGAGGCCTGAGAGGCTGAGGGAACCCTGGGATGCATTAATAATAGAGAATTTGATTTTCCTCATGAGTATTAGGTACACTAGCTTCTTCCTGTTTTCTGTTCATTTTTTCCATTTTACCTTTCAGCAGTCGTCTTTTTTCAGAGACTCAGACTCACAAAGGGTGAAGAGAGAGTTTCCCTATACACGTGGGTTCTGGGAAGGCTGGTGCATAGGAGGGTAGCTGAGGAACCCTGTACACTCTTTACCTAGAGTCTCCAATCATTATTTCACCACACTTGCTGTATCATTTTCTCTTCTGTGTATATACATTTTTATATTTATAGTTTAAATGTAAATTTTTACTATATGTAGGGTAAATTTACACTGTGTGTGTGTGTGTATACACATTTTTACTCCAAAAATACATGTTTCCTGAAGGCAAAGAGGAGAATTTCCTACCACCACCATATAACCATCCAAATCAAGAGATTAACATGAACAACAATGTGAATATACTTAACAGTACTGAACTGGGCACTTAGAAATGGTTAAAATGCTAAATTTTATGTGACACATTTTTTACCATAATTAGAAAAAGGAAACAAAATTAACACTAATGCATTACTACCCTCTAGCCCATGGAGCTCATTGAAATCTCACCATTCATTCCAATTATGTTCTTTT
>NC_048222.1:24822874-24870931 GCF_002007445.2 Ailuropoda melanoleuca | reverse complement strand
TAAGAGAGGAGAGGAAAAGAGAGGAGAGGAGGGGAGAGGAGGGGAGAGGAGGGGAGAGGAGGGGGGTGGGGAGAGGAGGGGAAGATGTGGTTCAGGATCTAACTGAAGAAAATGCACTTCACTTAGCTACTACCATGGTCCTACTTTTCTTGACGTGGAAAGAGCTCTTAGTTTGTCCTTGTTTTTCAGGATCTCACCATTTTTGAAGAGAACAGCCAGTTACTCTGTAAAGTTTCCCACAATTTGGGTTTATCTGGCACTTTCTCATGATTGGGTTGGAGTCATGAGTTCTTGCCAGGAACCCCAGGGAAGTGATTGGTGTCCTTCTTAGGGACTCATCTCAGAAGATGCAGGAATTCGCTGAGTTTAATCACCACTGATGTCAACTCTGGTCACTTGGTTTGGGGTCTCCCAGGTTTCTCCACTGCAAAGTTTCTATTTTCTCTTGTATAATTTGTGAGCATTCTGTAGTAAAACACTTTGAGAGTAAACAAATATCTTGTGTTTTATCAAACTTCCATCCACTAGTTTCAGCATCCATTGATGATTCTTGCTTAATTCAATTATTACTATTATGGTTGCTAAATGGGGATTTTCTAATTTCATATTTCCTTCTACATTTCATAGTTGCATACTACTGTGAAGAACTTTTACCTCACCACCTCCCACGTATTTATTTATTTGTATCGGAATGAACTCACAGATTCCAATTTTATTATATAATCTGTTACTAACATTATTTATTTTGTTGCTCAGATTATCCAAGTTTCAGCCAGTGGGAGCCCTTCTGCCTGGCTCCCGAGTCTTCTTCGCATACCCCATTTTGGAGTACTTCCTTACTTTCTGGTAGGAGAAGATATTCCAGGCCCGCCTTGTACTTAGCATGTCTAAGGCTGAAGTCATCAGTTTCTCCAAGAAGCCCTCGATCCTTTTAGTGGAGAACGTTGTTTAGCAGTCAGGATCTGGGTACAAGATGCGTCAATGCCACTGTGGTGTCATTGCTTGGAGGTCCTTTCAGCAGAGAGAGCTAGGAAACATATGCGTGTATCCATATTTTCTACATAAAATACACATCTCTATCCCTAATCATATATTAAAAACCAAGAGTTCACAAAGGTGTTCCACCTCCAGCCCAACAGTGGAGGGCTTATTCTGGCTTTCCCACTTTCCATTTTGATAATTACCTTCTTCAGTACTGAGAAACCTGACTCTTATCATCCTTAGTATATTTATTTACTTATTTTGCTCAATGCCTTGTATGTAACCGTGTCCACATTGGTCACCTCCTCTGTGTTCCCCATCCTGACCCCCTTCTCATTATCTCCTGTCCTTTGACCTGGCTGGCCGCCCCCTCAGCTCCTTCTGTTGTCTTGACCCTACCCTACTGTCTGCCTCCTTGGCCTCCCCCATACATATTTTTTACATAAAATTAAAAAATGGAAGCAAAGGAAAGAGCAGAAATTTTCATTGAAACACCGTTCCTATGTTTACAGAATATTTTCTTTCTCTAATTTGTGGTTCCTAAAAGCATATAGAGGGGCGCCTGGGTGGCGCAGTCGTTAAGCGTCTGCCTTCCGCTCAGGGCATGATCCCAGGTCCCTGGAATCGAGCCCCACATCAGGCTTCTCCGCTGGGAGCCTGTTTCTTCCTCTCCCCCTCTCCCTACTTGTGTTCCCTCTTTCGCTGGCTGTCTCTCTGTCAAATGAATAAATAAAATCTTTAAAAAAAAATTAAAAGCATATGGAAAACAGAGTTAATCTAAACCTGGAGGGTAAGAGGATTAGGACGGAGTGGGAATGGGGGTGTGAAAGTGCTATCCAGGAGATTGCCTTTAAGCCATACCCCTGCCTCCAACTGACAACCACTTCCCTAGATATAAAGTCTGTTTTCAAAAGTTTCCCATCTACTGCTGGAACTAAAATAAAGAGCATCTGTATTTTTTGGATTCTATGACAATGATTATAAAATTTGTCATAGATTTAACTTTAGCTTTTTCAGTGGAAAAATTCCCTTTACCTTAAACATATGTATTAGACAAGATGTACGAGGCTATGGAACACTAACAAATAAACCCCATGTATCTTACTTAATAATAGTTTATTCTTCTTTAATATCTCAGTTGAATGCAGATTGGGCAGTCATCCTTCCTCCTAGGGCTATGCGATCTGGAGAGCATAGCCTCTGAGGTCAGGGGACCAGAAAGCTGAAGGCAGCTCACAAGGTTTTAACTGCCTCAACCTGAAAATGACACATAATATTTTAGCTCCTCTTTTGCAGGCCCAGAACAATTTCAAAGAGGCTAGGGAATGTAGAGAATCCCATGGGTGTTTAGTGAACACCAACAATCCTTCCAGATTGTATGATTCCTTAATTTCGAAAGTCTTAAGATGAGGGGTCTAAATATGGCTTGGGATTGAGGAAATATGTTATTGCTAAAACACTTTAACTCAAAGGGAAATTCTAAACATCAGTCTCGATTAGAAATTCAGCAAAATTTTGTTGTAGTTGTAACCTTAGAAACTTTGAAAAAATTATGCATATTTTACATTATTTTCTTCAAACAACATTTGGCTCATAAATTGATAAACTCATGCTCAGCATAAATCAAGCTAGATTTTTTTTTCTTGAAGACTGTGTGCTTTTGGTGAAATATCTCCCTTCTTGCAAGCAAAAATTTCCTTTTTGCAGATATTCAGAGCTATGGAGAGACTGTTTCTCAGGCCATGTGTCTTTGTGTCAGGCATGCTATCATAATGACTCCCTTTTAAAGAGCTTGCCTTGTAAAGTGGACATAAAATGACCTAATTCTAGTGGAATTTTAGTTGATTGGGAAGCAAATGTTGAGCCTTAGCTAGAAATGTTCATGAGGTTGCTCCCACAGAAATCACTGAATAGATCAAGCCCAAATGTGGTGACCAATAAGAAGTCACAAATTGCTCCCCTCCATGTGTGACCTTTCAATGCACTGCTCTCTGAACGCTTGAGTCACTGCCTGGGCAGCTCTTAGAGAACTCCATGTAGACACTGAGAACAGATAACACATTTTTATAAGTCAGTGAATCAATGTCAGTTGTAGCTTAGGGCATGTCAGGGCTGTAGAAACAGTATAAAATTATACAGGGTGTGAACCAGGCACAGAACAATAGAAAGAGAGGCCATGTGTGTTTATATGGGTGATTAATAAGAAAAAATGTATGCTTTATTTGTCCTGGGGTCGTGCCAGCTTGTGGGCAGCGTGTGGGTGTGTGAGGCTCTTTGTAGTGAAAACCAGCATGGAGGGTAGGTGTGTAGGAACGACCTTCTTCCTTTGACCAAGTAAGGTAGCCAGCTTGCAAGGAAGTCAGTCATTACCTCCTCCTTTCAGGGAGTCCTAAACATGGAAAAAGAATGACTTGCCTAGATTGATAGTGTCATGGCCTCAAAGACCCATGAGCAAAAATTCTTACACTCAGAAAGTCAAGGGCAGAGGGAACACTTTGGCACAAACTCTCGTGTAAGCAATACCAAGGTCCCTGGGGAAAGAGCATGAGATAAATGAGGGAGGCCCCTTCATCTGAGGCAGCATCTGCTTTGTCTTTCACAAAGAACTTTCATGCCCATTGTCTCCTGAATTCTTCTCAATATCCCTGTAAAGGAAAGAGGTCAGGTGTCCTTATCCCCTACCAGATAACTATCAGACAACTAGTAGAGGCCAGGCCTTGTAGCCAGGTTGTCACACTTCAAAGCTTCTCTATGCACAGATTTTCATGCTCTGTCACAAAATTGAATATCTTCAAAATCTGGGTAGGGATGCCAGGTGAAGGAGGGCAGCTGGAAGCTGGCTTGACCTCCCTGGGGGTGGAGGTTACTGGAGAGAATCTCTAACAGCTCCAGGTGCCCACGATCACTCACCATCCCATGATTCTTGCCCTGTAAAATATAGACCCAGCACTGGCTGCTGGTTTTCAGGAGAGCCAGGCCGTCAAAATCTTGAAAGTTTTCTATTTTTAAGTGTGTTGGCAACTAATTTGACTTGTGTTTTAAATTGCACACCTGTGAACTGAGTTCGGTTTAGAGATGGTAACCACTGCTACCACCACTGCTCTGGGCAGAGTCAGCACAAGTATGGACGGAGGACAAGAGAGGGGGCAGGGGATCCTAAAGGAATTAACAAAGCTTGGATATCTCCTTGGAAAGGGAGAGGTCTAAAATAAGGTTGAAACAAAGGAAAGGATCAAAATGGGAGTAGTTCCCATTTTTTTTGTCTCTGAAGAAGAGGAATCCCGGGGAAGACGTGGGGTGCATAGCCTCATAAGAAGAGCCTGCTTTTCAGCTCAGCTCATGGAAACAAGTTGCTGAAGAGGAAAAAAAGGTAAACTGAGAAAAAAATTGCCAGGTAAGACTGTGTAAATAGACTTGAGAACTTTCTACTTTTAGGGTACCGAAGAAGTGGTGAAACAACCGTAAATATCTCAAGCATCCATTAAACACTTGCTACATTTTTGAGGACTGCTGAGGTCCTTACAATGATTAGGCCCATATTAGAATGAGGAAACAGAGGCAGTAGTTGGTTAAATAACTTGCCTGAGGTCACCCATGCACGTTGTGGCACCCAGTAGAGTCTTACCCTACACTCATACTTAGAGCTGCTTTGCTGTTCTGTGCCTTGATCTGAGGGAAAAGAATGTTCCCAAAACTGGATATGAATAGATCAGAAGGACTGACACAGATGGAGTGATGGCTTCCTTCTCCGGGAATCCCAGCATTCCTGGCGGGGTCCTTGTCAACATGATTCTCTAACCCAATCTGTTGTAGATAGTATTGATATGTCTACGCAACAAAGAAACAAAGATATGGATTTTATCAATGTCTGATCACCTACCAATTCACCACTGAGTATTTCAGAGGACGTTTAAATAATCAGCAAGTATAAATCATGGCTCTTACCCGCAGGGAAATTGGGGAGACAAGATTTACTCTGCAGAAAAAAAGAGCAAACAATAGAATCTCCACTTTCATCTCCATCCAAATGGATCAAGAGGTAGCACTAGGCCAGGAGACATCAGCCTGATCTTATAAAACCAGAGTTTAGGGAGCAACTATTCCTTCGGGGTTCTTAAAGAAATAACAAATTGTGAGGCGCCTGGGTGGCACAGCGGTTAAGCGTCTGCCTTCGGCTCAGGGCGTGATCCTGGCGTTACCGGATCGAACCCCACATCGGGCTCCTCCGCTGGGAGCCTGCTTCTTCCTCTCCCACTCCCCCTGCTTGTGTTCCCTCTCTCGCTGGCTGTCTCTATCTCTGTCGAATAAATAAATAAAATCTTAAAAAAAAAAAAAAGAAAGAACAAATTCTGGGAAATAAGTTTCAGATGAGCAACTTTTTCACTGCTATCAGTTGGATGAACAGAAACATGCTGGTGAGCAGAGGGGAACAAGTGAAAATTCTCGGTCTCCTTCATCCTTGATGCCTTTGTCAAGCTTCAGACAAGGCCTCTGGTTCTTACAGTTTTCTGGTGCCTGTGTAGCTGCTGACGAGATGTGTTTCAGCTCTCTTCAGCAACACGCGTGGGCCTCATTTCAGATGAAACAGATTAAACTAGAGGGCAAGAAGCAGTTTTGAAGAAAGTATAACATTCCCAAAAGGCAAGTTTTCAAGTTTCATAATCACAAACTAAGAGGAACACATTTGTAAGACTTGTGTGATGTTTCACTTGCCAGGCAGTCAGTTCCAAACAGAACAGGTCTGAGCGTACTGTCACAAGAACATGCCGTTTATCAAATCCGGAGCTATAAATTAATAATTTACAATGATTTATCTAACTTAATTTACACAACTGCCCTCAGAAATCTTTCTAAACGTATGTTAACCCTATTATCTTAACGGTGGCTTAGTTGGTAAAAGGCATAATGAAAGAGCTTAAAGCAATAAATTAAAAGAACAAAGCTTTTCCTACATGTAAAGAAGAAAGCAGGACAGCTCGAGTCTTGTCCTGGTAAATGCTGAAGACTGATCATGTGACCATGAACCAATCAATTCGTCTTTCACAGCTTCTGTTTCCTTGATGTGAATTCAGTAAGAATAACAAATACTTCACTCTGTTGTTGAAACAGTTGGTCATAAGACAGAGTATATAAGTCCTTTGAAGTTTTTAAGTGCCATAAAAAATAAAGATATTAGAAAGATATTAGATAGAACCTCAGAGATTGCACCTCACATTCATACTTTAAATAAAAAGTTTTCTTTATCATTTACTGGAATATTCTAAGGTACTGCTTTCCATTGACTGAAAGCCTGGAACAGGAACTGCGGATTCCAGGGCTCCTATCAAGTGAGAGGCACTCTGCTTCCACACGAGGACATGCATGCCCTCTCAGCTACAGACGGACACAACAGTGACCTCCTCCAGCAGGAAGCACAAAGCTGGTCTGGGGCAACATCGAGCCTAAGGAACTTTCCTCATTAAAGCCAAAAGCACATGGTGATCAACCTGGTTATTTATAGCAGTAAGAACAGATAAGTATGAATTTCTAGAAAATGGAGTACTTATTAAGCAGTCAACTCTGGAGAAAAATCTCCAGAATATCCGTTGTGTGTGTGTCTGGTGTGTGTGTGTGTATGTGTGTGTGTAGCATGTGGCGTGTGCTGTGTGTATGTGGTGTGTGTGTGGCATGTAGTGTGCTTGTGTGGTATGTATGCGTGTAGTGTATATTTTATGTGTACGTGTGGTCTGTAGTGTGTATGACATGGTGTGAGTGTGTGGTATGTGTGAGGTGTGTGTATGTGTGGTGTGTGTATGTGTGTGGTATATGGTGTGAGTATATGGAAATGGAAATACACTTGAGTTCTCAGGATAAAAGGGGATTTATGCTGAGGCTGTACATGCACTAGAACTGGGTGGGTGCGTGGAACAGACACGGGAACCAAAGCAAAGCCTTGAAAGCTTGAATGTGTGGTGTGTGATATGTGTGGGGGTGTGGTATGTATGTGTGGTGAGTGAGTGTGTGGTGTGTGGTATGTGTGGGGGGTGTACTATGTGTGTGGGGTGTGTGTTTGGGGGGGTATGGTATGTGTGGGGGGTTGTATGTGTGTTATATGGTGTGAGTATGCTGTGTGTGTGTGTGTGTGTGATATGTGTGGGGGTGTGGTATGTATGTGTGGTGAGTGAGTGTGTGGTGTGTGATGTGTGTGTGGTGTGTGGTATGTGTGTGGGCGACTTATCAAGTTGTCAGCATATCAATGAGTGGACACCCTTCTTCAGCCAGGGCTCAATAAATGGTGAAAGCTGAAAGAGCAGTGAGGAAAAATGATAGAAGGTGAAACCAATATAAGCAAACAAAGGTTGACTCACTGATAAAAATTCTCTCTAAACATAACATTCTTGAAAAAATAAATAACTCAAGCTGATAGTGAAATCAGCAGAAATACCAAAGTCGACTGTCTTTGATAGAGTGTAATTTCCTGAATTCTTTTTAGTTTAGTGCTGATTTGTATACATATAATTTTGAAAAGTGCCTTACCAGGTTCTGAGCAGGCACAGCTAGTCATGCCATCTCCCCACTCTTTCTAAATTCAGAGTTATCCTTATGGGAGATTTTTTTTCCTTTTCCATTAAAAAAAGTCTATTAAAAATGGTTGATATTCTGCGTTAGTGCATAGATATGGTTTGTAACTATGTTCATTGTCATCACTATGGGAAATGGAAACACACTTGAGTTTTCAAGGTGACGAGGGGATTTATGCTGAAGCCGTACGTACACTAGAGCTGGGTGAATGGTTGGAACCAAAGCAAGCAGCTCCTCTCTCACGTTCCTTGATGGCCGGGCAGGTCACAATTTCTCTTACTCTCTCTGGTCATCCTCTGTCATGCTCAGTCTTTTTTTTTTTTTAATTTTTATTTTATGTATTTATGATAAACAAAACCTCATGATTTAGGGTGTCATTTTTTTTATGTTCAGTTAGCCAGCATAGAGTACATCAAGTCCATCATTAGTTTTTGATATAGTGTCACTCTCAGTCTTGTTCTGTGTATGTGTGTGCATGGGTGTGTGTGGGGGGCGTGTGTTCAATAAATGCCTATCTGTTAGACAACAGACTACTTTTTGCCTGGCCTGGGCACAAAACCTCTTCAAAAACGAATGAAGATGGTCTTATTGCATTTCCCAACATCCAGCAGATTAACTAAATCATTAATTTCCAAATATCTATTTAGCACTATGCAGGGAATTATTTAAATGCTTATGCTAATTGGATGCTGAAGAAGGAGCTTCATTATCTTTATTGGCTAATGTTTTTGGACAATAATATTACCCATTCTTGTTTTCCCTGAAAGATCAAAATAACGTGACACTTCCCAGATAATTGATCAACTCAGACTGTTATCACAGTAAGCTTAATACTGACCTTGATGTATTATCAGTGGCCCTGTCTATAATAATTAAGCCAGAGTTAAATGTTATGAGCCACATTATCCCTACACTTAAGATTACAGTGACTGTAGTTTTCCTCTTTTGCATCTTTCAGAAGATAAATCACCCACAATCCTTTGGCTCAAGCCCCGGACTGAAGCCCCTCAGTTGTATGGAGTAGACATCTGAACAGTAATTGGACCTCAGTGCCGGGACCTCTCCTTAGAACAGAGCTGAGCTTCCAAATGCCTGTTTCAACTTGGGCCAGATTGGAAATCCTTGAAATTTAATATCACCTTATCTCAGACCTAAGTGATGTTTCACATTATCTAGATGCCTCCTGAGAAGAGTCTGAGGATGGCTTGTCATGATTCCCTCCATTTGCACGTATCTGAGGTGGGGGAGCTGTGCCTTGCAGGGCTTTGCTCATACATCTTCCATGTGGTAATCTGGGCATCAGTAGATGTTTAGGACGTGCCTTCACAGTGTTAGATGGCTATCTGCTGTCATGTCCAAAGGGCACCGCTTATCAATAAACTACTTTGCTCAGGTCCTCTTGCCTCCACACTGTCCTCACTGCTATCCTTGCCGTACCTGCCTCCAGAGACTTCATGACCAGATCAAACGAGTCAGCATGCCCTCTCTACCCCCATTCCTGCATTTATCCCTCAGATGCTTGAAGCTACACAGATGTGCTTCAGGGTGACCCACTGAGGCTGCACCAGTTTTAGCACTGGATTGCCACATCCTGGGAACCCTTCACCCTGATGCTGCTTCCCTGTGCAGCTGGGGACCATGCATGAAATCAGAGCACTCCAAACAGCCACGGAGGGCAGTAGGCAGTAGCCTGACCTCCAGAGAGCATCGAGCTCAGAAGCAGAAAACCAGAACTAGAACCAGAAAAACAAAAATCAGAAACCAAAGAAAACAGTTTTTCCCTTTCTCCGTAATGAAACAAGAGGTCTCAAACTCTGCTGAGTTGGAAGTCTGATTCCTGAGGACTTTTTGGATTCTAACCCAGTGCCTTTGAAGAGCTGAGGAAGTCCATCTTACTGCGACAGTTCCGTTTTTTCCTCTAATAAAAGCAAATGAATCCCAAACCACACAATATTTACTTAATGTTTCACTTGTACATTCAGAGCCATCGATCCAACCTGCCAGATGCCAACATGAAAAGGGGTAAGACCCAAAGCCCACCTTCCCGGAATCTGCAGGCTAGCAAAATCTTAGAGCGGGTCTTTGGACAGCACAGAAGGGCAGACAATGGGGCCACATCAATGTGACAGACAGTAAGCATCACAAGAGTTCAGAAGGGGCCAAGCTCTCTTTCCCAGTCATGAAAAAGTGATGTTTGAACTGAGCCTTGATAAGAAGATTTGACGAGCTCAGGGAGATGAACAGCATTTCAGGTGAAAGAAATATGTGCAAATAGCAGGATGTGCACATTCAAGCAAGCTTCAGCCTGGTACACAGTCGGTGCTCGGAAACTGCCGTATTGTTGAATGGGGAAGTAAATATCCTCAAATTAGCAATTTCTGTGTCATCATCCAAGCTTGCAGTTTCGGTTACTCTAGCCAGAGAAGGTGGAAGGCATGAAAAAGAGTGAAATGGGATTTTATTCAGGGAAGCCATTTTTAAACCTTAGCCACATTGGAGCAGAGACTCAACAGCAACTCAGCAGAGATTTTTGGTGTGAAACCACACTTTGTGCTTTCAGAGCACCATTCCCTTATACATTTCTCAGTAGACTTTTGGGCATTTTCCGTAAGGAAGGTACTCCTGTCGTCCTCTTGGCAGAAGAATGTTCAGGAGTTATAGTAGGTCATGTGGCAATAAGGGTTGCAACACTGAGCCATTTGTTTTAAGCACTAAGAACCCTGCAGATATGGCCTCACCATCCAATTACCAGCATGACTGGGAAAGGCAATTACCATTCACTCGGCCCTCATTAAGTTAAATCCATAACTGCCACATGGCACAGCCTCGTCCATGTGTAACCCAAACTCTTCAACAGCCAAAAAAGGTGTGGCCTGGAAGAAGAGTGGGGGTGGAAAGGAGCCAGGAGGTAGGTTACTATGGTTATTTTCCTCACCAGGTTCATTATTAAAATGTTTCTAGGAGCCAACACATACCTCTCAACCACTACAAAGCCAGATGCGGCTAGCACTGGTGGCTTGGGTATTCCCCAACTCAAGAGATTTTAGCAATAACAGGCTAGACAACATGGAATGGGAAAAATTAGAAAATATTAGAACTAGAAGGGACCATAAACATGACATAAGGGAAAGGTTCCCAACATATACGCTCTGGATCTTGGGGATGGTAGGGCAAAATTCTGCATTCTTAAAAGAGGCCCCTAGTGGGGCAGCTGATTGGCTCAGTCCGTTGGGTGTCTGACTCTTGATTTCACCTCAGATCATGGTCTTGGGATGGTAGGATCGAGCCCCACATTGTGCTTTGTGTTCAGCAGGGAGTCTGCTTACGATTCTCTCCCTGTGCCCCACCCCCTGCTCTCTCTCTTTCTCTCTCTAAAAATAAACAAATAAATCTTGAAAAAAAAAAAAAAGGCCCCAGATCCCTAGGTGTAACAAGAAAAGATATCTATTGGGAACCCCCTATGTGATCTAATCTCACCTTTTAGCTGAAGAGGCTGGAGTCAGGGAAGTAGTTTGTTCATGTTGGTAAAACTGATTTGCAGGGAAATTTGTGCTGGAATCTATGCTTCCTGATTTCTACTCTTTCCTCTTCACCCCACTTGCTTATGTCCCTCCCCCACACACACGTGGACAGACTGACTTTTCCCACTGGGTTTGAAAATTGAAAATGAAGCCCATGATTGTAAGCACAGGGAACTTGGACCTGAATTGAGACCCTCGTGTTTACCCACATGAGGCAGTGGCTTTAATGTCACAGAATCATCTTTACCTGGAGGTCATAGACTTTGCTCGCTGAGGTAGGTTCTTCAGGGCAAATGTGATGGAGCTCTGCCTGTCTTGGGCTTTGCAGACTGTTTACACGGTGCTCAGTACCAAAGGATGTTGCAGAGATTTTAAGAAAATGTGGCTGAGGACAGAGCCCTCCCCTCCACCACCCCTCACAATGATATAGAAAGAGAAGAGAAAGTTACTGTAGAAATAGTCCAAGAAAAATGACATCATCTTGAATAAAGGAACAAGACTAAAGCGAAGAGTGAGGGCAAAATGTCTACATTTGGGCTACAACTTCCCGTGCAGACAGATCAACTGGGAAATTGATATGCCCCTGCTTTCCCAGGACATCTGTCCTGGGAATGTAAGGCTTAAGAAAATCATCCCAGTATCCTGTAGACTGTTTCAACAACTCCTTTTACAAATGTGCTGAAATGTACAACATCTGTTGCCAAAAGAGAGCATATAGCCTTAGAGAAGAGGTGGTCAGGGGGTCCCAGCATTTCTTTAAGTCACCTAAGACCCTGTGTGACAGTAAATCACTGCCTACCTGTACGGCATCTTGAACATCCTCACCCCACCACCTGCTGTTAGCGTCCAGCTACCTTGGAGATGCTAACTTCAGGTGGAGCCTGGAAATTACCCGAGGAGCCTTTGAAAAGTGGCTTGTCTGGACCTCAGTAGACCTCACAGAGATTCTGGTCTCACCTGGGATAGGACCTGATCATTAGTATACCTTAAATTTGGATTTTAATGTGTAGCCAGGTGTAGGAACCACTGAGCTAGATGAGACATGAAGGGAGGGTGGCAAGTCAGCTAAAGACACTGTCGGTGGCCTTGGTTGGCATCTCTCCTGGCTGCATCAGAACGATCTCCTGGTGTTTCCTTCCCAGTGAAATATCTGAGTTTACCTGATAATAATGAAAATATATTCCTATTACCTCAATAGCAGTTACCATTTCTCAAATGCTTACGTGTGCCAGATAATAAACTAATTATATTTTACACATTTTTTGCAGTCAACCCTTGCAGCTACCCAGTGAGACAGGTGTCATTTGTCTCCGTGCCATAAAATGAGCAGAATGAGGCTCCCAGTTAGTGCCAGTGGGGCAGGGGTTAGCTCAAGCTTCTCGCAAAGGCTGTGTGCTACCCCTGCACCCAAGAGGCAGGGCGGCCTCAACCTGACCTTCTGCATCTCTTATTTTAAAGCTTCTTTCCTCAAGGGGATTCTAAGAGAGAACCAGAGGAAAGAAATAAATACCAGCCAACCAAGATGTCTTGGGGTTGAAACAACAGCCTTTGGACAGGGTAGCAAAGGGAAAGTCTAATGAGGCAGAGTGTGAATAACAGAATCTGTATAAAAAGCTGTTACATCTTTTCCAAATTGTGGTAACTCCTGTGAGGTGCTCAAGTATTTTCGTGGAGAAGTTCTACCCATACTGACTTAAGGCTCTTACACCAGCGCCTCTGAGAGTAAGTTCACTTGGGAACACCTGACCACAGCGGAGAGCCTCCACCTTGCCCCCTCCTTGCTCCCACTAAGCCTGCCTCTTGTCCCTGTTTGGCGTACCTGTCCACCCTCCCACCAGGCACACAGCTGTCCCTCTCGCTGAGGCCTTTGCCAGCCCCTAGAATTCCTGTTCCCAGCCGATGAGCTGCTATGGCAGCACCCTGCCCTGGGGAGTACCTGATGTCTATCTTTCCTGAGACCTGTGAGAGCCCAAGTATAGCGCTTTCTGATTGATGAGGGGCTCAGGCCCTCAGCAGTTCTCTCCATCCTCCCAGTTCAGGGAGCGCTTGCCCCATTCCTCTTCCTCCTTCCCACACTTCTCTGCTCCTTTATTTACTTCTCTATCCACTTTCAGGCTCCTCTGGGTCTTATTTGAAGCCACCACCTCTACCACCAAATGAAAAACACCTTCCTCTCCTCTTGATCCTTCCTTCTGCTGGAAAGATGCCTGGCTGTGCCCATCTTCAATCTTCCACCAGACAGCTTTCCAGCTTAACTGGGTCCTGGAACTTTGGTGTTCAAAATACCACTGACGGCGCCTGGGTGGCTCCGTCCATTAAGGGTCCACCTTCGGCTCAGGTGGTGGTCCCAGGGTCCTGGGATCGAGCTCTGCATCGGGCTCCCTGCTCAGAGGGGAGCCTGCTTCTCCCTCTCCCCCTCCCCCCTCTTGTGCGTGCTCTCTCTCTCTCTCTCAAATACATAAATAAAATCTTAAAAAAAAAAAAAAAGGTCTCTCATCACCCTGTGGTGTCTGACTCAATACATCTGGGGTGTGCCGGAGAATCTTAAGGAATATCCCAGACAATTCTGATGTGGTAGATTCAAGGACCGCACTTTGAGAAATAAGTTCCCAAAGCCACCATCCCAAGTCCACAATCTTTTTGTAAAAGGAAACCTGTCCTTGTGGTCTCTGTGTCCCCAACTCACTTCTTTCCTATCATCTATCATCCCTGTCCCTCTTGCACGTCCCTGAAACTGATCTCAGATTGATGATGCAATGACCTCATGCTTAGCAAATCAACGGCCCTGTGTTCAGATCTCATTTTCCTTGCTCTGTCTCTAGTGTTTGGAGGGGCCTCATACTCGCTTACACACTTGCTGGACTTTCTTTATCTGTGTGTGTGTGTGTGTAAAATATACACAACATAAAATTTACCTTTTTGACACTTCTACTTGTTCACTTCGGTGGCATTAAGTATACTCATAATATTCAGTTCTCTTACCTTTAATAACTACATTCTGCTCTTACCTCTCAAATTCTTTTTTTTTTTTTTAGGAAGGTGTTTTTATTGGAAATTACATTGGTTTGGACTCAGGGTAACATTAACATTATGTCTCAGACACACAATTTATGAACGTAGGCTTAGGCTTATAACTCAGTTATTTGGTATCTGTAAAGCAAAAATATAGTTTGAATTCTTTTTTTTTTAATTTTTTTAATTATATTATGTTAGTCACCATACAGTACATCCCCGGTTTCTGATGTAAAGTTCTATGATTCATTAGTTACATATAACACCCAGGGCACCATGCAATACGTGCCCTCCTTACTACCCATCACCAGTCTATCCCATTCCTCCACCCCCCTCCCCTCTGAAGCCCTCAGTTTGTTTCTCAGAGTCCATAGTCTCTCATGCTTCATTCCCCCTTCTGATTACCCCCCTTTCTTTATCTTTTTGATTGGTTGTCCTATTGAGTATAAGTGCAGGTTACTATTATCAGACTTTAGTCATCTAATTTTTTTCTTTTTATTTAAATTCAATTAGCCCATATATAGTACATAATTAGTTTCAGATGTAGTGTTCAATAATTTATTAGTTGCACATAATACCCAGTGCTCATCACATCATATGCCCTCCTTAATGCCCATCACCCAGTTACCCCATTCCCCCACCCACCTCCCCTCCAGCAACTCTCCGTTTGTTTCTTATAGTTAAGAGTCTCTCATGGTTTGTCTCCCTCTCTGATTTCTTCCCAGTCTTCCCTCCCTTCCCGTATGGTCCTCTGTGCTATTCCTTATATTCCACATATGAGCGAAACCATATGAGAATTGTCTTTCTCTGATTGCGTTATTTCACTCAGCGTAATCAAACTCTTATCTGTAAAAATTCTGTGCTATAGCCTCTTCTTCCTCCTGGTCCCTAACTTCCTGCCCCTACTCCTGACCCCCAAAACTTTCTACACTGGCTTCCTCAATTCTCTCTCTTCTACACCTGTTATTTCTAATTGGTAAACACTCAAACATTTCTCCCTAGATTTATTCTCCCTCCTGAGCCCTAAATGCACATTTTGCACTGCCTGCTGAACTCCTTTAGTTCAGTGTCCAGCAGGCATCTCAGATTCAGTGTTGCCAAACCGATGTAATCATGTCCTCTAGCACACTTCCTCCTCCACACTTCCTGCTTTATGCAACGGTATCACCATTTTTTCAATTACTCACTTCAACACAAGCCTGGGAATAAACTGTAAGCCTTTCCAGTACCTTAGCCTATACAATTAATTTAAAAATCCTACTGATTTGACCTTAATCAATTTATGCACATGTACTTATCAGGGGTTTTCCTTATTGGGGACACTGTGGTGAATAGGGCTCTGTTCTGCCCTCAGAAGCTTACAAGCTCATGCGAGAGGCTCTTACAATACAGTGTCATGGGAATCATGGGCAAGCACGCCCCCAAATCACATCTATGACACCAGATGCCATGAGAACACAGAAGCGGAACCACAAGCTGTATGGGTGTCAACCTCAGCTGCACATTAGCACCAGAGGACTTTCAGAAACTGTCGGTGTTTTCATCTTAGGTTCATTACATCTCTTGTCTGTTTCACCCACCTAACATTGGGCTAATACATACCCATAATTTTTAACAATAGTAGGAAGTTATTTGAAAAGAAAATATCAGGGGGTCCTGGGTGGCTCAACCAGTTAAGCTTCTGACTCTTGATTTCAGCTCAGGTCATGATCTCAGGGTCAGGGGATCGAGCCCCCATTCAGGCTCCGTGCCCGGTGGGGAGTCTGCTTCAGATCTCTCTCTCTCCCTCTGCCCTTCCTCCTGCTCACACACATACTCTCTCTCTCAAGTAAATAAATAAATTAAATATTTAAAAAAATAAAATATCATACCAATGAAATCACATGATTTCTGGGACATTTTTTCCCCTAACAATCCAGGAAAGAGGAGACATAGATGGGGTACAGATGAAACAAGATTGCTCAAAAGTTCATCACTGTGGAAGGAGGTTCATTATGCTATTTCGTACTTTAGACAAGTTTGAGATTTTCCATTATGAAAAAATTTTTTAAAGATTGTGTGTGTAACGAGTAGAAGTTACAGAAAAAAAGCGATTGAAAATATTTCAAATACAGAAAATATAATAATGTGCACTGTTCAGGAAGAGAGCAGTAGTATCTTTTCAGTTCCTTCTCCTAATAACCAGCTTCATTTAGGCCTTTATTGTCTCTCTCCTGGACTGTTAAATTATCCTTCGATTATAAACTGAATGCCGTGTACCCCCCAAATTCATATGTTGAAATCCCACCCCCCAGTGTGATGATACTAGGAGGTGAGACCTTTGGGAAATGATCAGGGTTAGATGAGGTCATGAGAGTGAGGCCTCCTGAATGGGATTAGTGCCCTTTGAAGAGTCAAGCAAGACTCTTCTTGCTTGCTTCCCCTTTTTGCTCTCTGCCACATTAAGACTACAAGAAAGTGGCAGTGTGCAACCTGGAAAAGGACTCTCAACTTGACCATGCTGGCTCCCTGATCTTGGATTTCCAGCCTCCTGAGCTATGAGAAACAAATTTGTTATATACAAGCCACCCAATCTATGCTTCTTTGTTTTACCAGCCAAAGCTAACACCTTCTAACTTTTCTATCTCCAGTTCATTCATTTGTTCTCACTCATTCAATAAATATTTAAGAGTCCTTTGTGTGCTACTCATTATTCTTGGCATGGGGAATACAGCCATTTAACAGGAAAAAAACAGACAATTCTTCTATCTCAGGTTACATTCATTCCATGGGAAGGGGGAAATAAGTTAACTTGTTTTAAACTAGGGTATGATTGACATATAAGACCCTATTAGTTTCAGGTGTACATCTTACGTAAAAATTATTATAATGTGAGATCTTAGTATTCTGATATGATGGTGTCAGTGATAGAAGCTATGTGTTTGCACGTGTGACTTTTTATCTCCTCCAGGCCTGAAGGTGTCTTTGAGGATGGCCTTGTTATTCCCCCTGCATGTCCTTCTGGAAGGAATGGTGAGTACTAGCTCCCTATCAGTTGGGCTAAGTGCTGTAACTTCAGGCATGCTTCCCAGAATCAAAGTCCTTGCAGAGCACAGCCTCTGGGAAGTACAGAAGGCTCCCCACTGAGGAAATATGTAGTGAGGCAGCCCACTGACTCAACAAGGCACTCTGAGCTCAGAGGTTGCTTCCAGAATCAGATTTGGGGAATGAAAAGAGGACTGACTACTCACAGCCACACTTCTATGGTTCAGGCTGGTTGTAGGTGAGGGTGACCAACTATCCCAGCTTGCCCCAGACTGGGGGATTTCCTAGGATGTGGTGCTTTTAGTGATAATACGAGGATGGTCCTGGGCAAACCAGGACAGATGGGCACCCTAAAGCAGAGTTGTGCCATTAGAGCTGAAGCATTTCTTTTCAGAGGAGCATTCCAGCAGAGAACATGATGTATGGCAATGTTTAGACCTACATGATACAAATAGGCAAATTATCTTTAATCACTTGAAGCCCTCCTTGGATGTGGCCTTTGTGAATCAATGGCAGACAGAGCAGTGTCGGTTGATTTGGACATGGGCAGAGTCCCCACTATGTATGGTCTGAGGAGCCCTTCTCTGTGGTAGACCTAACTTAGGAATCCTCTAAGTTATTTAGGCGTTGACACGACTAAAGTAACTTGTTAAATTGATATCTCACTGTTTCAGGAACCAGGTTTTTAGACTAAATGAAAACACTAATGTAAGTACTTTTCTTGGTGCCAGACGACTTCTGAAAACTGCCTCACCGAGAGCAGGTAAAGTCTGGAATCACAGCCTCACAGCTGACTGGACAAATAGTGGATGTTGGCTCAGGCTGGCCAATTGATTTCTCCCTCCCCAAAATGTGAAGTTTGGCGAAGGAATATCTAGGTAGCTATACACACCATAGTTATTTAATTCTGATCATTCTGTCAAGGAACTCGTTAATAAAGACTTATTAAGGGCCCTCTTTGCATTTGACCTTCTTTGTGGTATGGGGATTCCAGGAGTGAGATGCCCATTTGGAACCAGCACCCCAGTAAGTAAGCAGAGAAGGCTGTTCTGCAAGGAAGTGCTGGAAACTGTAGAAGTCTCCATGTCAAACCAAATATGAGAGACCCAGGCACAGGAGGGAGGGAAAAAAGAATGAGCCTGACCACTTCCAGGCCTCATTCCTGGTCCTACATGTGCCCTTGGTCCCTGGAGTTTCCTTGTGTATTTCCAGCACATGTTTCCTTTTACTATGCACACGTGGGATTTTACCCCTTTAACCAGACAAACTCTAACCAAGGCAAGCACTGGATTTATTTTGCCAATACCCTACAGATGAGAATGAGCTGGTGAATTTGTTTAAATTCATTCTTCTGTTCCAAGATCATATTCAGAATGCTTAGTCTTCAATAGATTTCCCAAGATTGCTATGTAATGGTGGTGCTTTTCCTGCTGTCCTCCTATAAACGGGAAGCAAGGAAAAGCAGATTAGGGAAAACTCACATAAAAGTCAGCATTTGTGTTTTTTTAGCTTCCTGGTCTCGCAGAATCTTCAACATTTGATACTGCAAAGGCGATATGAGTACCCTGTGAACTTCTGAACACTTATTTACCGAAACTAACAACCTTTATACAACCATTCAGAGTTAAACTTTAAATTTATTTGGTAACTATTTTTCCCATTAGTCTCTACTTCAGATCATTTTAGTCTGTTAGCTAATTTGTTTAAGATTCAAATATATTCATGTGAGCTGGAATGATTCTCCATGGGCTTAATGATCCTAATTTTTCTGCTGGTCTTTTATAATTGGGAGACCTGAAGGTTTGGTTCATAAAAGGCATGGTTCTTGTTCCCAAAGTTGATAAAGTCAAATCTAGGTTTAGTGACAAAATAGGAAGGGATTTCAATGAATAATTCAGTCATATGGGTTAATTAGAAAGACTAGGCACTTTTGCTGGACACAGGATCCCAGCCTCATGTCCACACCTGTGCTCTGAGAACCTCTGGGGAAAGACCAGAAATGGATTCAGTGTGGAGAGTTGAGACGTGGGCAGAAGCCAGTGCTAGGGTGGCATACTCTTCCCCCCACCCCATCCAGCCTCCCTTCCGTTCTGGCCCGGAAGCCCCCAGGTAGCTCAGGAAGCTGATGAGGGAATAAATCCCACAACAAAGAGTTAAAGCGATATTGTACCCTTGATGTTTCAGACCAGGGGTCAGAGAACTACAGCCCACAGACCAAATCCAGCCCCCCCGGGTGCTCACTGTTTTTGTAAATTCTCTTGAAAACAGCCACACTATTTGTTTATGTATTGTCTGTGTCTGCTTTGCTGCAACAGCAGAGCTGAGCAGCTGTGACAGTGACAAAACCTACAATATTTACTATCAGGTCCTTTATAGAAGACGTTTGCCAGCCCCTGCTCTACACTGAGTAAAAAGCATCAGAACTTTTGCAAGTGTCCTGGTATTTTCTTCCTCATGACTAAGCTGATTTCAGACTATAAGTTTATGGGAGTGGCAACATAGGTCAATCTGTTTGGAGTTCAAGTGAAATGTTATCAGAAGCCATTCCCTTGATCAACATGGACGGTTTTCTTAGATAAGCTGTGAATTTGTTCTCAGGCTCCCCTCGAGATTTCATAATTTTCTGAGGTGGGTGCAGCCAATGCTCAACTCTGCCACGGTTGCTGATGTCGGGATGTCAGGGAAGAGATGTCATCCAGAGGTGCCAGGGGGCCACAGGGGTAATTTTGCCTGGTCCTCCTTGCACCCTCACTTCTCTGCACATCTCTCTGTTCTGCATTGTGCTCAGTTCTGTGTGGATTATAAACCGAAAATGTTACAAAGGGTCGCCACCCTCAAGAAATTTACAGTCTTGCTAATTTCCTAACAACTCTGCAAACAGCAAGTAATTATAATTTCCCTCCAAAAGGGCAGAAACAAAATAGAAAATTAGGTTCTAAGCATATCTGAAACAGGGATGAAAATGGAGTCATTAGAAAACTGTGAGGAGAAAGCTTTATCTTTGAGCATACGTGCTATCAGGAAGGTATTTCCCCAATGGATCAGGACATATTTTACCCAGCATTAAAAATGTTCCAACATCAATGAAATAGAGAGAACCACTTAATTAAACATGTTCTGGGGTGAAATGGGGAAAATTGCTGGCAGCTGACAGAACGCAGGTGTTTGATAGATAAACAAGAATTATTCCAAGGTCTATAACTTCTGTATAATCAAGGAGCCTTTTTCAATTTGGAATTTGCTATCCCCGCCCCCCCCCCCCCCCCCCCCCCCCCCCCGCCGAGCTATCAGCATGGGCTCCTGTTGCACTAAGGCACTCAAGAAGAAAGAACATAAAAAGCTACAGTTTCATGAAAATAGAAAAACATTTCTGGGGCAGGCCAGGCAGCAGTCTTTTGGAAAATGTTTTGAAGACAGAGAATGACCCTTTAGGTCTGGGAAAAGCAGCTAATGCGATAGATAAATAGGGAGAAAGCCTCATCACTTACAGTCTGAACAAGCAGCTGGAGAGAGAAGAACTTAGGATTCGCAGCAGTCAGTATGAATGCCCTGATAGGAGACGCAGCGACATTGGCACATGAACCCTAACTTCAGCATACAGAGACCAGGGACAGGCAAGAGACCCTTTGCAGCTACGAGTTTATTGCCACTGCTTGAGAGGGAGCCTGGAAGAAAATAGAAGGATCCAACTGTGTGATTTACGGCCCACGAGGTACCTAATTCTAACTAAACAAGGTGAAACGTTCCTTTTTGGGTAATAAGAATGTAGTTATTTTCTTGTTTCTTAAACCCCAAGTTGAAGAATCTCTTTATCCCACGGAGAGTGGCACTCAGGTTCCCAGGCTGGGGCTGGCGAGTTGTGGAGCAATCCTGCGGAAACCTTTCTCCGGCTCAGATCCACCTGGGATGCCGCTGTTACACAATTACGGTGCGCAAGGCACCGTCCTGCCTCTAGGGTGTTCACTTTTCCCTCCGACAGTAATCGATTCTTCATTCTTTTAATGCCTGATGGTCATGGAAGGGTACAAATTTCCCATAGACCCTGTTTCTCTTCCTCCATTTTGTTACTTTGAAAGCACCTCCCCCAAAATAAAGCCAGGCCAGCAGACCTGAGTCAAACTGCAGCCAGTGAGTCCTGGTGGGGTTAACAGCTTTGGGGAAGGATTGGTTAAACAGGTTAGGTCTACTGGTTATTAGTCAAAACCATTTAATTAGGTTCAATAATACTGCGTGTGACAAGGCAGTACTGTGCTGATAGTTTTAGAACAAAATTATGCAAGGACTTGAGCAAAACATGGATGTTTTGCACAGTACCCAGGAAGACATCAAGAAAAATCAGACTTATAAACACATTTCCTAAAGCAATTAGTTCATTCCAATTTTTCTAGAAAAGGTATTGTGATTTATATTAATTTTGTCTTCTGATGTAGGCTAATGTCCTTTCAGTCTATTTCTCACAGTTATAGACTCTTAAAAATGTATACAATTGTAGTGCATTGTTCCTCCACAAAATTTACTTAATACAGTGACTTAAGAAGAATTTTCACCTCTAACACCTGAAGCTTCTGTTTTTAGATACGCGGGTCTGTTCTATCCCTTCTAGAATTCATTCTATCCCTCATTTGTAAACACCAAGCACTCTGGGAGCAAGAAGCCTGACTACTGTCAGAAAGCCAGGCCTGCTGGTCAGACCTCAGGAAATCCTCAGCTCAGCACACCGGACAGGCCCAGAGTGAAGGAGCCCAACCCACTCCTTGGAAAAGGTCCAGCAAGTTATCGAAGTTCAGCTCCCTATGTTATTTCCATGACACATATATACACCAGAAATATTTATCCAGCAGGGAATGCAAACCCAATCAAGGGTGTCTTATCTTATATCAAAGCCATGCTAAATTAAAAAACAGAAAATATTTCCCCTGTGTCCTGATTTAGATAATGCTGATGAAATATAATCAAGAAAAAAGATAAGCAGTACATGTCACGCAACTCTGAAAGAGGAGACACAAACAGACAATGTATGCAAAGGAACAACATTAAAGAATAAAGAAAAAGTAAGAAGGGAACAAGGTTTGTATAAGCATAATTTCCTTTAGTAAATTTTTTTTCAAAAAATGAACCTGTATGTCTGTATGTCTATCCCTAATAATTTCCTGACATCATTGCCCAGGAAACCCACGTAGTTCTTAGGCTAGACAAGCAAAGACAGGACCACATTACTAAAGGGGGTCTCCTATAAGCCAATGGGCTTCAGGATTCCTAATTATTTCTAAACCCACTGCCTGATGTAAGACGACAGGCCACCAATGCTGGGAAGCACAAATTTCTCCACACCATCGAACCACACTGCCACTGCACTCAGTGCCCTTGCCCTGACCTCTGCCTGACCACACCTGTGGGAGGTTTACCTGGGGCAGGGGGAGGGAAAGGAGGGAGTAGGCAGGCCTTTGGGGGTCAGTCAACTGGAGCCAGGCAGCTTGCCCGGTGTGTGACCTGACCCTGAGTCAGCCTGAAGTCTACTGACCAGCACTGGCTGTCCCTCACCTCGCTGCTGCACTAGCCCTTCTCAGACTTCCAGGAAGCACCTAAAAGCAAACATCAACTCTGCTATATGCAATTCCAAGCTCTTGTTTTAAATCAGATGTTTGAAAGTACTTTGAGTGTCTCTCCAGAGTAAGCCTGTTTGAGACCTCCAGTGTTCTCCGCCTGGAGAGGCACAGGTAATCAACTCAGGTGTCTGTTCATGGACTTGTTAAAACTGTGTCTGTAGCAACAGTAAGCCTCCAGCTCAGATGCCCACACCAAACCGTCCAGACCAGTCTGCATGAAGCATCTCAGCCAGGATCTGCGGAACAAAGTTCTTGAGTTGTGAAAGGTCGTTACCTCGAGTTTCTGTTTCAAACTTTTCAGACTGTGCAGCTCTAACAGATACTGAGATAGAGGAGACTAGGGGAGAGGGAACCAAGCAAAAAGGGGAAAAGGAGCTAATATTTACCTCCACTATCAAGAAGAGATTACTCTGCCTATACACTTGGATATGGTGATTGCTCAAGTGTTCAACTCTTTTTTTTAAGTTGCAAATACCAGTGTGAACCGGTTTTGAGAAGGAGTTTGCGTTAAAACTGCTCTGCCATTTGCAAAATCTGACCAAGAGATCTCAGCTCCTCCGCTGGTGAAAAGAACCCTGAGTTCATAAAGTTATTAGAGTAAATCTAAATGAAGCTTAATAGCACTTAGCACTTCAAAGCACACTGAACACATTAACTAATTAATCACCACCTTACCCCTTCCAGGTATATAAATAGCTATTATCCTCACTTACAGTTGGGATAAATGAGCGCAGTTGCCCTGGGCCCCAGACGAAGTTTGTATCTAACAATGAAAGCAAAATCAGGCATTTCTGAGTACCTTGTCTTTTGGCATATCCACTTTTCTCAAATTTTCTTTCCTTCTAGATCTCCACGAAAACATTTCACATTTGGACTTGGAGAGATTTCAAATCTTTTCCTAAATGTGACTGTGTCTGACATAGATACTTTAAAACCGAGGGGGTCCAAACTGATTAAAGTTGTAACAAATTGGAACACTGGAAAGTTCATGTCATCAGCCAAGGAAAGAGGTTAATCTGATTGAATAATGAGTTTCATCTGGATTTGCCTATGCCATCTGTTACAAAATGTTTTCCAAATTGTGTAGTGTGAATGCAGGATTTCACAGAATAGGAGTATCAACTGTTATAACAAAAGTAACATGTTCTTACCCTTCCTAAAAAAAAAAAAAAAAAGGTAAATCTCTCCCCAGTGTCCATACTATATAAAGTAAACACATGGACACATGACAGACAAGATTTAGGAAGCTGTAGGTGCCTCTGAGCAGTAAATTCCCCAAATTCCCCCCAATTAATCTGTAAACTTTTTTTAGGCACTGATACTTCTTGTGCTAACACTTCATTGTCTCTATAACCTTCAAGACATATAACATCTGAGACAGGGAATCATTTTTCTGGTAAAGGGAATATTAGAGCAGAAAGTGACCCTTGAGATTGTTGGCTTTGATCCATGAAGGTAACAGGTAAAAAATCTGGTCAGAGAAATGAAGCAACAAGAATGCAGGTTCAGGTCTCCTAATTCTCAAGCCGCTGCTGACATAGAAGGGAAACTATTTACTGTGTGCATTAGTCCATAATTTTACAGACGACAGAGACAGACCAGGAATAGAACCCAGGGACGCTGATTCTGAGTTCTACATTCTTTCTACTGTACCACCCTGGCTCTGCAGTTTCTTTCACTTTATTTTGTTTTGTTTTATTTTATTTAGTGAATTTTTAATTTAATTTTAGTTTTTGTTTTGCTTTAGTGCATTCCTGGGTGCCACCATAAGTAAATCATTGCAAGGTGGATAACATTTTCTCATGGGAATAATGATAAAATCAAGGATGGTATTTTTTTTTAAGATTTTATTTATTTATTTATTTATTTATTTATTTATTTATTTATTCATTTGACAGAGATAGAGACAGCCAGCGAGAGAGGGAACACAAGCAGGGGGAGTGGGAGAGGAAGAAGCAGGCTCATAGAGGAAGAGCCTGATGTGGGGCTCGATCCCATAACAGCGGAATCACGCCCTGAGCCGAAGGCAGACACTTAACCGCTGTGCCACCCAGGCACACCAAGGATGGTATTTCTAATCAAGAATGTAACATCAAACAGACCATATATATGAACAACAACATTCATACGGCCAAAGATTAAACAACCATAAACATTTAAAATAATTTTCATGTCTCTAAGCCTCAATTACCTCATCTGTAAAATAGGTATAATGGCAGGATCTATCTCATAATATTGAAGGATTAATAGAGATAATGTTAGTAAAACACTCAGCAGAGTATTTCCCTAGCTTTTAGCAAGTGCTCTTAAAGTGTTAGGCTTTTATGAACTGTGACCCTTCACATTTTGTTGCTTGTAATCCTCACAACAGTGTTAAAAGGTAGGTGCCATTATACTTGCCATTTTTAAAATGAAAAAACAAAGGTCCAGAGATGCAAAGTAACTTGTTCAACGCACGGAGCTGGTAAGTGATGCAGCTGTCATTTCAACCCAGAGGATTTGACTTCAAAGTCTATAATCTTAACTTCTTTTCTACAAATATAGTTGACATGTAATAAGAAATGTTAATATTATCATTTCATTTAAAGAGAGGAATTGGTATCTGTATTATACAGGGGATACATGTGTTGTGAGCATTATTTTATAAAAGGCCTTCTTTTACCCTATAGTGAAATATATCAAAATACAAACGCACTGAGCCTGACGTTGACCCCAAACAAATACTCAGGAGATAAACATACAGTAATTTAGAGGTGCTTTATACTAACATATGGCTCATATTATTATAAAATATAGCCCAAGAAAGTTTGAGTTCAAGTTTCTTTTTTTTTTCTGAATTAATTTCTTACTCAGTATAAATTACCTAAAACTACTGTGTGAGGTTGGAGTTCCATGCTGGGCACTGCTGTTTAGGACATCCGAGCTCTTGTTTTATTGCTGGAAAGCATGGAGTCGTTGTTGTTGTTGTTGCTTTTTGAATTGTGAAAGATTTAAAGGAGACCGTAAAGAATGGAAAATAAAGTAACGTGCTCACACATACCACCACCCAGCTTTGTCAGACCTATACGGTTTGACCAATTGCAACACTGTTTCATTTAAAACTCTTAGGGAAGAGGAATAGAGGAGAAATTTTTGAATCTAAAAAGCATAGCTACACACATTCCACAACGGGCTTTGTGTGTTGTTTCCTTTAAAGCTGAGAATGTCTACACAAGGTGCCCACTCTGCCACCTGTGTCCACAGTTGCTCTGGGCCTGGAGGGCCCAGCTACAGCAAGGAAAAAAATGGAAGAAAGATCCAAAGGAAATCATAAAACTGGAATCACTCCCTATGTGGTGGTGGTGGTGAATTTCGTTGTAAATTTCTAGTTTAATTGGCTGCTTCCTGGAGAACACAGTCTGTGTGATAACAATTCTTTGTTTTTATTTAGACTTGTATTCAGGGCTAGGGTGTGGTCAATTTCAGGCACTATTCCATGCACCCTTGACTAGAATGTGATCTTTTAACTTGGGGATGCAGAATTCCCTGTATGCAGTTAAGAGGGTTGATCTTATTAATTGCATGGCTAGAGGTTGTAAAAACTGTCCACGGTTCTCCAAAACCTTTAATTTGTAATCTTTATGAGTGTGGTCTCTGCCAGACCATACACAGCCCAGAAAGCCCAAATCGTCACTGATTGTGCCTGCTTTGAGCCAGGTTCTACCAAGATTTATTCAAAGCTCTTTTAAGCTACATAATCATAGAATTAATTTGATTGACCCTTTGAGTGCTTGAATTTCCTTTACAAAGATCCCACCAAGCAGCATGAATCCCTCCAGGACTGGGGAGATTGGACTCTGGAAACACACCCTCCTGGGGTGGCAGATCTCAGGAGCTCTCACTGGGTCCTTCCACACCATGGGTACGTGGCTGCCAAAAGGTCAGGGCAAAAGTCTTGACTTTTTTAGGCATTATTTACCAATTATTTATTATATTATATATTTATTATATTATATATTATATACCGATTCTTTATTCTATTATGTATTATATGTTATAATATTTTAGTCGAGCACCTGCTATTCTAGTTCCTTGAGGTAAATTGTGAACAAAGCGGTAAACGCCTGCCCTCAGTTTATAATCAAGGGACAAGAAAGATTTTCCATTTTCTCCTTGGAAGCCTGCCTGTCATCTTTTGCTTTAGACATTGAGATGATGTTACCAGGGTTATATAATCTCAGAATTATGCATTTCCTTATTATTTAGCAAATCTTAAAAAATCCCTAATAATGCTCTGTTGCCGTAAAGTCAAATTTGTTGTTACTATTGTAGTTATTCTGGCTTCCTCTATCTTTAATACTTGCATAGGCCACCTCCATGTGATGCAGGGCCATTGTCAGGAATCCCCGGGGCAGATTCCGTCCCTCCCAAGTCTAGGACAATACGGAGAAGCTTGGGTTTTACCTCTCTTTGTTGGTAGACAGATTTTCTTTATTCTACTTGCTCATTGAGATGGCAATCCTTTGCGGCCCTGGCTAGTGGTAACATTTGCAGCTCTCGTGTTACTTCACTTACTCTGGACGGCTCCAAGCCCAAGCCCCAAACCCTTGGGATGCCACCTGCCAACCCCCAGCCAGGCCACAAGGTAAGACTTAGACTTTCTGCTCAGCTTTCCAGTTCCTTTTTTCCATCTGATCCCTGGAAGCACCCCATACTTTCTTGCAAGCTCAGCTCCACATTCAAGAGGATTTTTGCTAACATGTTACTAGCACTTAGGGACATTTGTAGTTGCGAAGATTTCAAATTATTTATCTACCACATTTCTGGAAACAGACTTTCCCTAAGAATCATTTTTAAAAGCCAGGAATGATTTAACTTTCCTCACCTTTAGCCTTTCTTTTCTCTAAAGTTTATTCAAAGATTGAGTCAAACCACCCCCAACCTCCCCTCCACCCCCATCAAAATGCAGCTATCTGAGTGCTTCACACACCATTGGAAAGTCGTAGAAACAAGTTTTAGGTCATTCGAAACCTTGTGAAGGAGCTCAAGACACCCCTGCCACAATTGCAGTGGCAGACAGCTTAGCAGCCTCGGAGAAGTTGAGGCCAGAGGTATTTTCATTTATTAGACAGCCCTGAACCTTGAAAATGCAAAATATGCAGATTGCCTATGTAGATTTAATTCTTCCCCAAAGCAACAACATGCTTTACAGGAGGAGGCAGAACATAAATCCAAACACTAGTTATGTAAATCCCAGGCTATGCTAGTTAAAATGAACCTAAGATTTATGGCTCTTTTATGACATAGAACCAAATCCCAATGCCTCCTGTCACGCCTTTTCTTCTCTCTCCTTCCAATAGTAAAAAACAATAAAAAGTGACTTTATGGATGGTTTCATCCTAAATCTGAGATCAAGTCGATGGCAGGATCAGCTTTTCAAACTTCTTTCAGCAAAAAGCCTTCTCCCTGGCCCTACCCTTGCTTCTCTTTCACATGCGTGTGTGTGTGTGTGCCTGTGTGTGGACATGTACGTGTGCATGCACACACACAGTCCCACACACACACACACCTGTCTCATCTTGTGATTTACAGCCTGCAAACAGATCAGGTATTTTCTTTACTGGTGCTATTTTCTCTGCTACTGTCTCTTTCTGTCATACATTCATTGTAAAATATATTTATTAAGTGCCATTTTTCTAGGTGCATCTATGGGATATGAAAGGGAATAAAATCAGCAAAAATCTCTGTCCCCAAGGATTTCACATTCTAATGGCTCATCATCATTATTTCTACCATCTATTGAGCACCTGCTGTATGCTAGACTTTGTTCTACTTGCCTTACCTATACATTATCTCTAATCTTCATAACTTCCCTGCAAGGTGAATTATTATCCCATTTAACAGGTGAAGTTCAATCTCACATAGAATAAAGGGATTCAGAGCTACAGTCACCTGATTCCAAAGTCTTTGCTCTTTCATACCATAGTGATAATATTCCAGCTGAAAAAACCAAACAGCTTGTTTCTCTGTGAAATCTTTGCTGACCCCCCTCTATCCCTGAGCCTCCTACCCATTTCAGGATGGCACCAAGCTTCCGCTATAGTTACTTGCTGAAGCACCTGTCCCTCCTAGGTCACTCGAGCTACAGATCATAGACCATTCATCATGGTATCTTCAGCGCCCAGCACTGTACCAGATCAAATTAAAATAAGAGATATTGAATTACTGAACAAATATGTCTTTTTGCCAACTCTAGCCTCAAGCCTCTGCAGAAAAACTGCCCATCAGCGGTGGTGGTGATGGCCTCAAGGTTGTACAAACAGATTGGAAACTTCTTTCCCTGATTTGTTCTTATTTAACCACCATCCTTTACAATAAGCACCTAAAATGCTGAGTCACGCAGCTGGGTGGAGTATCCTAACAACTTAAATAAGACAATGTAGTCCCGTAAAACGATATATAATAAAAGATGACACAATGTAAGGGGAAAAAAAGCTTTTATTATTACTATTTTTTAGTAAGCTTTTGGTCCTTTAGCCAACAAGGCCTCATTGGACAGCTGTTCATTTTGTCTTAAGTACTCCAATTTTACTCCGAAAACTTTATCTGTATACTTCCTCTGTAAAATCATAGCTATAGTTTAGTTCTCAAAATCAAGATTAATTCTGCTTAACAAAACACATTTCTAAAATATTTTCCAAAACTAATAACTAATGTTCTAAACCCCAGTCTTCTTCTCTTCAAAGCAATTTGCCCCTTTCCCAAGGAATCACTAGATAAGAAACAATTATGGCAAACATCTTCTATGCTCTGCGTGTGCCAGGCACTTGTCTATATGCTTTCCAAGCACTGTTCTTTTTTAATCCTAAACTATGGTTTGGGCACTATTATAATCATCCCCATTGTACACATGGAGAAATAAGTCACAGGAAGCGTAAGTTGCCCAAGTTCACACATCTGTTAAGTGGCAGACCCTGGATTTGAACCCAGGAGAGCAAATTCTGGAGTCCAGACTTTTTAATTCCTCTTTTACATAGGTGAAACAGTCATCTCATTCAAAAGTCAAGAGGCATACTGTGAAAAGTCTTGCTCCCACTCCAGTCTGCCTGTTTTCGCTTTGCCTACCTCTGACCTCAACTCCAATATGCAGGTAATGACTTTTATTCGTTTCTTATGTTTCCTTTTTGGGTTTTTTAATGTGAATGAAAGAACAGACAAATAATATGTTCTTATGTTCCTCCCTTTCTTACCCAAGAGGTAGTATGTTATACATACTTTACTTTTCTCTGTTAAGAAACAGTCTTTGAGATCTTTTCATAAATTTTAAGGCCTTTTCATAAATAAGCCTTCTCATCCTTTTATACGTACATATTCTGTCATATGGGTGTGCCATTTCTTTAACCAGTTCTGTACTGATGGAATTTAGGTTGTTTCAATTTTTGCTGCTTACGCATCGTTGCCATGAATAATCTCAATGTCAGACTTTTCATATGTGTTGGTATATCTGCAGGGCAATTACCCAGAAGAGGGATTTTCAGGCCAAACGATAAGTGTTCTTATGATTTTCTTAATATTGAGAAATTCCTCTCTGTATTCATTGACCAATTTACACATCTTCCTGCAATTTGAGTACATGCCTATTTTCTTGCAGCCTCCCCAGCAGAATATGCTATTAAATGTACTTGAATTTTTGCCCATTTCACAGGTGAAAAAAAAAAGATATCTCATTGAATTTGTATTTCTCTTATTTTTTTAAAAAGATTTTATTTATTTATTTCTTGCAAGAGAGAGAGAAAGACAGAGCATGAGCAGGGGAGAGGCAGAGGGAGAAGTAACCCCCCCACACACACTGAGTGAGGAGCTGGATGTGGAACTTGATCCCAGGACCCTGAGATCATGACCTGAGCCAAAGGCATATGCTTAACCAACTGAGCCACCCAGGGGCCCCCATATTTCTCCTACCAGTGAGGTTGAACATCTTCTCACATGTTAACCTTTGTTTGTCATGTTTTCTTTTCCATTCTTTTTTCTTGTTCATATCCCTTGTGCAGTTTTCCATTGGTTTGCTGGTTTTTTTCTTAATGAAATCTGGGATGTTCTTTAAACTATTTTGCTATAGTGACTCCCGGGAAAAACTGGAAACAATATTACTAAGGTAGTTGACATAAATATAACATGTTATCAAAATATTTTAGGTAAAAGTTAAAAGACCTCCTTGATTATTTTAACATTAAACTCTATTTATCAACTAAAAAAATTCATATTAAATGCTCTATGAACTCTAGTCTATTAGTTATTCATTAATATAATGCAGAAAAACAGAGACACTAATGTAAAAATGTAAATAACTGACATGAAGATTCAGACCCCAAGATTTTCACTAACAGGAGATTGATTTATTCCAAGAGCCTTTCATGTTTGCTCAGCCGATCAATAGCCTTTTCAATAGTGAGGAAATAAAGGAAAATTAAAATCTTTATGTTCTGTCACCTTTCTGAATTATGTGCGAATTATATTTAGTGTCTAGATTTCTCTGGATTTCAAAAGCACTGTGTATTCTTTTTTAATTTTCCAAAACTCTCAAACTCATCGACAATCCACAGACCATCTCCTTAGAGACATGAACTGAGCAGTTGCCCATAGCAACCATCCAAATCCTTCTGACTATTTATATCCCCATTCCCCAAATCTGAGGCAACTGGTTGTCTTGGATTGTAGGTGCTCAAAGCTGTAAGAAATGCTTTGTAATTTCTATGCCTGGGTGCATCTTTAAATACCACAGTAAATTCATAGCCTCTCCCAATTTCCCTGGCTTCTAGAAAAGGAAGGCGAATGAGTCCATGGTCTTCAGAGACTAGACTGGAACCAGAGCTTAACCAAGAGCTTCTGTAAGGTCAGAATCTAAGGGAAAGGCTTAGGGCCACCTACCAGATCAAGGTGTTTGATGTCTCTGTCATTATTTGGTTATAAAACGCTGGCAGAGCCAGGACACTTCTCCAAAAAGGATATATTTACAGTAATACTTGTAGTTGGATGGTATATACTGAGGGCTTACAGGAACAGAACATGTGTATAGGTATAAGGCTTTTGAGAAAATCTGAAGCCCACAGATCCTACCGAGGGATCAAAACCAAATTGCCTCAAGGTGATCAGGGCCTTTGGTGAATCCAGTCAGAGCAGGATTTGAGTAAAGTTTCCCTACTGGAGTGATTTGCTGATGTAAGTAATACGACACTTCCTTATTTGTGTCTTTTGAGTTTCTTGGCTAATAATACACAGCAACAGGATTTTTTTAAAAAGCCAATCACACTCCTATAATTCTATTATATTAAAAAATAGATTCAAATCTTTTAACTCGTCTGCAAGAGTTAAGAAAATGTTTGCACACACTCTCAAATCTATGTACATGGAGCATAGGGTTGAGCTCATTTATCATACAGCCCACAAACAACTCCTGCATGAGTCAGTAAAAACGTCGTTAGATTTGTTCTAATTTAGATGGGGAAATTGTGATGGGTGAAGAATGAATATTCATCACGCACATTTAGAATTTAGACCCTGTTGACGTCCACCATGACCAATACAACTACCACAAAGCCAGAAACAATATTTCCTCCTTCTCACATCCCGCTTTTATGGCTAATTCTTCCCTCTAAACCCAAATGCAAAGCTAGCCTTTAGGGGAAGATTTTGTTTCATTTCAGACTGACTCCCACAAATTTCATTCACAGTGAAGTGTCAGGCTGCAGCCTGGGAGCCCAACCAAAGAGAGATGTGTTTCCCAGTGATCTGAAGACCGTGGACTAGAACATGTCCCTTCCTGACATTATCCCAATGGCCTTGAAAAGCTCGTCTTGAGAGAAACCTTCTGATCTTCTCACAGATGGAATACAATATATGACTTCTTAGACCGCCTGATCTGGCCCCTGCCTCTCCTTCCAGTATCTTTTCATCCTGGTCTCCTGGGCTCTTGCTCCAGCCACAGGAAGCTTCCTTCAGTTCTGCAAACACATGGTGCTCCTCCCAGCTCAGGGCCACCTGTAGACCTTCATCTCTTCCCTCTCTCTTCACTCCCACCACCACTTGCTTTGGTTAGCTAACCTCTTCAGAATTCCAAAATACCTGTCATTTTAAGAATTCTTCCTTGACCCCCGATTTCTTCTAGTGGCACTTAAACCAGAATGTGAAGTGTATGACAGCAGAGACGTACTTTGCCTTATTCTGCTCCGTCCCCAGCAGCCAGCACACAGCAGGGGACAAAAGTTTTAGTGAGTAAATGACATAGACTGTGTCATATTTGTCTTTATCATTACTGCCTGCATACTGGAAACACTAAATAAATGTCTTCTCAGTGAATGAATGGATAAATTAACGGAAGGCTTCATATAAATACAATTTAGCATTAAAACATTGAATATAAGTATTAAATATTCTTCCTTTTTTATCACTTAAGTTACATTCAGGTCATTTTTCTCCCACATAGTTTCTTAGAAATTCTGTTGTGAAAAACAGCAACTCCAGGGTGACTGAAACATTCCCCAGCCCACAAAGAGCTGACTCGGAATCTTTTTGTGGGTACATGTCACTTCTCCCAGGATTGGACTCCTTTTGGGGAGTGACCCGTTATTCCCAAGATCAGAGAAGTTTCTCATTTGGCTCACTGTTATGGCCCATTTCTGAACCATCTGTGTTGATTTTTCTTTCTTTCTTTCCTTCTTTCTTTTTTAAAAAATCAGTTTGGCCCAACGTTTAAGAGAACGGAGAGGTTTTATGCTGTATCCTAGAGGTTGATAGAATATGGTTGAACTGGATTGTAATTCAAGAGATTCCTGTGCCATGGCTTCTCCCAAGGAAATGTCTTCTCCTTATTGTCCTAGATCCCCGGAAGCTAATAATAAAACCTCCGGGGTCAAAAGTCTAAGTTTAAAAGGAGAAGCATTTCACACGCATACCCATTCAATACTCCAAAACAATCCTGCAGACACCCAACACACACCCACACACCCAGCACCCACAGATATCCCGACCACACACCCAATGCGCACACAATACCCACAAACACCCCAACACACACACACACACACACCCAGCACCCGCAGATATCCCGACCACACACCCAATGTGCACACAATACCCACAAACACCCCAACACACACACACACACACCCAGCACCCACAGATATCCCGACCACACACCCAATGTGCACACGATACCCACAAACACCCCAACACACACACACACACCCCCCAGATGGGGACCTAACTTTTCTGAATTCTAGAACAAGGGTCCCCTTTACATCTTGTCTCCACTTTTCTTTCCATCCTCCTGTTCCTTTCTTCAATCTAGCCCCTATTTGAACCTATTTGCCCTGACACTAAAAGTTATTTTGATTAGGGAAGGCTCAAAGGTATGTTAGTTCTTAGAAAAATTTCCAGTGAAGGAGAATTTGGGGTTTGACCTCTGCTGTGTTTTTTTTTTTTTTTTTTTTTGCTCACTTTTAGTCCTTCTCTTGGGGGCTGCAGTTATACCACACCAAACGGGCAGTAGATTTTTAGTAGTTTTGAATTCGAATACAACTGCTCCATTCTAGAATTAGTCCTTTTCCTAGTTTTGTTTGTTTGTTTGTTTTTTACCAAACATGAGAATTGCCCTTCTTATATTCTATCTTTAAGCCCTCCTATTAAGGAAGAAGCCAATGTATTAAATTACTGACAGATTAGTGTCATTTAATTATTTTTCATAGGAATGTTGCATTTTAAAAGAAGATATGGGCAATGGTAGGAAAAAGCTGCTTTCATAACAGAAATAACCCTTTCAAGATGGAATGTCAATACTGTGGTGTCTGAGTGGGGACATACATATGATTTATTGATGGCTCTTCCTCCTCATAGTAACACTTAGAGTCATGAAACAATGGGAATGTGAATATGAGATCCCCTCTATCCCCAGCTGCCCAGGGTACTCTGGCATGTGGTTCATCACAACTCTTGGTGTCTCCAAGGCCTGAGAAACAGAAGACAATTTTGCACTCTTCTTACGGGGAGTGACATAGATGGGTGTTGGTTGTCCACGGGAGGACAGAGCTCCTGAGGGCAACCCAGGCAGAGCAGCTCCGTGGACCATCCCCTTGGGAATTCTGCTTGGAAAGGTCTCAAGGATTGTTTCCTAAATATACAAGTGTAGAGCAACACCTCTTTGAATGCACATGGCACTAGTTAACGCAGTGATGAGCACAGCTGGAAGCTAACCCTGAAACTTCTCATGGAGGCACCTAAGGAACTCTCCCAGGTGTCAAATGAAAATGCTGGGGAGCCCCCTTACCACAAGGTGCTATTCAGATATAAAAAGAAGGATAAAGGCTCTGCCCTCACAGAATCACCATGTGACAACAATCGCATAAACAAGGACATTAAAAGCATTAACTGTAGGGCCCTGGGCAGCTCAGTCCATAAGGGTCTGACTCAATTTTGGGTCAGGTCATGATCTCGGTTCTGAGATCAAGCCCTGTGTGGGCTTTGTGCTCAGCGGGGAGCCTGCTTGGGATTTTCTCTTTCTCTCTCTCTCGCTGTCCCTCCCCCCACTCCTCTCCCTCTCTGAAAAACTAAAATAAAATAAATAAGAAATTAAAAAAAAAAATCACCAACTGTAGAGATCCTGAATGGCCAGCAACATTTCACTAACATCTTCTAAATGAAACTTGTTTCAGTTCTATCCAGCTGATCTTCTAGAAAACTGGAAAAGCACTGTTTCCACACAATGTATGACTGTGTGATACTGTTCTCCGTGAATAAACATAAAGCAGGAAAGAGTTAAGGAAAGCTGGCAAACATCCATCCCTTACCTATTCCCTAAAAATACCCCTCACTAGCTTTATCTCCAATTTGTCAGGACTAGGCGGTGTTCAAGGACTGGAGGTCTGTTGGCCTCTGGCCTCCTCTGGCCTCCACACTTCATTCTCCTGAAGGGGTGAGGAGAGGAGCCCTTGGTGACAGGCAGAGCCTCAGTGGTCAGTGGTCGTTATTGATGGTCCAAAGCATCCCTACCCAGGAGGCTCAGTGGCCCTGGGGAAAGAGATGGCCAATCTACTGACCTCAGAGAAGAATCCTTTCTTCATTTTTTCCCTTCACTTCCAAATTGTGATTCACATAGTTTATATCTTTATACAGCAGTGATAGCCACATGATGTTCAGCACTTACTGTGTGCTGGTTGTTTGCTGGGCATTTTGCATTATTCTATATTACATATACCCCGCCCCCCCACACACACACATACACACACACATACATATTCCCAGCTTCCTCTCTGACCTCTTCCTTACCCATGTCTATTTCTCCTTTATCCACCCTGACTCTTGAACATGCCAGGCCTGGCCCACTCTGGACCTTGGCACTTTGAGCCTGCTGTTGCCCTTGCCTGATTCTTTCCCCCTTTTTGCTCTTTCCCCCCTTCATTTCCTCCTTTCCTTGAGAGTTTTACTTAAAATTTATCTATTCGGACTACAGTGTATAAAATTTCTACCCAAACCCACATCTGGTGCACCCTAGAGCACATACACAAATTATATTCCCTTCATTCACAGCTCTTTTTTTTTTTTTCCTTCTAAGAGTTTCTACTCCATACAGTGTACCATATATTTTGCTTACTAGTTTTATTTATTGCCTATCTCCTCTCAACTCTAAGATCTGGGCAAAGGTCCTTTTTTATTTGTTCACTGTCATATTCTCAGTGCATAGAATTGTGCCTGGCATTCAGAAGGCTCTCAGTGGGTGGGAGTGGAATCAACAGCTGAATAGTGCCTGCCTCCCGGGGTTGCTGTTTTTAGTCCCACTTCTCCATTAAGCACTCTTGATCTCAGGGTTTGAATGATAAGCCCGAGGGCACGTGGTTGTGCAGCGGACCTGGTTCCACACTCTGCCCAATGCTGGGGCTGTGCTTCTAACCAGTCCCTCCAGCCACACACACGTCCCCGCCTATTTGGTCCTTGGGATGTTGCTGTCACACAACGCTCAAAAAGTGCGTGGGCAGGAGGATGTGAGAGTGAGGAGGAAAGTCTGGCCGGCCCAGTGTGGATCAACATCAGCCCCACTGGGTATTAATGATCTTCATTTATGTTGCATAATGTGTTTTTGTTTTGTTTTGTTTTGTTTTGTGTTTTGTTTTGTTTTGTTTTGTTTTGTTTTAAGTAGGCTCCATGTCCAGTGTGCAGCCCAACACAGGGCTTGAACGACCCTGAGATCTATGTTGCATAATCTTCATAGCAGTGCATTCCCTCCATGTCATGACTTCTGATTTACAAAACACACCTATTTCTCATTTGGTCATCACCACAAACTTGCCGCTGAATCATGACAAGTATTTTTTTCTCCTTGAGGACACTAGTAAATCTTCTGATGAGCAGGGACCCCCATGGGACAGAAAGCTGGTCTCCTTTCAGCCCTTCCACTATTGTTTCTTCACACTGGGCCTTGGGGCTTGTCCATTCTACTCCAAGCACTGTTCTCCAAAGAGGGATGCTTACCAGTCCTCCCCACATCTCACTGCTTTTCTGGAAGGCAGCAAAATTGGCCCCTCAGAACCACAGACTAATGCACTAAGCATGGCTGCTCCCTGGCCTGGTGGGTGGGATCAGAGGATTGGAGCCAATAACCAAAAAGGAGGGGAATTCATCCTCGCTTTTGCTTGTACATAAGTCATTCTACCTCATTTCTTTTTTAAAATTTCTATTATGGAATGTTTCAACATAAACAAAAAGAGAGAGAATTATATTCTAAATTCCTCCTTGCCAACACCTACATTCAACAAATGACTCATAGCTAATTTTATTTGTCTGTATTCCTGTATTTTCCTTACTTTCTTTATTTTGAAGTAAATTCCAGCAATTACATTATTTACAAAAATGTGTATCACCAAAAGGCCCATACTCCCCTTTTTTAAATAACCACAAAACCATCACCACACAAAAAATTTATATTTCTTCAATGTCAACAAGTGTCCAATCAATTTTCACATTTCTCCAACTGTCTCACTAATTTGTTTAAAAAAAAAATGTGTTTGTTTGAATGAGAATCCAAACAAGGCCTATACTTTGTGATTGGTTAATAGGTCACTTGGTTCATTCTACATTTCTTTCTTTTCCCCAGATTTTCTTGTTTTTGAAGAAGAAAAGAAGTCTTGTCTGGATTTTGCTGATTGTATCCTTGTGTTCTTCCACCCCTTTTATTTTCTCTAATTGGGAATTATATCTAGAGGTTGATCAAATTCAGTCTCAGCATCTTTGCTGAGATCCTATGTAGGTGACACTGCAGGTACACGCATACCGGGAGCCACATAATGTCTGGTTGTCCCTCCTTTGTGATGATCCTTGCATAGACTCGACTTTGCTCATACCTCATAATGTGGGAGGGAGAGAGGGAGGGAGGAGATACCAAGCAGATTAATGACCACATCCATTATAGCTTATGACATATCCTGCTTCCTCCACACTCGCATGAATGCAAACTAGACTGTCCTTGAGTTCTGATGTCCTGGGGTGGAGTCCCTGAAAACCTCACTGGTTGTCTCTACAGCTCAGTCTCCTGACCAGCCCCATCTACCAAGCCCTTCTGTTCTTTTTTTGTCACTTCTGAGTGTGGACTCTGGGATATAACAACCCAAGTTCAAATCCTTTACTACCACTTACTGACAGGGGAGCTTGTCTAGAAGACTTTATTCCCTCTGTAATAGTGGTTCTCAACTGGGATAATTGTACACTCCCCCCCACCCAGGGGTGTTTGGCAATGTCAGGAGATATGGGTTGTCATGAAGAAGGGCATTATTGACATCTATCGGATAGAAGTCAGGGCTACTGCTCAACACCCTGCAATACACAGACAAGCCCCTACCACAGAGAACGATCGGGCCCCAAAAGTCAATGGTACTGAGGTAGGAAATCCCTGCTGTATAAACAATGAGAATTTCTATCTTGCAGGTTTGTTGGGAAGATCAACTGAGGTAACATTACACCAAACACGTGTACGAGAGTGTCAGCCTCCTTCCTTTCTTGGTAAACCGGTATGAAGTCCTCATTTTAGCTCAAGACCAGATGTGAGTAACATGCCAGGAATAGAACTGAGACTCCTACTGTGACTGTGGTGGGTCAGGGGACAGGGGATCTTGAGCTGGCCCTGCCAGTGGCTGGATGAGTGACTTTGGGTATGCTTTGTTCCTCTCTGGCCTCAATTTCTTCATCAGTAAAATTAGATGGACTCTGAAGATCTCTTTGTCCCTCTAGGCTCTAGAACTCTTTGAGTCTAATTTTATTCCTTTCTTGGAAAGGCCTAACTAGCTTTTGTAGATGCCAGGTATGTGGATTAAGTGGGGATATGATGAGAATCACCACTCCTTCATGGCTTTATAGGCAGCACTAATCTCGATTCTTGGGGAGGCAATATTATTTGTGATTTATTTTCTTAAATAGGGTAGGGGCAGTTTCAGAGGCTTCCAGTGGTCTTCCACAGAATCTCAGAACACAAGGAAAAGGAGTAATGTTGGGTTTATTCCAACTACCATATATACCTACCCTGATTATACATTTAGGTACCAAAGAAGTGACAGTAATAGTCCCTAGATGCAGTGAACTCACTGTGAATCAGACCAAGACTTCATTTATGCTCTGGTTTTCATGGGACCCTCACTCTAAAATGAGAGCTGCCATGACACTTTAGATCCCAGAGGTCAATATCAGCTCAAACCCTGTGCCCAACACTCCTCAAAATGCTTGAATATTCTTCTTTCTCCAGGTTTGGAGATGGGCATAGGTCCATTGGGGAAGGACTGGGGGAATCATTAGAATAGACACATGGTTTCTCTATGTGTCTCTATGTTTGATGACCCAAGTAAATGGGCATAGGTCCATTTGGGGAATGACTGGGGGAATCACTAGCATAGACACATGGCTTGGAATTGCCAGATGCTTCCTGGTAGACACCCAGCTTCTCCTTCAGTCAATAGATTCCAAGTATGAGAATTTTCCCAGTTCCAGAAACTGGGCAAGAGATCATGACTTGGTTATAGAGGTTAGGCAATACCTTTAAGGGAGAAAATGATAATATCATTCTGTATAAAAATTTTAAAGTATAGACTGAGAGCTCCCTTATCTCTTTAATCCCAACTCCAAAAATAAGCTAATCATAAACAGAATTTTTAAGTAGAGAGAATATATTGGTAACTCTCAATGTAATTCCATTAAAGTCCTCCTGATATTTTATTTTTTAAAAAAAGATTTTATTTATTTATTTGACACAGAGAGACAGAGAGAGCGAGAACACAAGCAGGGGGAGTGGGAGAGGAAGAAGCGGGCTCTTAGCAGGAGCCTGACGTGGGGCTCGATCCCAGAACGCCGGGATCACGCCCTGAGCCGAAGGCAGTCGCTTAACGACTGAGCCACCCAGGCGCCCCCCTCCTGATATTTTAAACCTAAAAGTATTTATTAATTTACAGTATCACTTAAGATCTTATTTAAAATATCTTTAGAATCACTCAATACTTTTCCACTTTTATTCAACACAACTCCTGAGCTTATAATTATTTGCCAATTCATTTTTTTTTTTTAAGTAATCTCTGTGTCCAATGTGGGGCTCAAACTCAGGAGGCTGAGATCAAGAGTCACATGTTCCACCAACGGAGCCAGCCAGGTGTCTCTTGCCAATTCTTTTTTGTTTGAAATATTAGATAAATATGACAGAGGATCATAAAGCAAAAGTTGTTCTAAATATTTATTTAAAATATCTTCTGTTTATTAACAATACCTGTGAAATTCCTAATTAATGCAAACAAGGCTTTAACTAATAATGGATCAAAACTTTAACTATTTCCTAAGTGATTTTTTTTAGTGTGTAAAAATAGCATTTATACTTTGAACAGTTAAGACATTTTGCTTTTGACGTTGATTCACTTTCAAGGATCGTAATTTATTAATATAATCCATTTAAATAGATTTGATGTACATAAATCACCTCTTGAAATATTACATTGTTAATAAATATCAAACACGTATACACCTATGTACAGGAAGGAGAAAAAATATTTACGTCCACTGATATTAACAAATATGGTAGTGCCCTCCTCCTCCTAGTACGCCATCATTCAAATAGTTGTTTCTTATGGAGTCCGAGCTGAAGAGAAAAAATACATTGGCTGTTAAGTTTCAGTTGTATCAAAACTCTATAGTAGTGGAGGGCTTGGCAGAGCCCTAACTGAGCAAGGCAAGTAAGATAAATACAGGGTCTGTGGAGTAGCTGAGAAATAACACAGTTTGCTAGCTACTGCCAAACTCCAGCGGAAGGCTGGGGTTAGTGCAGACTGGGAGCTTAGGGAGCTAAGGCAGGGGTGCAGGCAATAAGGGGGAGGGGCACTTTTCTACTCAGCTGTTATTTACTTCACCTCTGATCTGAGGGTCAGTAATAGTGAAGTTAAAAACCAGTTCCGCACACTGAAGAAATCCTGTAAACTCAGGAGTAACATTGTTGAATCATGGTGACATGTCTCCCTATTGTTTAAAAACACTCTAATGGATGGAACTTAGCAAATATTGTTAAGAACAGTACCAGCCGGGCTAACCTGCCGCTTCTCAGACATGTTATTACTTGCTACTGTGGAGTGATCCTCAAATAGTTTACTTAGAGAGCCACTAAGCATGTCAGAGACAAGAAGCAATTTACCCCTCACTTAAAGAACAATGATTGTTATCAAATACAGGAGATACTTAAAACCAACCAACCAACCAGTCCCCTCACTCATTCTATTGGCATCATGCTTAGATTTTTCTTTCTCTCTCTCTCTCTCTCTGCTGATATATTAAAGGACTTGGTGTTAAAATGGTTTCGGCAGCAGCCTGTTAAAAAGTAGCAATAGTATCGGTTGGAGAAATAATTTGATGACTGAATCTGTTTAGCTGTCTTAAAAAATCAAACCAGTTTTGCTCCCTGGAGAATCTGACTGTGTGGGGTTGGAAGTCACCCTGAAACTGTACCTGGGTAGATATGTGAGAGGAGAGTAGTAGCTGCAGACGTGAGGTGGCAGGCTGCTCCCTAAATGTCAAGGCTTCAAGTCCAGGGCCAGGACCTGGTTCTTTGGTAAGCAGAGAACAAGGAGAACACAAGGGAGCTATTTCCATTCTCATTTATTCCTTCTTTACGGATTGCAAGGGTTGGAAAAGAACATTCCAGAAGAAAAAACAGAAAACTTGAAAATAAAGTGAGGCAGACTTTGACATCTTCTAATCACCCTCTTGTGGCACTGATTTTGGAGAGAAAAGGAGAGTTGCATGTCCAGATATCTTTTTGAGGAATCCAATACCTCTAATATCTGTAGGGTCATGTGATGAGCTCTGTAAGGAGCACTCTGCCCATTGTTCCCTGAAGTCTGACTATTGTCTGCTTGTTCTGTTCTTCCAAATCCTAGCAGACCTGTAACACAACCGTGATGAAGCCAGAAGCTATTAAGCATCTTTTGAGAGAAAGGAGAAGGATCATTGAGGCCACCAGGTCTTTTCCTATTTTCTCATCACGGCGACCTAGGAAATCCACCCCTGGTTCTATCTATCTCAATACACCAAAGTACTGACACCAGAACTCTGTGTCTAATGCTAAAATAACAAACTCCCTTCTAAGTTTTTAAGTTTTCAACGATTTGTGGAAAATATTGGATTTTTATGAAATTTTAGTCTACAGGACTTCATGGAATGCCTTTTTCAGAACACTAAAGGGGGAAAAAAAGAGGAAAGATTGCCTGAGAAGAAGTAACATTCAGTTTGCTCTCTCTTCTCTTCTTTCTTCCTTCCTCCTACCCCACTGAGAAATCTACAGGCCTGAAACCTGATGATCCTATCTTTCTAAGGTGATAAGATGACACATTCTTGCTGAAGTGATAACCTGATGCTGTGAATAAGGATACAATCAAATTTCATAGTCATCACCTGGGCCTTGGCAATGATGCACACTTTCCTGGATCGTTCCGGAGGGCAAGCTCATAAATGCTTCTCGGAACACTTCGTTTGATCTTCACAACAATGCTCCAAACAAGCACTGCTTTAGTCCCATTTACATGTGAGGAAGGCAAGGCACAGAGAGACAGAACGGTTCCTCCAGGTGACATGGGTAGAAAGGAATGCAACCCATACTGTCCAACCCCCAAGTGCTAAGCTTCCAGCCTCCTCTTCCGTTGCTTCTGCCTTATACACAGACCCTGGCTGAAAACGTTGGCATTACAAGGCATGCGAGAGGATGCTAACGAGGCCACTCTGGCTGGATGCAAGAATGAAACAGAGTTAACCTGGGCTTTCAGCCAGGGTCCAGCAATGAAGGAGGGCTTCACTGAGGAAGAGGAGCTCAGAGTGGTCTTAAAGAATTGCATTACTTAGCGACAGAAGGGTTTTTAGGCAGATGCAACAAAATCAGCAAAATCATGGAAGCGGTAACGATTAGGGAGCACAGGGAGCGTGGCACCAAGAGGCAGCACCCGTGAGACAGAATGTACACGGATGACCAGCAGGACACAGGATCAGATTGAGCAGGCAGGGCTCTGGAGCACAAGAAATGAAGTCTAGATCTCACAGCAGGGACAGTGTAAGCACAGTCGTTTCCCCATCTGATAATTATTTATTGACGGTATCCTACATATCGACACTTGTTGGCGTGGATACAGCAGTGAATGACCCAGGCCAAGCTCCTGCCCTCACAGACCTCACATTCAAGCAAGGGAGGAAGTGGATGTTAAAGGAGCTTAATAAGTCAAATAGAGTTGACCTTTAGTTGACTCTGTATTTCCGGAGACATCTGTCTCCCCTTCTACCAAATCTCCAAATGACAATGGCCTGAAGATGTCTGTTTCAAACGCCAGCTTCCACCTTGCCTTCCACGTATCAACTCCCATCTCTCTTAGGCTAAAGCAGCACAATATATTTGTGCTGAGGTAACTCGGAAATCAGTTAGTAAATGCTATTCGCTTCAGAGATGAAGAAACTGAAGGCCCAGAGAGGTGACTTCACTGGTGTAAAGTCACACAGAGAATTGGTGGCAGAATTAGAATTAGACTCATTTCCAGATCCACTCATACCTAACCCGGGGCTCTTTTCACTATGCCATTCACCTCCCGGTCATGCCTTTTGTTCTTTTTGCCCCTAATCTTTCTCTTCTGGAAAACTCACAGTGAGAAGGATGACTTCCCTTAGACTGCATTCCTAGCTCTCTGGGACAGAGCAGATTCTCTGTCTTCCAGCCAGCAAGATTGAAGATGGCGGCTACCACATATGGACAAATTTTACAGCCTCCTTGCTGCCCTGGAAACCGGGTAATGGCCGGAGCTCATCAAGATAGAAATTGGGCAGAGCCAGGAAGATTTAGGGACAAGAGTTCTTGTATAAATGGTTTCCTAAAGGGAGAAAAGTCCTCTAGCAATGTGAATAATGACCTCTCCGTTTATGTTTGACAAACAGGAATTTTTACACGGAAGGTTTATACAGAGAAGCCACAAACAACCAGTGTTATAATGACCCCCACACAACCCCTTGCATAATGCTCTGGAAATGCACTGAGAATTCTGGAGAAGGTCCAAAATAAGCTGCGTGGCAAGAGGAAGCACGTCTTGGCCTCAGACATTCAGCAGAATCACGCAGACTCCTGAAGAGTCCACCATGCAAAGCCTGACTGCATCTGGTCTCTTACTATTCTCAGTGCAGAGGAAACACAGAGGCCGAAGTGAGTAATTTAAAAGGTAACTCTTGATTCAGAACCACAGAAGGACTCAACTGAATCAAGTAGCCCAAAGAAGATACCATACAATGTGCATTAAGCAAAGTCGATCCTTTTGGGTTCCTTGCTGGTCTAGACGGCTTGTTCATTTGGTTTGACTTCAGCAGCCTGTTATCTCTACTTCAGTTTTCAGAAAACCAAAGCAAGGTTCTTCCCCAGAGGCCAAGTGCTCATCTAGATTCTCATAGACTCAACATTAGGCTGTGCTCTGGGATTAAGAGTTATCAGTGAGATTCTCAAATATTCTTGCTTGACAACATCTCCAACTCAAAGGGGCCCCGAAAACAACCCCACTAGAATCAAAGCCCTAACATTTGCAAGCTCATAGTTTATTGTTTTTTCAGTTGGCCTGTTGAAAGATAAATTACAGGGGGAAATAAAAACAACACATTGCCCTCAGCAGATTATTCTTTACTGAATAATACCTTGTCTTTTAACACTCCTCTTAAGAAATAGCTTTCTGCCTGTGGGTTCTCTTGTCGTGCTATACCTAAGATAGCCTACACACCTCTAAACTTTCAAAAGCAAAGCCCATGATTTCACAGACCCAGAAATGTTTATTTTCTCTTAGCCAATAACATATGTTTGGGTCTATGCCAACTCTGTACTAGAGTCACAAGATTATAATGAAGCATGAAGTTAAGAATAAGAGATTATGGAGAGTTAAAAGAAACCTATAGCCCATTTAGACCAACCCCTTTCTTTGACAAAGGAGTTCCCTGATCCAGAGAGGTTAAGGGTTTACTGCAAGACACCCTGGCTGGTTGAAGGCAGAGTTAGCATTTGAAGCTATGTCCTCTGATCCCCAACTTTGTAGGGCTCTTGCCTAGAAATCACACTGCCATGTGAACAGATATGAAAGCAAGGGGGGAAAAAGGGCAGGTCCTGTTCCCTGAAGAATACTCAAATTTTCTTTGAGCCAGTTTTCTTTGCAATTATCCTGGATATCCCTAAATATCCAGAAATATCCAGAAATAAATTAGATACAGCCCAGTGGTTCTTCCAAGGAATTCAAAATCCTATCCTGGATATTATCTAAGCAAGAAGGAACAACCTATTGAATGTTTCCTAGAAAACATAAATATGAGATGGAACCATAAAATTATATTTCATCATATGTCTTTCCTCTTTGAGAAATCTTAGTGACTGAAAAAAATGTGTCATTTGAGAGAGCCAGCAAAAATGTATCTCTTCGCAGACGTTGACATGATAAGAATGAGAAGAAGAGAGGTAAGTTACAAAAGAAAGAGACAAAGTCTAAATGTCTGGGCCAACTTTTCCCTGAGAGATAAGTTCTGGGTTTATCATTCTTCAAAATGCCATATATAAGTACCACCTCTCTTCGCCCATAGAGGGCATGCCCGGGAGGCTCTGGTGCGACAGGAATTTAAAGTGTGGTCATTTCAGGGCCAAGATGCCTGAAAACATCATCAATTACTATGCTCAGCCTGGTGTTTGGGGCACTGTGTGGGATTTCGGTGGGGCCCGTTTCCTGAGAATGAAAGCTTGTCTTCTGGAAGTGACACACAGGGACCACCTGCAGGCGATGTTTATAAATCCACTGCAGGGACTGACTGATCTTACAATGGGATTGTGTAATATAAACATTTCATTATTCTACAAAGGAATACGCACAATGACACCTAAGGTCCTCTAAGAGTAGGTCTGTGGAGTTACGATGGGAAAACGCCACTCACACAGAAATAGAGCCTTGTTCCTTTGAAGCAACCTTAATATTAACTTCACCCACATAAAAATGGCGTTTTAACAGGAGGATTGTTTTTAATCTCTTTAGATATCCAAAATAAAATTAAGACAGAATGCAGAGCTCCAAATTTCCTAAATTCAGGGACTAATCTATTTCAACAGAAGCTCTTGGTATGCACGTGAATGTGTGTATCTCTGAGCGTGTGGGTGTGCACATCCTTTGAGGTTTACTTATTTGGTAGTGTTAATTTTTTTTTTAAAGATTTTATTTATTTATTTGACAGAGATAGAGACAGCCAGCGAGAGAGGGAACACAAGCAGGGGGAGTGGGAGAGGAAGAAGCAGGCTCATAGCGGAGGAGCCTGATGTGGGGCTCGATCCCATAACGCCAGGATCACGCCCTGAGCCGAAGGCAGACGCTCAACCGCTGTGCCACCCAGGCGCCCCTGGTAGTGTTAATTTAAAAAGCACACACCCAGAGAACTTTATTATGTGACATACTAGAATGTAGGAATTAGAAAGGGAATTTATATTTCCCTGGTAATAGCAGGCAGGTGAAATTAAGTATGAGGAAAGAAGGAAGGAAGGAAGGAAGGAAGGAAGGAAGGAAGGAAGGAAGGAAGGAAGGAAGGAAAAGGAGGAAGGAAAAGGAAGAAGGAAGAAAGGAAAGGAAGAAAAATAAGGAAGAATAACCTTTGGTTATCTGAGGTAAGCAGCAATGAATACCATTGTTTCACACTCCTGAACATAGCCTGGCAGCGTTTTTTGAGAGGGAATCAATTGCTTTTAACCTAATATAATCCATTCAGTGCTTCTTAGGCCTCTAAATAAATAAATGAAATCATTTGGTGTAGGTGCAATTTGCAAATAGTGCGACCTTCTACACCAAACAGACATAAAGAAGTGAGTTTTAGATCCAATTTAGAGCTGAGTTATTTCTAGAAAGGGCGGGAAAGCAGACAACAAGCCCTTCAATTGGGTCCAACTGCCTTTAGGAGAGGGGCTGTTAGCAGTAAAGAGAGAGGGATGATTCCACTGAAATAGAATTACCCTCTATTTGGGAATGAACGAATTCCGCATGGCATTGAGATTTATGACCACTGGGATCGCCTGTGGGAACACATACAGCTCAGACACTACAAACTGCTCTCCTGTTGTAGCCATAACATAACCACTACAGGTGATTACACAAGTACAAACTGAAAAATAAACTATGAACAAGGCCTCACTTCACGTTGCATCAAAGGCTCTAGAACAGCATTTGGAACAGGAACAGGAAAGTGCGGAATGCGGTGTGCTCACTCCCCACGGATGCCTCTCCAGTGTCCGGAAATCTCCTTTTTCCTGCCTTAAAGCTGCAATAATAGGGAAGAGTAAAATCAATTTGAAAAGGAAAGAGAGAACGCTCACTTTACCAAAAAGATAGATTTTGGCGTAAATTTCAGTATGATATCAGATTATTCAAAATGAAATTTAGTTTTAAATAGGCTAATGACTGTTTTTGTGCCAGTACCATGCCGTCTTTGTGATCACAGCTTTGTAGTACAGCTCGAAATCCGGCATTGTGATGCCCCCAGCTTTGTTTTTCTTTCAACAGTTCCTTGGAGATTCGGGGCCTTTTCTGGTTCCATACAAATTTAAGGACTATTTGTTCCAGTTCTTTGAAAAATGTCCTCGGTATTTTGATCGGGATAGCATTGAAAGTGTAGATTGCTCTGGGTAGTATGGACATTTTAACTATGTTAATTCTTCCAATCCATGAGCATGGAATATTTTTCCATCTTTTTATGTCTTCCTCAATATCTTTCAAAAGTGATCTATAGTTTCTAGGATATAGGTCCTTTACGTCTCTGGTTAAGTTAATTCCAAGGTAACG
>NC_048222.1:24656619-24821969 GCF_002007445.2 Ailuropoda melanoleuca | reverse complement strand
GACTTCAGAGGGGAGGGGGTGGGGGAATGGGATAGACTGGTGATGGGTAGTAAGGAGGGCACGTATTGCATGGTGCACTGGGTGTTATACGCAACTAATGAAGCATCAAACTTTACATCGGAATCTGGGGATGTACTGTATGGTGATTAACATAATATAATAAAGTAAAATAAAAAAAAATAGGCTAATGACTTACAGAATGTGTTTTGGGGTATACATCGGTGGTGAAGGCTCCGAACTTCTGGGTTGGTGATCATGATGAGAAAAATAGGAACTGGGCAGGGAGGAGGCTGCTGCCATCGGTTTGGTATTGTCTGTATTCGTCTCCCCTTTAAAGGGTAGAGCACGCTAAACTCGTGACGTGAAAATGAGGACAGCTGACTCCAGCAGGAAGCTAACAACAGATCAAAGCACGCTTCTGAGACGAGGCGGAAAGCCATCGGCAGCTTTATTTGATGCCACGTGGAGAGACCCCACTGCAGGAAGCGCGTGCAGACGGTCCCCAACTTAACAATGGTTCAACTTACAAGTGTTTGACTTTGTAATGATGCAAAAGCAATGCACACGCAGTAGAAACCATACTTCGGAGTTTGAATTTTGATCTTTTCCCCTGGCTCGTGATAGCGGAACAATCGTCTCTCCTGATGCTGGGGAGTGGCTGCAAGTCCCGGTCAGCCATGATCAGGAGACGAACAACAGATATCCCTACAACCATTCTGTTACCCACACAACTATTCTGTTTTTCAACTTCAGTGCAGTATTCCCTAAATTACATGAGATATTCAATACTTGTTATAAAATAGGCTTTATGTTCAATGATTTTGCCCAACGGTAAGCGAATGTAAATGTTCTGAGCACGTTTAAGATAGGCTAGGCTAACCTTTATGATTGCCAATAGGCTAAGTATATTAAGTATATTTTTGACTTAAGGTATTTTCAACTTACCATGGATTTATGGGTATGTAACCCCATCATCGCTCCAGGAAGATATGTAGTTGACCCTCAAAAAAATTCTGATAAAAGAACTTAAATGAGTGGCGCCTAGGTGGTTCAGTTGGTGAAGCCTCTGCCTTTGGCTCAGGTTGTGATCTTAGGGTCCGGGGACTGAGCCCAGTGTCAGTTTCCCTGCTCAGCTGGGAGCCTGCTTCCCCTGCTCCCTCTGCTGCTCCCCCTACCTGTGCTCTCTCTCTCTCCCTCTCTTGCACTATCAAATAAATAATTAAAATCTTAAAAAAAAAAAAAAAGAAGAAGAATTTAAATGAGACCGTGTGACCTCTGAGTTCCTGGTTGTTGGCATTTCTAAGGCTCAGACTCATCCCTGAACCATGATTCAGAGCAAATGAGGTTTTGCAAAAATGGAAGCTACAAGGGCAATGAGAGAGGTCCTGATGGGAAGATGTAGTCTTTCTCTCCTGTATCCCTAGGGTCCTATCCAATGACTGAAACATGATGGGAATTCACTAAAAATGTTGACTAAATGGAAAAACAAATAAACAATGAATGAATGAATACATGAATGAATGCATGAATGAATATTGTGAAGGATGTAAAAGGATTGTATAATATAGTCAGTACAATTAAGGAGCTTACACTCAAGTTGAAGAGAAAATTACAAACAAAATTAAGAGCTACACAAGAAAGTGGAGTGTCTTCTTTGCCCTACATACCATCTCTTTCTTAGGAAACCTACCACACCCACATCCACCCCCCACCCCCCCCACCNACCCCCCACCCCCCCCACCCCCGCCAGGGTATGGCCCTAGGCTTCTATGCTCTGTTTCATGAAACACCGTCCACCCTCTAAACCAAGCTCATTGGACTAAAGGAAGGATTTGATACAATGCAAGGCAGTGCCCTGGCATGAAAGTGTTCTCCCCGAATGGGGCAGATCAGATTCTATTCTCAAGAAACTGAGATAATTAAGTGGCAAATACTGGGAGTGGAAGCTGAAAAGATGCTGACAGAGGCACAAGCACGTCAATACCATGAGGATTCTAGAGTCAGAGGAAGCATAAATTATGACCAAACTGAGTAAATTTTGAGAAAAGATGTAGAAATCAATAATAGGTAAAGTACAAAAATACATGGAAAGAGGGTGAGACAGAGCTTGAATCGTGGTAAAGGTAGTGCTCTGGGGTGATGAACCAGAATTTCCTGTTGAAAGCGCTCTGGAGCGGAATCACCTTTCAGGTTTAATTTCCGTGAGGCCAAATTTTACTATTTTGCAATTTCTCTTCTCAAATTTCCATGGGATTCTTTTGCCCTTATTGCCATGCACAGCCTTACAATACACTTCATTTTTCTTTCACTGATCTGAGTGAATCCTTATGTCTCGTAAGACCAGAAGCCTCCCTAATATTAAAAGGACTCCTACAAGGTAGAGCTTGAAAATATTTGGCTGAGATGGTAAAAGTATAGCCACTTGGCACAGAAAAATAATACTTAAGTCAGAAATGATCAGTAAATTTTAAAATGGATCAGATATTGTAAAGGTGAAAAGGGGGGGGGGACTGCCAAACAAGGCATATCGCCTTAGCAGACACCTAGTGACAGGAAGGCAACCATCCCTGTGGAAGAAGGAGTAGTCATGCTTGTCGTTTGCCTTTCTGCCACACTTTGCTGGTTTGCTATGCATCACTGGACTACATTTCCCAGTATTCCCTGTTTCTAGGACTCTCTGGTAGGTTTGGCAAATGGGAGGCTTTGTTGGGAGCTAGAAGGGCAGGTGGAAGAGAAAAGTTAAAGCGTTTCTTCCTCTCTCTCTCTCTCTCTGAGGTAGGTAGTATCCCAAGTAGCATCTGCATTTCTGAATTAAAAAAAATTAATATCAGTTATAATTCTTTAGAAATTAGGTGGTTAGAAACAACAGGTTGTTAAATATCCAGGGTTGGTGGAAGTGTGGGAAAAAACCCTTGCTTACACTTTGGTAGAAACGCATATTGGTACCAACATTCTAAAGGGCAATATATCCATTTTAAGGGCAGGACAGGGAAGTATCTATCATAATTTAAGGGTTGTAGACCTTTGACACTACCCATGAGAAATCTAAGATCATAAGTCTATAAACCTAGGAATCTAGGAATTAACAGTTTAGGAATGTATCTCACAAATAACAGTTTTACATCCACAGATATTCAAAGGCAGTAACAGAAAAATAGAAAAACAGTAGAAACACTAGCTTTCCATCAGTAAGGGAAATCCTAAATGAACTACAGTATATCCGTATTATGGAATGTTTGATCCTCTGAAAAGCATAAGGGAGATTGTGCTGTACTGACATGGGAAAAATGATATATTGTTATATTTAAAAAGCAGACAGTTACTTGCCTCTCCAGTAACCTCCTCTTCACTGGTATTGCCTCCATCCTAAATAAGCCAGGATAATCACACTAATACCAGTGATTGGATTAAGAATGGGCTAATGACCCAGTCCAGGTCATTAAAACCTGAGAAACCTGCTAGGAAGCTTCTGAGAAAGGTGGTTGGTTTGTTTTTTTCCCCTCTAATAAAGAGAAACAGGAAAAGACTGTCTTCTTCCACTAAATATTTAGTATCTGCCTACGATGGCTAGAACCACAGTGACCATCACTGACCTGTGATGGACAAGCCGAGTACAAAACTCACATATACAGAAGGAGGGGGTGAATGCGGAAGCAATTTGAGTCCTAAATGATATTGTAGAGCTACTGAATTAACCTGGAGCAAACTTAGCTTGGGACTTCTTATTATGTGAGGTAATACATTTTTTTTACTGTTTAAGAGCATTGAGTCTGGGTTTTGTTTTACCAGCAGCCCAAAGCATCCTAACAAATATAGTGTGTACATAAAATACATACGTTTTCTTTCTTTCTTTCTTTCTTTCTTTCTTTCTTTCTTTCTTTCTTTCTTTCTTTCTTTCTTTCTCTTTCTTTCTTTCTTTCTCTTTCTTTCTTTCTTTCTTTCTTTCTTTCTTTCTTTCTTCTTTCTTTCTTATTTTTTTTAACAGTGAAAGTATATTAATTTTGCAAATAAAGGTGAGGGAAGAGCTGTGTCTTCTGCCAGAGATCTCATACCTAGATTATAACCAGATCCGCCCTGGTCCATTAGTGGATGGCAAGTAAGATTATCAAAGAATGCTGCAGAGATCTGGGGTGCAGGGTGTGGCATGGGGAATTAGTAAGTCCAAGTTCTCAAGCGCCAGCTGTCTAACTTTGAATTGTTCTCATAACCTCTCTATCAATTTTTTTTCATCTCCTAAATAGGGTTAGTAATAGAAGTCCAGCAGTCCAGCTCAGACTAGCAAAGGACAAGTGAGGCACAAACAAGGCCATTGTATAACTGTGCTTCCAGAACTATAAAACCCTACAATAAATAGGAGGTACTGCTGTCATCATCATCATCATTGTCGTCATGGCTATGATCTGCATATTTGTGTTTCCTCAAGATTCGTTATGTTGAAGGCTAATGCTCAACGTGATAGTATTAAGAGGAGGGAGGTTTGGGGGCCCTGGGTGGCTCATTCAGTTAAGCAGCTGACTCTTGATTTTGGCTCAGGTCACGGTCTTGGGGTGTAGGATCAAGCCCTGCATCAGGCTCCATGTTCAGCAGGGAGTCTGCTTGAGATTTTCTCTCCCTCTCCCTCTTCTTCCCCCTGAGTGTGCTCTCTCTCTCTCTTTCCCTCTCTCTCAAATAAATAAATAAATAAATAAATCTTAAAAAAAATAAAAGGTGGTAGCTTTGAGGGGTGATTAGTTCATGAGGATGGCGCCCTTATGAATGAAATTACTGTCCTTACAAATGAGACCACAGAGGGCTATCTAGCCGCCTCGAGAGCTACCATGTGAGGGAAGAATGAGAAGTCTGAGACCTGGAAAAGAGCCCTCACCGGAACCCAACCACGCTGGCACCTGATCTGGGACTTCTAGCCTCCAGAGCTTTAAGAAATAAAATTCTGTTATTTATAAGCTACCCAGTCTCTGGTGTTCTGTCATAGCAGCCCTAATTGACTAAGACAGTCATCATCATCAACTTTGACTCTTTGAAACCAGCATCATCTTCGGAAAGGGAAAAATTGATTCATGTGGCTCACCAATTCAAATCTAGAGTTTTAAGGTACTGGTTGACTTCCCGTTCTGCTCAAAGTGGAAGATGATTTTTTGCCGTCTCTTCTTTCATTCTAAGCAGGGTAGTAAGCCACTTTGCCTGAGAAAGTGATACTACCAGCACCATAATACAGGCCTGCAGGGCTCTTTTCCACTCAGAAGGCCAAGTTTTTGTCAACTCTTCTTGCTCTTGGCAGGGTCAACATTTTCATCTTTGAAAATAATCTAGGATGTGAGCTGCATGAGTCCTTCTACAGCTAAGTCAATGAAACTCCAGTTTCAGTAAATTTTCTTTTGTAGAAAAGGATGTCCTTCATTTTTTATGTATCTTCTTAGTAAGAGTTTAAATAGTTGCGGGCTCGTGCCAATTAATCTTACTTGAAGAAAAAAAAGGAATCATTTTAAAAAACAAAGCTGAAATCTGCATTGCTACAAAATGGAATGAAGTTAAGTCAACTGGATTCAAACGAAGGTACGTAGAGCACCAGTAAGGTGATGGTCCCTCTGCTAGGTAGTTCAAATTACACAGAGATGAATGAAATGCATCACTAAAACACAATGACAGACACTTGGATTTGGGTTAAAGCAATCTTGATAAATTCAAAATCTTAGTTTGCATAAAATTGTAAACTTTCAGAGATGACAGATACTCTAAGATTTTTTTTTTTCTAAGCAATTTTTTATGACTCTCTTTTACGGTACTCATCCCCTCAATGAGCCTCCAAGATGCGGTTCAAGATATCTTATAATCTTTTCTAGGAACCCATTTCACTTCCAAAAGCACATGGAACAGGAAATTCTCTATAATTGTACCAGATCCCTGAGGCTCAGATTAAGTCAATTTCTCTTCTCAAACCTAAATGGATATTTTGAACCTCACCATTTTTACAGATGGAAAATAACTAAACAATTACTCACCAGATTTCTTCATCCATTAATTTATCATCAGAATCTATCAAATTGCTTCTCTGGACCAAAGGCTGTGGGCAGGAGGGTCTGTGCACCTGAGTATGAGGGAGACCCCTCCTGCCCCTCCAAGGTCTCTGCTAGCAGAAAGGGAATTGACAAACAATGGAGAAGGGGGAATAAAGTGGGATTGGCAGGAAGGCTTCTCATTTTGTGTGAAACTTGAAGAATAAATATTCTGTGCTGAACAAACCAAAATCATTCAACAATCACTCCTGCATCTTTTTTTAGGTAAGCCTGTTTTCCACCTATAACCACAGATGGGATCTCCCCCTACCTTTCTCCAGATGTGCTAAACATCCCTTAGATTCTGTTATTGTTAGGGCATGAATCTTGCTCCCCAAGAGGCTATCAGCTTCTCAAGGATGGGTATCAGGTCACCTATTGCTTGGCAGCGTTCATCGTAGTCACCCAAGGGTAAAGCTCAGGGTGAGTTTTGGGGAAACTCTTGCCATTGGGCTGACCGTCCTCATGGGGCCACACTCTGCTTTCACGTCCTGATGCTTCTGTGAAACCTCATATCATATATCACAGCTGTTCTTTAATACACCCTCTGAGTAAAGCTTAAGCAGAGCCACCAGGAGAGGCTTTCAAACTTGTTTTACTACAACCCATGGTAAGATATATGTTTCCATCACTATCCATCACGTATATATAGAAGCTGAAACAAGAACGTCATGAAATAAAGCATACATTGTGTGATGTGTATGGTCCATTTTTTGGTATTACATTCTTTTTTTTTTTAAGATTTTATTTATTTATTCGTCAGAGATAGAGACAGACAGCGAGAGATGGAACACAAGCAGGGGGAATGGGAGAGGAAGAAGCAGGCTCATAGCAGAGGAGCCTGATGTGGGGCTCGATCCCACAACGCCGGGATCACGCCCTGAGCTGAAGGCAGACGCTCAACCGCTGTGCCACCCAGGTGCCCCGGTATTACATTCTAATTTATTCTAATCTTTCTCTCTAGTACTATTCTATCTTATTTTATCTTTTAAGTGCTGGAAGTAGGTCCACCAAATTGATATCACAACCCACTAATGATTACAAAACTCTGCTTTAGAGGTTCCTGACATCTTGGAGCTCCATGTGACAACGTTGGTTTGCAAAAATGACTAGGACACAGTCACAGCCTCCAAGAAGTATACTTTCCAAGGGGTGAAACAACTGCATTAAAAATAATTAACACATTTAGCATTTCCAATTAGTATGTATTATACAATTAATGTTTCTCTTTTTTTTCTAGAAAGGCGATTATTAAATCAATGGTGTGAATTAGGCCCTCAGAAGCGGTGTGATGTCATGCTTTAAGGATGATGTCACATAACACTACACCTAACATTCGCCTATTCTGAATATCCCGCGTGGATCACGTTAGTTAATTTCAGGAAAGGTAATCCGTTATGCTTCCCAGATAGCTAGAGAGTAACTCCCCTGCCAGTTGTCCGTTCACTGGAATATTGAGGGATAACTTCAATTCAGACTCTTTCCAGGTTGCTACTACCAAAGATCCTGATGCCAATATGTCCCACTAAGCCAGGGATCAAAACGCCGTTTCCAGAAAGGACCAGAGAGCAAATATTTAGGCTTTGAGGATCATAGAGTATTCATTGCAACTGCTAAACTCTGCTCTTGTTGCACGAATACATAAAGAATGGTGTGGTTATATTCCCATAAAACTTTATTTATAGACTCTGAAATTTGAATTTCATATCATTTTCACGTCATGAAATATTATTCTTCTTTGACCTTTTTCAACATTTAAAAATGTAAAAACCATTCTTAGCTCATGGGCTGTACAAAAACAGGTTATGAGCTGAAGTTGGCTCCAGGGACTATAGTTTATTGACCCCTGCTCCAAGCCAATAGGACCTTGGTAGATGGAAAATATTTTATCTTCATCATGAGCTGAGATTCTCCACCTTAAGGCCCCCCTGAGAACCCTGGAACAGAGACAAACTGAAGAGGCCATCCAGGCAATTTTCTCTTGATGTGTGTATTGAAAAAGGGTCACGTGGGGAATATAAAGAGTTGTTTATAAAAGGGTTGTTGCCTTGGGCAAGAAATCTTAAAACAACTGTAGCTTTTTTAAAAAGAGGGAGAGGTTATAAATGGAAGGGCAGGAATGTTCCTCCACCAGTGCTTGTGGCCACAACTCCTTTTACATTAAAAGGAATAAATCCACCTTTTAAAACAATCAGGCTCAGCCCATCATGTGGATTTTTCTATTGCACAGCTTTCCAGGGTAAACTACCACCTTGTTTCACAATGTGTTCATCCAGTCTTAGCTAGGATGGAAAATTTTCATAATCCAATAGGCAGCATGCTCAATGAAGTGTTTCATTAGCCAGATCAATCTGATCAATCCTCACTGCCCTATGAGCAGCTGCGCAGACCAGACACATTACTATGTGGCCAGTGTTCCAAAATATAGTATTAAACCCCTAGGCAAGTCTAGATGATTTCCCCACTCTTTCATTGGGACATACAGCTGTGCCATTTCTTGAGGAATTAAAGAGTACAGGACTCAGACAGAGACAACTTGATCACAGCTTCCATCTTTCTTTTTCTTTGCTCTTTTATTTACAAAACTAACATACTTAATTTAAAAATCAATGCAGAGTGTGGGGCGCCTGGGTGGTGCAGTTGTTAAGCCTCTGCCTTCGGCTCAGGGTGTGATACCCGCGTTCTGGGTTCGAGCCCCGCATCAGGCTCCTCCTCCGCTGGGAGCCTGCTTCTTCCTCTCCCATTCCCCCTGCTTGTGTTCCCTCTCTCGCGTGGCTGCCTCTCTCTGTCAAATAAATAAATAAAATCTTTAAAAAAAAAAAAAAGTCAATCCAGAGTGTCCAAGCTAAATGGCTAAATGAACCAATTCCATCCCCCACAAAAATGTTACTTTTGGCAACTTGGGGTGTCTTATGTAAATACAAATACAAATACATGTACATACATTATGTATATGTTTGTGCTATTTTTTTAACCTTTTTTTTCCAGCCTTTTGCTTTTTGATTTCATGAGGTTCTTCATTCATATCATACAAGTGACACCATCACGTTCTTATTTAGCACCTTCATGGGCATAAATAAGTTGCATCTTCTTTACATGTTATCAGTTTAGCACGATGTATTTATTTACCTTAGAAAATGGCGAGCTCTTTTCTCCAGAAGCAGTGAACAGGTTAATTGATTTTTAATTGCTTGTTCCTCGCATTCTGTATGTGCCACACCTACAGACACTTCAGTGTTTCACCAAAAGGCAAATTTCTTTTTTTTTTTTTTAAGATTTTATTTATTTGACAGAGAGAGAGAGGACAGCCAGCGAGAGAGGGAACACAAGCAGGGGGAGTGGGAGAGGAAGAAGCAGGCTCCTAGCGGAGGAACCTGATGTGGGGCTCGATCCTAGAACGCTGGGATCACGCCCTGAGCGGAAGGCAGACGCTTAATGACTGCGCCACCCAGGCGCCCCCAAAGGCAAATTTCTAAAAGCTAATTGGGAGGGACTTGCTACCCAACATTCTGCTGTAAAGCATTTTTTGGTTTTAATGCTTCTGAAATGCATTTTAAAATAACTTCACTGGTCATGGAATATCTGTGATATTATCTAGGCAAATTTGACCTGAGAGGATTCCTTCAGAATCAAAAATGTTTGAATTCATCTGCAGGAACATAACCCAGGGGATGCTGTTTACTAGTCAGACTCTGTAGAACAAAAGCTGGCCTGAAGATAAAAGGAAAAATTAGTTTGGTAACAGTTGGGAACAGAGGAAGTACACGGCTTAAAAAAAAAAAAGCTTTATTGAAGAGTAATGTATATACGTGTACATAGAATTCACTCCCTTAAGTATACAACTGAATGGTTTTCAGTGCAATTATACAGTTGGGCCATCATCAAGCCAATCTAATTTTAATCATTTCCATCCCCCCCCCCAAAAAAAGCTTTGTGCCCATTTGCCATCTACTTCATTCCCAGCAATTGACAATCTACTTTCAATCTCTATAGATTTGCCTTTTCTAGAAATTTCGCGAGATGGTACAGTACATCATGTGATCTTCTGTGACTGGCTTCTCTCACTTAGCATAATGTGTTTGTGATTCATCCAAGTTGTTGCATATGTCAGTACTTCATTCACTTTTTAATGGCTGAATAATATTCCATTGAATGAACATAGCAGTTTGTTAAGTCACCAGTTGATGGACATTTGGATTGTTTCTGCTTTTTTGGTGATTATCCATAATGCTGCTATAAACATTGGCATACAAGTCTTTGTGTGAATATATATTTTGAATGTTTTTATTTATCTTGGGTAGATACTCAAGGGTAAAATTGCTAGGTCGTATAGTAAACCTATTTTTAACATTTTAAGAAACTACCAAACTGTTTTCCAAATTGACTGCACCATTTAAAGTATGTATCTTTACTGCTTGCTTTTGAAAAAGACCTGGCGATTGTTATTATTGAACTTAACAGCAACTTAGGATTAGTTATTGCAGCTTGTTAGCTCATTATGGGGAAAAGATATTTATGTTCCATTTGTTATGTACATAACCATTCTATTTCAATCGTCTGTAATGATTTGTAATGTCTGGTGGTTTTCATTCAGCTTTGCTCCATTGTGACCATGGGTAGTTAATGTTTCTGACAACAGCCATTCCTTGCATGTGTGTAAGACACGGAGATCAAGTCAGAGACAAAGAAATCCAGATACAAATTCACTACATAAATAAATGCTTTAATAGTCTGAAAATGCTTGTGACCTTTTATTTTTAAAAACATCTGCTCCTGCATTAGTCATGCTCTCTTCCAGTAATAATTAGTAAGTGTATTTATATATATCACTCAGGACATGCTCTTGTGATTTTTACATTTCTAGTAGGACTTTACATCATAGTCCATTAAAAGCATGCCTCTGTCATCCTTACAAGTGTGCTAAGAAAGTGACGGTAATGGCCAGGTCTTAAGGGTTACTTGGAAGGTGATATGATCTAGTGACTTAAGAACAAGATGCTAAATCTTTTAAAAATTATGAATATATAGTGAGAATCATGATAGGTCCAAAAGACCCCTTGAAAAGCTATCTGGTCTGCCTGAACCCCTCTATCCTGGAAGTCAAGCATGCTTTTGAATCATTTTAGATAGATAAAGGTCTATCCTAAGTGTACAAAGGGGAAAAGATTCTGTAGGAAACTTCTAAGGGAAAAGATTCAAAAGCTCTTTCTGGCAACCAACTCTGAAAACAAGGAACCTTCCATTTCCTTGACATTTTTCAAGGTAGCTAGCTTAAGCCTCTCATTTTGAAGCTCACATCAGGTTACCTCTGTATATGTTCAAGTTCAGGGAACTGAAGGAAGTCCAGGATCGTTGGACCCTTAGAACACACAGAGAGAAGACAGTGACAGTGATGAGATGCAGATCAGATCCAAAAGAGAGGCTGAGGCCACAGCAAGGATTTTAAACTTCATCCTAAGGGCAAGTGGCTTGGCATGATAATAAGGGCTACGAGTAAACATTGCAAATGGGAGATGATAGTGGCTTATCTATGGTGATGGCTGTAAGAGAAACGACTGGAGAATCTAAGATAACTGTTTGAAGTTAGAAATGGTAGAACTTGAGGGGGCGCCTGGGTGGCACAGCGATTAAGCATCTGCCTTCTGCTCAGGGCGTGATCCCAGCGTTATGGGATCGAGCCCCACATCAGGCTCCTCTGCTATGAGCCTGCTTCTTCCTCCCACTCCCCCTGCCTTGTGTTCCCTCTCTCGCTGGCTGTCTCTATCTCTGTCGAATAAATAAATAAAATCTTAAAAAAAAAAAAAAAGAAATGGTAGAACTTGAGAACTGGTTGGCAGTGAAGGTTCAGGAGAAGGAGATGTCAGAAATGATATGAAGTTTCTAACATGAGGAGCTGAGAAGCTGCCGGTGCCATTTACTGAGGAAGAGAATACTAATATTGTGGGAAGTGCAAGTCTGGGGGAAAGATCATGAACGCAGTTTTAGACATGTTCAGATTAGTATGTCAATGCAATTTCCAAGTGTATTTGGAGTTCAGAATATAAACATATAAATTTTGCAGTTATTGAAAAATTGATGACAACTGAAATGATTTTTAAAAAATACCGGAAATTGCCTGAAGAAAGGATAGCAAGTAAGGAAGCAAGCCTAAGGCAAACCCCTGATAAATTTTAATACATAAGGGTCAGGAGAAGGAAAAGTAAGGTCAAAAGAAAAGAAAAAGTCACCACAGTAGAGAGACAGAGAGACGTCCCCATGACCTTGCTGAGAATAGCCTCAGTGAGGTGCTCTGGCACACGGTGACTGCACTGGATCAAGGATGAGGGAAATACTGGATATCCTCCTGAATGGGATGTAGGACATGCAGTGTTCTAAGCGTGGAGCCAGGTTGTGTTCAGGCAAAGACGTGGAGAGACTGTCCAGTCAAAAAGGCTGAAAATAAAGAGGCCGCCTGTAGCCGTAGGCTGTGTTGGTTAGCTTGCAATTTACATCCTGCTTGTCTTCTGTTTTGCCTTTCCCTCTCATCCCCCTCTTTTCTTGGGGCAGAACGAGAGGCAGAAGGTTGGAGTTGTGGTGGCATCTTTTCCGGAACCCTCTTGTCCTCTCCCTTCCTCCCTAGTCCAAGGAAAAGCCAAACCGCATTTCCTGTCACCCTCCTGAAAACAGTTACTGGTGATTCTCTTTCTCTATTTTTTGTTTTAAAAAGCTACTTCTACTCTGTTACTTAATAAATAAGCCTGTGGGTTTTCTTTTTTTTTTTTTTTTAAGAGTTATTTATTTATTTGGCAGAGAGAGACAGCCAGCGAGAGAGGGAACACAAGCAGGGGGAGTGGGAGAGGAAGAAGCAGGCTCCCGGCGGAGAGCCTGATGCGGGGCTTGATCCCATAACGCCGGGATCACGCCCTGAGCCAAAGGCAGACACTTAACGACTGTGCCACTCAGGCGCCCCATCCTGTTGGTTTTCTTCTCACAACCATCAACCATATATGCTTCGTACATTCTGATGGCAGGAGGTCATTCCCCTCTGTCTTTGGACATCCTGGCTCTACTTTGCAGGAAGTCTTCTCTGACTCAGAGTAAAGTGAAACAGCCTCATACCTCAACCCAAACTCACCAAAACTTTGATCTCCCAGCCCTCACAGTAATAGGAAAGAAGCCACATAAGTTAAGGACATTTCATCCTAAAGACAAAATTCCTAACACCTTCCCTCCTTTTTCTCCCTTTCCTGCCCCTAGCTTTGGTAACAATATGTCTCTGCTTCCTCATTGCTGCATCTAGAGCTTCTCCTGGCACTGAGTCAAAACAGTATTTTTGCTGTCCAGGCATTGTGTGTGCCATCTCAACAGAAAACAAGAGGAGTTTTCTAAGGATAAATGTGTTGTATTGAGGAAGGGATTTACAAACAATCCAAAGGCATCCCTCCTTCTCTGTGGAAGTTAAAACCACTACTCTGAGCTGTGAGAAGGGACAGTTCTGCTATTTCTTGGATCTGTCTCAGGAGAGTGCCCTAGCACCAAGACACATTTCCCAAATGTCCCCTTCACTCTGGTGGGCCTCCAGTAAACCACTTGTCATGGTTTAGAAGCTTGGTACAGCCACTTTGGAAAACAGTGTGGGGTCCCTTAAAAAGTTAAAAATTGAGCTACCCTATGATCCAGCCATTGCACTACTGGGTATTTACCGCAAAGATACAGATGTAGTGAAGAGAAGGGCCATATGCACCCCAATGTTCATAGCAGCATTGCCCACAATAGCTAAACTGTGGAAGGAGCTGAGATGCCCTTCAACAGATGATTGGATTAAGAAGATGTGGTCCATATATACAATGGAATATTACTCAGCCATCAAAAAGAATGATTTCACAACATTTGCAGCAACATGGATGGGACTGGAGGAGATAATGCTAAGCAACATAAGTCAAGCAGAGAAAGACAATTATCACATGGTTTCACTCGTTTATGGAACATAAGAAGTAGGATGATCAGTAGGAGAAGAAAGGGAAGAAGGAAGGGGGGTAAACAGAAGGGGGAATGAACCATGAAAGACTGTAGACTCTGGGAAACAAACTGAGGGTTTCAGAGGGGAGGGGGGTGGGGGAATGGGATAGGCTGGTGATGGGTAGTAAGGAGGGCATGTATTGCATGGTGCACTGGGTGTTATACGCAAGTAATGAATCATGGAACATTACATCAGAAACTTGGGATGTACTGTATGGAGACTAACATAACATAATAAAAAATTATTATTAAAAAATAAAAAAAATAAAAGTAAAAAAAAGAAGCTTAGAGTATAATTTCTCAAATATTAGGTGTTCCCTCATTTGCTGAAAGATGAGTCAGAATGAAGCACCTCCTTTGAGGGTCTTCCCAGTACTGTTATCATGTATGCAAATGTTTCTACTCCTAAAATAAGACAATTTCAAATGAGAATTATATTATAGGTAGGAAAGTGGTATATTTCTAGTGAACTTGGATATACCTTGTGTCTCACAAAATATACATCTTTCCTGAAGAAAGAGTTCCCTCCTGGACTCCTAACCTAGACTTCCTATTCTCAGGTTTGCCCCCCATCTCTCCAGGCAACCCCTTCTTCATATCCCAATCTTGAATGAACCATCTCCCCTTCCTAAGGGGCAAGGAAAGGGGGGAACATCTTTTCCCATAGAAACATAAGAACTAGGATGATTGGTAGGGGAAGAAAGGGATAAAGAAAAGGGGGGTAATCAGAAGGGGGAAAAACATGAGAGACTATGGACTATGAGCAACAAACTGAAGACTTCAGAGGGGAGGGGGGTGGGGGAATGGGATAGACTGGTGATGGGTAGTAAGGAGGGCACGTATTGCATGGTGCACTGGGTGTTATACACAACTAATGAAGCATCTAACTTTACATCGGAATCCGGGGATGTACTGTATGGTGATTAACATAATATAATTAAAAAATCATTAATAAAAAAAATAAAAAATAAAAAAAATAAATAAATAAAAGCTAATTTTGTAGTGATGGAAAGAAGATCAGTGCCTGCCTGGACAGAGGTAGGTGGGTAATAGATAGGAGGGGCGGCAGTAAGGGGCGTTAAGAAAACTTGAGGGGCAATGGATATGTTTATTATCTTGATAGTGATAATGATTTCATGGAATATATAGGTATCAAAACTCATCAAATTGTATACCTTAAGCATGTGCAATTTGTTGTGTGTAAGTTGAACTATTAATAAAACAATTCCCATTAAAAAAAAAAAAAAGAAAGATATCTCCATCCCTACGTCTCCCCACCAAATCAATGACACGAAGTGTTGACTAGTCCCTGGCTTCAGCCATGTGAGAAGTTAAATCTCTACAATGAATCCATCCTTACATCAACTGAGAGCGTGAGGAGCTCCAAAAAGAGGAGGGAGGGCCCTTCAAATCAAGGTTCTTTCTAATATCCCCTACTGTATGTTTTGGCTCTGCTGAAACTCTAAATTGAGTTAACACTGAAACATTTACACTAAAAGATGGGGGTACAGCCATGTAGGAAGTTCAACTTTAAATGTAAGTATGTCTTTCAAGTCCAAACATAATGTTTTTGAGTCATTACTGTATACACCATGAGAAAGAACTAATACTTCAGTTCTGAAGGCAACCACTCGGCTCGTGGAGTCTCTGGGTCTCCAGCATCGCACAGAAGCAGAACTGAAGTTTTTCCTGCTTCACCTGGAACCTGCTGGGATCATGAAGGAACAACACTGGATCAGCTGATTTAGGTCCTGTTACCCCTTCTTTAGGAAGGGCATGGAACCTGCTGCTTCTGTTCACCAGACACACTGTTTTGGAGACAAGTACATTCCATCCCAGGCTTCTCAGCCTATATCAGAATCCAGTCTCTGACTGGTACTGGGACCAATCAGGATGCTGAGTCTGGAGTGGGAGTTGGCCGGGGGGGAGGGGGAAGAGAGGAAGGGGTCTAGAAATCCATGCATCACCCGCAGCAATAAGAAAGAGGGAGAAAGAGAAAGTGAAGGCAATGCCAAGAGACAATAGTAGAGAGAAAAGTTTCTAGAGTCTGGCTGTTATCTGTAGAAGGGACATCTGGAAGTCAGGCATTCAGAAGTCAGATTCTTGTCACATGTGATAAAAGAGACTCTGACTATGCAGCCCCTCTTCCAGATGATTCGTAGCCTGTACTACTGATTCTCGTTTATAGCAAGGAATCTAATCAACAGGTTCAGATCTGTTGATATAGCAGTGTGTGAACTTGTATGATTGCTAGAGAGCGCAGCTGAAACTTGAAATTGAGTGATCCTTAATCTTCTGAAGGTCGGGAATCCTTTGAGAATCCAGGGATGGAGGCCTCTCTCCAGAACAACTTACATCCATTTTTTCACAAACAATTTTTTTTGGGGGGGTTGCTTCACAGATGCTAAAGCCATATAAGGAACTCTTTTACAGTACTGCTTTTTAATCTTTTTACGAAACAGTCAACCTTTGAGAAATGCAAAAATCTCTTTTAATGTTAATTACAAAAGACACCAAACCTTGTAACTAAAAAAGAGCAAAGCAGTGAGACAAAAAAAAAAAAAAAAAAAAAAAGCCTTTCCTGATTACAAGAACTGCTCCCTACTCTTAACAACCACTGTCCCGCAGAAACTTGGAGTGGCAAGAGAGGCAAAGACCAAGCCCTGCACAATGGGAGTAATCAATGGCACATAGCATTGACAGTTAATTTCATTCTTGATATGTGATTAGGTTTGATCTTTTAACAACCTGTAAGAATGGCGTTATATGCATTTTATATTTGAACTTGCCATGGTCACGCATAGACCTGATCCCTGTCTTCCAACTTCCAATTCTGTGTTTGGTCAATTCTTTTTCTTCCTGGTATACCTTATCTTGATGTATCTTACAAAGTTTGTAATATACGCAAAATAAACAGAATTTATATATAGTTAGAAGTTCATGGGGCGCCTGGGCGGCTCAGTAGTTAAGCATCTGCCTTCGGCTCAGGTCATGATCCCAGCGTTCTGGAATCGAGCCCTGCATTGGGCTTCCGGCTCAGCGGGAAGCCTGTTTCTCCCTCTCCCACTCCCCCTGCTTGTGTTTCCTCTCTCACTGCCTCTCTCTCTGTCAAATAAATAAATAAATAAATCTTAAAAAAAAAAAAAAGAGAGAAGTTCATTCCATCCCTGGAAAGAGACCTAGAAGGATAAAGAAATTTGAATGGTCCAATTGTCCATAAAATAGAAATCTATTAACTTTTTTCAAAAGAGAATTTTACGTAATTTTATCATTTTCGGCAAACAAAATTTTCTAAGAAATATTCATTGTAGAGAATGGTAACAGTTTATTAAATTATTGCAATGATCAATTATTAATATCATTAGAAGTATAAGAGTAGGAAATAATCATCCCCTCTCATCTTGGAATTCGGCCCATCTCTTCTGGAGCAGTTGTGCTGCCTCTCCTCCCCAACCCGAGGCTATGGCGCTGCATAGAGTGGGAGGCAATGGCCAAGCTGGAGACAAGGCCAGAGAAAATGCAGGAGGGGAAAGCGGCTGTCTCTAAGGGAGGCCCTGTGGCTGAGTGAAGAAGCAGAGAGAATGGTCAAGGCTATTGTCCCAAACATCCTCCTCAAACCTAGTTGGTTATCCCAGAATCCTGTTATTACCACCTATCCGTTTGCTCTTCTAAATACCAGGGTCTCTGAATTTGTAAATGAAGTCATGAAGCAGCAACAAAGTAAAAAAAGGAAAGCATAAATCTTTCTAGACCAGTTGTACAGCTGGTTTCCTGATGTATGGACAATTCCACTGTACTTGCCTAACAGTATAACCTTGTTGCATTTCTTTCAGCAGATGAGGAAAGGTAAGGGGACTAAATGAGCCCCCACCTGTCCCTGTGATTCACCCAAATAATAAAGCATAATGGAGGGTTTTTGCCTGATTTTGAGGATTCAAAGATAGCTTTTCCTTTGATAATTTGGACCTGAACAACTGCCTTCTCTTCCCAGTCCCTCAGGCATTAGAAATGCCCTTGTCTAGAATTGGATTAATGACCACTTGTGAAAAATAGTGCTTCAGAAGCCACGTGTGAAGTCTTACACACCACCTACTGCTTGTGAGCATATATTTATGCCAAATTAGTGGCTACTATAGGATATCAGCTAGATACAGACAAAGCTGTTGTAACAAAGATTCTCCAAATAGGATAGTTTATTTCTCTCTTAGATCCGGTGATGAAAAATGCAATGTATGAAGCTATCTGCAGCACCTAGCTTACAAGTTTGTTCTAATCATCACTTCAACTAACAGGAAAGAAACAGAAAGGATGTCAAAGGTGGCATCACTTCCATTCACATTTCACTGGATCAGACTTTACCACTTGCCCACAACTTACTGCAAGGTAGATAAGAAAATGTAATCTGTAGATGGATGACCATGTGTCCCACAGCCAAACAGAGGTTCCAAAAGGAAAAAATGGGAAAATGGATATTGGGGAAGAGTTAACCACCTCTGTCGCATGAGGACCTATGGCAGGTTGGCTCAGCTTGAGATCTGCATGTTATAAGGCCACATACGTGGATTGGTTAGAAGTTTCAGCCAAATGTGTTCGTTTGTTTTATTCTATCCTTTGATGACACATTGTCCTATTGTCCCATGCCTATTTCCTCCATGTAAGTCAACCCCAGCTGCCACTGTTGGCTTCCATGAAAGTTCAAAAATTAATCCACACCTCAAGCACTTGAACTTGTGTGCTGCCCATAGACAGAGTTCTTAGGTGATGACTTTCTGCCCAGAGTATCACCTGTTTGCAATTCCCTGATAATCTGTATTGATAATCATTTAACCCTCTTCTGTATTACTTGGTACCACTCAAAGATTACCCATTTGGTGAATCAGGAATAAGATGAAAATGTCCCACAGACACCAAGCTTTTCTCCTATGGCTGCACCTCTGTGATCAAACTTTGCGTTTGATTTTATTACCAGGAAAGGTCTCATGCCAGGTCTTGATTCCTGGCTCTACTCTACTTGTCCCAGATTGCCTTGAGTGGGCATTGTGTCATGCCCCCATGACCCATGCTTTCTATCCAGCTCTTCTGATGACATGTGGTAAGAGGGAGTAGATGATCCCCAGGCGTCTGTCACCTCTGTCGGGTTCTTTCAGGTGTACCTGCCAGAGCTCCTACCATCAGATACATAAGTGAGGTGGGACTTGGCGAGATCAAAGATCTTTGGGGATATGTGCAACTGATTTGCATTTCTTTGCTGATCCTATGTATTAGGAGTTGGATTTTTTTAAAATTTTCATTGAAAAAAGCACTGGGGAACTAAGAGGCAAAATTTTATATGATTTTGTTGTTGTGGATCCTGAACCAAGGTTATTATTCATAACTTGACTTTTAACCTTAGAATCCTACTTCAAGGAATCCTTCCTGAAGAAATAATTACACATATAAACAAAGAACTATGTACAGAGCTATTCACCCTAGTATGATATATTGTAGCTAAACATTGGTAACTACTTAACTACTCAACAAAAGGAAAATCATTAAGAACATTGCTTTCTAGACTTCAGTCATTCACAATTTTTCTCATAATCAACTTGGACTTTTACTTTTCAACACTTTTCTTTAAATCTACTTTAAACCAATTGCTCTTCTTTTTACTTAGCCTCATTCTAAGCAATAATATCCATGATGTAATAGGAACATATAGTAATAAGATTTTTTCTCAAATATATGTTAACATAAATACAAAATACATAATTGTTAGAATAAAAATACTCATCTGCATGCTAGCTAAAGTAGCCTTATACACCACCAGTGATGCATGTATCCTAGGTTTGATAACTTAAGGAAACCATACAGCATTAAAATTAGTTTCTTTGGTGTGGGAAAATGTTTATGCTGATGTAAAGTGGGTAGAAAAATACAGCACAAAGTTTTATAAATATATACATATATATGAAACATTTGACTGGAAATACACAAATGTAAGATTATCTCCGAGTGGTGAGATTAATTACTTGCTATTTTCTTCTTTATGCTTTTTTGGACTTTATAGCAGTAAATATGCACCACTTTTAAGCCAGGGGGAGAAAATTTTTGTTTTACACCTTTTATCAAGCATTCGTTTAATGAGTCTATGAGCTAGGTAGTGCACAAGGGCACCTGTAATGTGGACGAACATAGAGGACAGTGAACATTAAGCCATGAGTGAATATAGTGCAAAAGCTGCTACCAAAAATGAAAGATCTTTCCCTTTGTTTAGTGCTTTTCCTGTCTCACATTAGAATCCAATACTTTCTCAGTGACTGAAGTTGGGAGAATCAGAATAAGCCCTTCTGAGGACAAACAGATGTCCAATAAGACTGGGTGATTTTGATTGGGTCGTCAATAGCTGAGACCTCCCGGAGACACCTTAAAAGTGAGCCCTTGAGGCATTTTCACAGGAGTTTCCATTTTTACAGATGGGACCCCGCCTGGCCTTCTAAGACCCATGAGAATCAGAAACAGATGAGGAATCATGCCCTATTCTCATACATGAGAACCACTGACCCACTAAAATCTCACAATACTCTGGAAAAAAAGAAAAGCCAACTTGCTCTTACAGCAAATCACCTCAATGATTATGTAAATGATGATATATGTGATTGTTTAAGAAAATATGAATAATATTAATAAATTAATATGTCTACTAATAATGAGAAAAAAAATCTACTGCCCGCAAGTCAAAGCAAGGAAAGCCCATATCTGTTTTTGGATATAACCACTGACCACCAAGGCTGGACCAACTCCTGGGATGAGCCCTGGGAACTGAGGGTTAAATGACAGAGTCCCAGGCTTCCAGGAACTCAGACTAGAGCCAGGGCAATAGTCAATCATGCAGTCTCCTGGGATTCTTCATTACCACGGGTCTGAACATTTAGGCTAAAAAGGCCAATTTTTAAAAAATATATAATCAAATTTTGCCATGTAATAAATTTTCCTCATTTTTCTGTAGGTTAGATCTTCTTTTGTTCAAAGGTGATATTTACAAATTTCATATCCTAACACCAAATACCTAGAGAGCCCAATCTGAATAAACAATCTTTACAAAGGAAAATCCAAGAAATTTAATAGAGGATATTTTGATTTAATTAATTGTTTTAAGTAAATAACAGTCACAAAGTCCAATAATCTTTACAGAGATTTTAATGGGAAACAACAGTATTTTAAAATTTCAATGATCATTTTAAAACAAGAATCACGGGCACCTGAGTGGCTCAGTCGTTAAGCGTCTGCCTTCAGCTCAGGGTGTGATCCCGGAGTTCTGGGATCGAGCCCTATGTCAGGCTCTTCCGCTGGGAGCCTGCTTCTTCCTCTCCCACTCCCCCTGCTTGTGTTCCCTCTCTCGCTGGCTGTCTCTCTGTCAAATAAAAAAATAAAAATCTTTGGAAAAAAACCATAAAACAAGAATCAGAAAGCGTGCTCTGGCTGCAGAAGACGCAGAAACCCTAAGGAGGAATCCAAAGAAGTGTTGGTACACAGAGCTCATGCAGCCACTGAACTAAGCAGGAGCTACACACATCCCCAAATACACACGTACACATACCTACATACAATGAAAAGGCAAACACACCCAGATCATCTGAAATTATCATCAGTCTTGACAGCAAGTGTTCCTAGATGCCAGGAGCTTTAAGGGTCCAAGAGAATGGTCCAACACTTTTCCTGTAGGTCAACAGGGATCAACTCTTAGAAGGTGAAAACCAGGTATCTTCTAGGTGCAAAAGATATCTGGGAAGAGGCGTGGATACTGTCTTTTCCTTGGATTCTGCCCTAGTGTTGATCTCCAAGTTAACTAGCCTCAAAGGCTAAAGCTGGACTTAATGCCTGAAACTGCCTACACGTACCTCCTGTCGGGACCAAGAAAATATCTGGTACTAATCCTCTACTTTTAAGTGCAGCGAATGGCCCAACCAGACCTTCATTTCAGTTCTTTGATTTAGATCCAAGCTCACAGCACAAGGCAAAGTGTGAAAGGGAGACTCTAACAGCAGCTCCAAGAGTTCTCTAGTATCACCATTTTCTAAGGTTAGCGTAGAATGTCCCGTTGAAGTAAGGCTTGCATGTTGCCTAGAAACGTCAGATTCCCTGTGTGCCAAAGATTGATGCTCTTATGTTTTACTTGTATCAGACATATATAATGCCCACAATTACAACATGATATTGTTGCCCATCTCACCCCAGACCTTTTAGTTTTTCTTAAATTTTTTAAATTTAAAATCAATTAGCCAATATATAGTACACCATCAGTTTTAGATAGTGTTTTTTTAAGAACGTAAAAAGCATCTCGATCCCTTTCACAATCCTTCTTTCTGTACAGAGTATTTATTTATTTATTTATTTTTATTTTTTAAAGATTTTATTTATTTATTCGACAGAGAGAGAGACAGCCAGCGAGAGAGGGAACACAAGCAGGGGGAGTGGGAGAGGAAGAAGCAGGCTCATAGCAGAGGAGCCTGATGTGGGGCTCGATCCCATAATGCCGGGATCACGCCCTGAGCCGAAGGCAGACGCTTAACCGCTGTGCCACCCAGGCGCCCCCCTGTACAGAGTATTTAAAGACTGTATCCTGAACCTGGAAAATAGTGGCCAGACTGGATAAAATGATGGTGAGGTCAGGAGAAGTGTTGAGGAAAGACCATATGCCACTCTCACTCTTGGAGCAGGGACGGAGCCCACCACCTCTAAGCAGGAAGAAAACCAAAATTGATTCAATGCCAACACTAATATTTTAGCACATCGTGCCACAACAGATCCAGTGACTGCCCTAAATAAGTAAACGCATTAGAGCAATGCAATCTCTAGTTAAATTTAAATAAGAATCAAATGTCTACTTTTTCACAAGTATGAAAATGAATGGATAGCAGTATTGATCAATAGAACATTGTTTTAGCACAAACCGTGTGATACTTTGTACAAGCTCTTTGAAAAGGAGAAAATTCATCAAAACCCAATGAGGTACTGTATGGTGACTAACATAATAAAAGAAAGAAAGAAAAGGAGAAAACTTTCTGTGGTTGAGAATCTTAGACTCTAACCAGAGAGAGAAATTTTATTTTGTTTTTTCTCTTTTCTTAAAAAGGTATAAGTGACATATAACATTATATTAATTTCAGTTGTGCAATGAAGAGACAAATTTTAAATGACTACTGTACAAGAAACTGATAATTGACCCCCAGCACTCCTTCTTCTTCTCAGTAATAGAACCCTGGAGTTTTAGCCAGACAAATGGCCCCCACATAAAAAACACACACCAGTTCCCTTTGCAGCTAGGTGTGCATGTGTGGCTCAATGAAGGACAATAGGTCATGAGCAGAAATAAAGTGTAAAACTGTGACTAATCTCGATGAGGATGACCCTTGGTTCTCTCCTGTCCTCTTCTTATGGGTTTGGAATGGCAAAGAGCGCAGCCATCTCAAAAGTCACCTGCTGGGAATGGCAGAGCCACCCCACCAACCCTACAACCCTCATCTCTGGAAAATGACTGTCAGAAAGAAAGAAACATCATTACACTTAATCCACTATATGGGGGTATTTCCCTCAGAGCAGTTTAAGTTAAAAGACACAATTTCATAATAGCAAATTTGTGTGTGGGAGATGGAGGAATGGTAAAATTTAAGGAACAAATGATAGGGCAGATAGAGGGAACGAAAGCAGTACAGGTCAAGTGGTCAGAGTGAAATGTCACCTGAGCTCAGCCTTGAAGGATGGGTAGGACTAGAAAAAACAGGAGAAATGGAGGGAGCCGTGGGATCTTCTAAGGGGGGTTGGCAAGATGGGAGACAGATACACAGACCTGTAGCAAGCACAGCATTGTGCAAACAGTAGGCACTCAGTAAATTTTTGAGTAATGACTGAGTAGGGCTCAAAAGCCCTCTTAGGCATTGGGATCTTATCCCGGAGGCAACAGTAAAACAGCTGAGTAATGTGGTAAAAGGGTTGCTTGAGGAAAATCAGCTTTGCAGAGGCATACAAAATTGGATGGGAGTGTTGAAAACATTTAAAAAAAAAACAAGGAAAAAAATTTTGTAGACTAGGGTAATAGAGAAGACAACCACATAATTTGTCATTCAAACCGGCATACTCTTAAGAATGAATGGGGTGCTGTTAATAAGTACACTGGGACTTTGGGCATAAAGTGGGATTTATCCGGGCAAGCCACCATGCAACATCAACATGGAAACAGATAACTTAAACAGACTTCTCAGGGTGAGCTCCTTCATTTTTAATACCTGTTTTGACAACCTCCCTCCCCCACCCCTGCCATAGACGTTCTATATTTTCTGTCTATAGGGTCTATTTTCAGACTGGCCCCAAAGGTTAGGCTGATTTTATGTTCTATGCTCCACTGTGTTGGGTGAGAAAGGGCCCTATTTTTCAAGGGTTTTTTTTCTCATCACTTGCTCCTTTTTTATCTTCACAAGAAGTAAACATTCATCATTTTTAAATCACCTCCTTTTTTGTCGTCCTCTCCGGAGCAGTGTGTTTGTTACTTTTAAAACCCAGCCATAACTAAAATTCTTGTGTTTGCTTTTTTTCCTTTACATTCTGCCAGTGGAAATAGACTGAGGTTCTCCCACCTGATGCAGGACAAGGACAGCAGCATGGAGTCCCTCTGTGGAAATCCACAGATCAGGCCAGGTTGGGAAGTGTGGATGACACTCAGAAAAGAGCTAACCCTAGAAGGAATGGTGGCCGTGAGAATTTCCCTTAAGAATTTGGGATTTGAGATTAACACGGTGGGAATAGTTCACCTTTCCTTTTAAAAATATTCCATATTAACAAATTTTCAGTTTTAAATCCTTGGGAAATGTCTTGAAAGGAATTTACCTGGGGTTCACTCTTCATGCATTGCACAGGTATTTGTACATTTACCATTTTAGCAAACAAACCCAAACATCCCTGCCCTCAGATCTCTCATAGAGGTAAATTCCAAGACAGAGAGGTAAGCAAACCTCTCTGCACTGGGGCTCCCAGGAATCAGATTCAGGCAAGGCAAGCACTGTCTCTGGTGGGTGTGAAGTACTTGGGGAGTTTTCAGGCTATACGACAAGTGAAAACACGCTCGAGCTCCCGCCCAAGAGTCAAGTATTTACCTGTTGAAGCCCAACAGCTTCAGGCCCATGCAGTACCCTGTGTCACCTAATGGAATTGTAATGGATTCCAAGGCTTCACAACCCCCACCCAAGGTCAGTCTAAAATGGAAATCTCTGTCATATAGAATGTAAGGGACCTTAGAAATCGGAGACATTGCCCAGAATATCCCCTGATCTTAAAAATTTGGAAGTGGAGCCTGGAAAACCAAGGGGTTCATCTAAGGTCACCAAGTAGTGGCTGTGTTATGCTGTTGGCGTTATCAAAGCTTAAGGTACTGGGCATGTCAGAAGAATTGGCTGGGCTGTGGGTCAGGGGGAGAAGCCAGTAGGAATGGGGGAGATGGGGAGGTAAGAGGAATACCTCCCTGGATACTGACCTCTCCAAAGAAGCCAGGGAACACACCCACAATGCTGGGCAGCACATGGTGTCTTTGGCAACCACAGACCACTGCTGGTCCAGCAGCTTGCCAGGAAGTCAGAAATACACAAAAATGTCTATTACCCTCTGATTCAGTCCAATTAAAAAACCCAAAGGAGTAGAATCTTCACAGATTCTGTGAAGGGCACTTGTCTGTGAAGGGAAAAGACCCTCAGAAGCTGTTGCATAATTGGGTGACTTTAAATGGTCAAACCAGTCATTTAAATTTCAAATCCATTGACTTTTGCTTCCTGTGCCTGTTTCCAGTATTAGCCAGCTTTTTCTTTTATCCAAATATGCAAAAACAGAAGGCTCTTTTTTTTCAGTGTCTGGTACATAGTATACATTTAATACAAAAGTATAAACTTGAATCAAAACTTCAGAATGAATTATCACACAGATTCATACTCTGTTTAGGAATTTATCTTTTCAGACCACCTCAGCACTGGAAACCATGTACATGGAGAGGTGGAATCAGAAGGTAGGAGGCATCCCTTGGCACTTATTTAAGAAGGATGCTTCTGGGGCACCTGGGTGGCTCAGTCAGTTAAGCTGCTGACTCTGGATTTAGGCTCAGGTAATGATCTCAGGGTCCTAAGATCAAGCACCAGGTCGGGCTCCGTGTTTAGCGAGGAGTCCACTCGTTCCTCTCCCTCTGCTGCTCCCCCTGCTCGCTCTCTCTCACTCTATTTCTAAAATAAATAAATAAATAAATAAATAAATAAATAAATAAATAAATAAAATCTTTAAAAAAGAAAAAGAAAAATGCTTCTGCTCTGAGCTCCAAATAGGGACATTATAAGAGACCCCACTTCTACTCTGAGGCTGGGAGGCAGCAGTGGGAGCCATGGCAGAGCCTAGCAGGGCTCAAGTGGTGCCATGAACTGATGACATCTGTATACATGGGCACTGACACTGCCACATGCACATGCCTACCCATGTACGGAGACACACGCCATTATGCTTTATGCGGCTACTCATACAGGTTTAGGAATTACGCAACAACAAAAGAAAAATCACATTAAAAGGCAGAAGACTCAAGGCTTACAAGATCCACCACAGAAAGACGACCACATTTGAGTGACAAATGCGGCTGTAAGAATTCTAGCAACTAGGCCTGAAAGGAAAAATGAATTTACCTATGACATTTCCATCATTTGATAACAGAATATGCAAATTACAGGGGACACTCTTTTTTTATAGAACTGAGTTTGCAAGTAAGAAAGAGCTCGGGGACTGAGGTGGAAGACAGTCCCATCTGTGGGATCAGAGCAGAAGCCCTTGCTCCCTTGGCTCATGCAGACCTGTGCATGGAGCAGAGGGTACTCAGCAAAAAGATCTGGGTGCTTTAGACGGACAACGGCCTAACAACAAGTGTGTAATAACACATGTTAACAATAAGCCACCTCTGGCTTCTGTGGCTTTAGTGCTACTGCAGGCATACCAAGCTAGAGCAGAGCAGGTCTGCCTTTCCACGCTCAGAAGTATCGTTCCTATGCATATTGAACATGAATTTTCCAGATCTTTACAACAAACAATAAACAACTCTTTACCAAATTATTTTTATGGAAAAATGAGAAATGGAGAGAAATGGAGATGGCAGGATCCCTCTGTACTCATCAGAGTTATTGATAGCTACTAATAAAATGGACTCTGGCTCATGTAGGTTAAAAAAAAAATTACTGGAAACTAGCTATGGAATCATCAGAAAGGCCAAGAACCAGACTTACAAAATAGGCAAGAAGCAGGATCACCTGGTGGCCGCAGACACAGCCAAGTCCCTTCCACAGAACCAGCCCCATCATGACCCTGCCTCATGGATAGTCTCCAACTGGCTCTGTATTTTTCAACCTCTCATTCCATATTCAGAGTCCCATTTGAGCCATCTAGATGACCACGTCTGGCAAACATTTGACCCACTAGGGATAAGAAAAGGTCATGACTGGCCGCTTCACAGTTTCATATAGAGATGGAAGCAGCACTCTGCCTCCCACTAAGAGGCATGCATTGGGAGACACCCCACTCCCACAGAGACCGTAGATGCTGGCCAACAACAGTGAAGCAATAACCCCAGCAGCAACTACCGCAAAACCTAACAGTTGGCCACCATAGGGAGAACTGGTCCAGTGCACGTGCACGTGACTCGGGGAGGAGGGTGGGATTCCAATTTGGCATAGTGAAGAGGGGGTGGTTACAGAGAAAAGGCAGAGCCAAAGAAAAGGGAAAGGAAAGGAAGAAACCAAAACTATTAGAAAGATGAAATTTCATATTCATTCCAAAATTTTCACGTATGATTTCTTTTCATACCAAGGATTTGAGAACTTTCAATGAATGTCCTCAAAACTATAAACGTACAGGGCACCTGAGGATGAAGAATGGAAACAATCTTACTAAATCACTCTCATTGCTTTATAGTCATATCTTGTGTAAAATAAATTTTCGAAGGGTGATGTGACCATAAACTGTGTGTCTGCTAGAAAGCACATACATAGGTTTCAGGACATGACTGTAAATGGAATCAAAGCCAGAGAAGACACATTTCAATTAATTTTCCTAATTTTATCCCTTCTGGATATTTCACAATTGTCAAAACTTTTCTACTTTTAAAGACTACTATAGTTGAATATCTTGTAAATTGAATCAGAGGTCATCCCTGGTATGGCCACACATGAAATGAAGATTAAGTAACCATATTTTATTCATTCCAATTTTTTTTAAAATGTATTTATTTATTTAGAGGGAGAAAATGTGTGCATGAGAGTTGGGGGAGGGGCAAGGGCAAAGGAAAGAGAGAATCTCAAGCAGACTCCACACTGAGCACAGAGCCTGACTCAGGGCTCAATCCCAGGACTCTGAAATCCTGACCTGAGCTGAAAACAACACCCAGGCACCCCATCCACTTCAATTTCAAAGCTGTTTTATCTTATTTTACTGCCATGCATCCTTTTATAATATGTATTTTTGAAAGTTATTCAATGATAACTCACTTATGAACCAATTTTTCCCAGCTTGTGTCAAAAAGAAGTTGAACAGGGGCGCCTGGGTGGCACAGCGGTTTAAGCATCTACCTTCGGCTCAGGGCGTGATCCCGGCGTTATGGGATCGAGCCCCACATCAGGCTCCTCTGCTATGAGCCTGCTTCTTCCTCTCCCACTCCGCCTGCTTGTGTTCCCTCTCTCTCTGGCTGTCTCTATCTCTGTCGAATAAATAAATAAAATCTTTAAAAAAAAAAAAAAGAAGTTGAACAATAATGAAAATGCATAATAAATCACAAATTCTCCTCCAAATATGTGAATAAGAAAATAAGCACCCTGATTCTTGCTTACCAGTAGGTATTACAGGAAATGTAGTCCTTAAGAAACCATATGGCTTATGCAGCATAACACAACAGAGGCAAGAACTTGAAACCATCATCTAATGTCTTGATGTGACCCTTGTGGCAGCCAAATCATTATCATTATTGCTTTCTCCCCTGTACTATATTCTCCTTTATAAGATATAAATGTAATTTTATAGAAATTCTTCTGTAACTTTCCAAATGCAGCCCAACAATTTGGTGAGAGGGTGATTTAAAATTAGAAGAAAAGCCACCAACACCTTCTGCATGACCTTGTTACCCAGAGGTCTGGGCCATGGTGATCCAAGTATTCCCATCCTATACACTAAACACACACCTCATCTTCCTTCTTTATGATCTGATCTGCCTTCTTCTTGTCAATATGTCTGGAGAGCATGTTTTCCCAAGTAAACCTGGTCTGGCTCAGGAATCCTGACATTCCATTCAAATGAAAGAGTATATTGTTGAAAACTAGCTGCAGACAGACAGACAGACCGGGATACACACAGTGTCATCACTTGACAGTTTCACATCTAAGAATGTAGCCCAGCAGCAGCAGACCATTTGGGGGTGGAGGAGTGTTGTGAGAAACTTGATCCTGTGAAATTACATCTTGACATGCTAGAAGATACATAACTGATACCTTGACTTCTGAACACCTATGCCCCTTTTATTTCTATTTATTGTATTTATACAATACACAGTTAAGTCTGTGGTTGATTGAGGAACTGGAGAGGAGGACACACTAGGTTTCCTCAGCTAGAACTTATCATGAGTGACTACCGAAAACCAGCACAACACTCAGACATTGCTCATCAGAACCACCAAGTGGGCACATGTGAGGGCAGACTCAGGGCTCAGAGATAAGATTCCAGAGAAAAAGAAAGTTCCTCCAGATTGGGGGCAGATCAGTTCAGTGTTGTTTAGCTCTGGCAAAGAGCCACTTTTGGAGGCCTCGAGACCCTACCTTGGGGGATGGACAGGAAGGTGTGGCTTTGCTCCCAGATTCTGAAGCTCACAGGCAGCTCAGACAATGGCTGAGATGCTAAGGTTCTTCTTTCTTGTTTTCTCATGTGTTTTTTTTGAATTCCAAAATATGATTTCTTGCTGAAATTCCTAACCCAAAAAGGACAGAGATTATGATTACTATTCCTCCTCAACTTCAAATATTCTAGAGTGCCTTTATTTCTCAGGCTCTTTAAAACCACCACAGAACAGCGGAGACGGATTGCCTTCAATGTTGGGTGTTCACTGCCAGGAATCCACTGGAGTATCGGGGCCGTGGGGTGACTGTTGGCCACAGTCTTTCCAAAACTAGAATTCAGCTGCCACCCCATATGAAGAACAGAAACACCAAGTTCATGGAATTTGGGGGATAGCCTGAGTTTGAGAGAATCACCTCCTCTTTGTTCCACTATCATTTACTCTTCTCAGAAAGGAGATACGATTTTGAGGACACTTTGCGTATTGGTCTGGTTTTCATAGTGAGCCTCCATAGTGGCCACTTACCTGGCTTGTCCAAATAATGAATGATTCCCTTTGACTCACATGCCGAGTGTCTCGTTAGTTGTGGCACATGGAAGGAGGGGTTTCTTCTAAGACATGCCATGGTAGCCTTCACGGAAACAAAACACATGGGGCTGCCTTCTCAGGAGGCCCAGGGAAGCACTTCAAAATTTCTTGTCCTCATCCATCTGAGACCAGGACGCAGGATAGGCTTTTCTACATGTTTCATTGACTACATCCAGACACACACTGAAATCCATTCTCCAAGGGTTCTCCATCTATCAAAATATTTGAAACAAGGTTTGAACCTGGCTCTTCTAAAATCTAATTGGTCTAATTGTTTAATCAAACCTGACAGCACCCTTGTTCCTGGAAGGACCTCCTAGTTATTGAAGTTATGTTGGAAACTGAAAAGAATGGAACTTTCATCTCACTAGCAATGGATTTTGAATCCCACTAGACAAAGAAGAATGTGCTAGAATCACTTTGAGTGTCTTTTCTGCTAACTCAGTGAACCTCAGTCTGAGCTCCCAGCAGAGACAAACCCAGGATAAGAATCTTTTTAGGAGGAGGTGAAGCCCATCAGAACTGAAAAGGCTGACTTTTAGGTTTGGTCTGAGGTATTCACATCTAGCCGTTTAAAGAAAAGCCTGATAACTTGTCACTAAAACAACAAGTCAGAGAATAATTTTTATAGAAACCTAGTGTCAAAAAGTTTCTAAAAAGCATATCAGATACTCAGGCAGGTAAAGAAATAAGGCACACAGCTACTGCCCCCAGGAAGCATGCTGTCTTACACACATGAAGCACTCAAGAAATCTTCTAAGGTGGGGTTCACCAAGGGCCAGGTGAAATATTCCACTTGACCCAGGAATTCTAACTGCTTCTTGAAGCAGGCTTGACCTGACTATTGTCTTTGAAGTAGACTTTGTGGAATAATGGGGTAGAGTCAACAGGGTATTTGGATTTGGATATTTGGTGACAAATATCTAGACATGAACACTCTCTGGTAGGTCTGTTTCCAGAAGGAGGATTAGAGTTCTGGGCGAAGCCCATCCCATAACATCTCTGAGTAGTCCATGGACTGATTCGGCCACCACCTGTCTCCAACAGTTCTTTCCTCTGCTCCAGAAGCCAGTCTCTGTCCCCTTCCCTCTCTCATCCTGTTTGCTCTTTGTTAATGTTCGCAGTCAATTAGTAGGTTGGTCTCTTAGATTGGTATGATTCAATATTTTTTTCCCTGGCTCACATGACAGATCCTGTGTATTAGTCACAGAGTGCCAGGAATGCCCTAAGGGAGTAAAGACCACAGACAGGATTATTCCCAACTCTGACATGCAAGGTACAACACTCAGAACTAAATAAACTTGGAAAAATGTTCACAGAGCTGCCATATGTGTGATATTACAGCCTCCAGGCCAGAGTAATTACATACTGAATTTGAATTTTTACTTTAGTTTGAATTTAGAATTTAGAGAGGGCTTAATTCACTATTTAAGAATGTCTATTTTCAGTGTTGACCTTGGACTTAGATTTGAGCGTGTGGGTGTGTGTGTGTGTGTGCGCATGCATCTGTGTGTACTTGATTCTTTAGGGGCTTAGGAGATCTGCCTGGTTACTTTGCAATTAGAAATTCATCACCTGGGCTTAAACATTAAAGGTGGGGGTATAGGATGGGGAGCAAGGAGGAGCTCTCTCATTAAAGTGTAAATATCCCTATTGAGTCAGACATTTCTTTCTTTCTCAGAATAAATGCATCCCATTGATGTTTAACTGAGATTTTAATTCAACTGGATTATCAATTGTTCAGCCTGCACATTTCATAGGTGGAGAAATCAGTTCCATAAAGGGGCAGTGGCCAGTCTGTGATCACTAGGCTCAGGAGAGAAATCAGATTTCCTGGCAGCCCAAGGAGGCATTTTCCATCACAGCATCCACTGCATTTGATCCTCCCGATCCACTTTCCTTCCAAAATACAGTTTCAAGTTAAATCAGTTCTACTGCCCTAATTTCCAAATCCTTGGAAATGTCTTCCTTAAACTCAGAGTCAGGGTAAATGATGGCTGGCCCTGGAATTCTCGCCTAGGTTTAAGGGGCTGGTATGTTGAGCATGTCCTTGAGTGGAAATATCCTATATAAGGTGAAGTATGGGAGCATGAGACACAAACTTCAGAAAGCCACAACTTTACAACTTCAAGAATACATTAAGTCCTTACTAAATAAAATTACAGTATTGAGGGGACAGAGAACTCAGGAACCCCACCATGCTGGTTCCCAAACAAGACTCATCCACACTTCTATTTCTGGTATTTTCCAGGACTATGAGAAGACCATTACTTTGAGGTCATTTTTGCTTTATTTTATCCCAATAGAATTTGTATGGATAAGATTTGCTCTATTTTCCTCTTCTCTTAGAAAAGTGAGAAATTAGTAAAACATAAGCTCTATAAGGAAGAGAGTATACCTGTCTTATTCTCTATTTTATTCCTGTCATATAACACAGTGCCTGGCACATATTAAGCCTTCAGTAAATATTTTTTATTAAATAAATAAATGAATGGAAAGTATGGTTAAATAAAATATATTTACAGGGTTTTACTTTGTATCAAAGATACTATCATGAGATTTGGATATGTTAGGAGTTGGATATCTCAATGAAAATATATAATAGAAAAGATAAGATTTATGAATAATTAATCCTACAAATAGATTCTTTAGGTAGAAATGTTTCCAAAATCTGATAGTTCAAGAATACAAAGACCTCAAGCTTTTAGTAGTGAAGCCCTAGCTTCTATTGCAGTATCCCTCTCATGGATAACAACTATAAACATTAATCAAGAAAAGAAATTGAAGAAGACACAAATAAATAGATATTCCATGCTGTGGATTGGAAAATTAATGTTACTAAAATGTCTATACTATCCCCCCAAATCTACAGACTCAATACAATGCACATCAGAAAAATATACATTTGTTAAGAATCAAATGGAAATTCTAGATTTGAAAAGTAGAATATCAAAAATCCAATGATTTTTTCACAGAAATAAAACAAAACAGAAAGGAAACCTACTGAATGGGGGAAGGTATTTGAAAATGATATATTTGATAAGGGGTTACTATCCAAAATATTTTAAGAACTTATGCAACCCAACACCAAAATAATAATAATAATAATAATTCAATTAAAAATGGGCAGATGACCTGAACAGACACTTTTCCAAAGAAGACACACAAATAGCTAACAGACACCTGAAAAGATGCTCACTATACCAATCATCAGAGAAATGAAAATCAAAACCACAATGAGACAGCACCTCACACTGTCAGAATAGTTAAAATAAAAAACACAAAAAATAACAAGTGATTGCAAGGATGTGGAGAAAAAGAAACTCTTGTGTACTGTTGGTGGGAATTCAAATTGGTGAAGCCACTGTGGAAATCAGGAGAGAGGCTCCTCAAAAATTAAAGATAGAATTACTATATGATATAGCAATTCCACTAGTGGACATTTACCCAAAGAAAATCAAAACACTAATTTGAAAAGACACGTGCACCTCTATGTTTATTGCAACATTATTTACAATAGCCAAGATATGGAAGTAACCTCAGTGTTTATCTATAGATGAATGAAAAAAGATGTGGTATATATATATGATAGATTTTGAAATATATGCGACATATACATTTGAATACATGTGATACATACATGTATAGGAATATTACTCAACTATAAAAAAGAGTGAAATCTTGCCATTTGCAACAACATGGATGATTCTAGAGGGTATACATCTAACTGAAATAAGTCACGCAAAGAAAGACAAATACCATATGATTTCACTTATATGCTAAATTTAAGAAATTAAAATAAATGAAGAAACAAAATAAAAAGGGACAAACAGAAAACCAGACTCTTAAATACAGAGAATGAACTGGTGGTTCCCAGAGGAGGAGGTGGGGGGAGATGGGTGAACTAGGTGAAGGGGATTAAGAGGACATTTGTCTTGATGAGCACAGAGAAATGTACAGAATTGTAGAATCACTATATTGTACATCTGAAAATAACACAACATTGTATAACGTTAATTATATTTGAAAAAAATGAAGAGGTAATATATGGTATGGGAGCACATATCTGCAAATCATATATTTGGTAAAGGGTTAATATTCTAAATATGTAATGAACTCATGCAATTCAACAGAAAACAAGCCATCCAAAAAAAAAAAATAGGCAGAGGATCTGAATAGACATTTTTACAGAAAGACATAAAAATTGACAAAAATGTATAGAACAAGGTGCTCGACCTCACTAACCATCAGGGAGATGCAAATCAAAATCACAATGAGATATCACCTCACACCTGTTAGACTGGCTAAAAGGAAAAGAAATACCTGGTGTTGGCGAGGATTGTTGATGTAGAAAAGGGAATCCTTGTGCACTGTTGGTGATATTGGAAATTGGTGCAGCCAGTATGAAAAACAATATGGAAGTTCCTCAAAAAATGAAAAATAGAGCTACCTTATGATCCAGCAACCCCGCTTCTGTGTATTTATCAAAGAAAATGAAATTGCTGTCTCTCAAAAAGATTCCTTCACCTCATGTTCACGGAAGCATTATTTACGATTGCCAAGACACGTAAACTACCTATGCCCATTGACTGACGAATGGATAAAGAAAATGATTGTGAATATATATATTATATATATAAATATATATAATTTAGTCACAAAAAAGAAGGAAACCCTGTCATTTGCAACAACATGAATCGATCTTGAGGGCATTGTGCTATGTAAAATAAATTAGACAGAGAAAGACAAATACTGTATGATCTCACTTAAATCTGGAATATTTTTAAAAAATGAAGTCACCGATACAGGGAACAAACTGATGGTTGCCAGAGGCAGAGGGAGAAGGGTGGCTGAAATGGGCGAAGGTGTCAAAAGGTACAAAACTCCTGTTATAAGGTTAATAAGTGCTAGGAATGTAATGAACCACTTGGTGACTATATACTTAATTCTGTATTGTATATTTGAGCGTTGCTAAGAGAGCAGATCTTAAAAGTTCTCATCACAAGAAAAAAAGTTTTAACTATGGAGGTAACGGATGTTTGCTAAACTTAATTTGGTGATCATTTTGCAATATAAACGTATATCATAATCATTGTTACACACCTGAAACTAATACAATTTTATATGTCAAATTACATCTCAATTTTTAAAAAATGATGTGCCCCTGAAGAAAGAAAATGGTCTCCTAGATCCTAGCTTCCATTGTGTAAAGAGTACTTTTATTTTTTTTTCCTGGAAAAGCAGATTCTTCTGAGGCGACCCTGTCCTTGACCCTTCCTCTATTACTCCAGCAATCTGAGAAATTAGCTGAAGGAAACTTCACTTTTAATTCCCCTCCACAAATACCATTACAAGCATTAGTAATAAACAATCTCACTTCCATCTGAGGCCCACACTAGCAAGGGCACAGAGAGTCTTTTCCTTTTACACTCTCGGCTGCTGTCCCGACCACATTTGACATACAGGAAAGAAATTTCAACTGTGGTCTCCAAAGTGCAGCTTTAATTCTTTTCATAGGTATTCCTTTGGGGCATTTAGCACGGGTTTGATGAGCTGGGCAGCCAACTGCATTGTTTTTTCACCCTGCAGCATCATCAAACTCTTGCCAAATCCATCCAAAAGCTTCTGGGGGTAGGGAGAAGTACTTGTCAAAATATGGAAAACAACTACCTGCAGGTATTACCAAAAGGTGGCAGAGATGTAGGGAGGCCACACTTGGTAGAAAAGAACAATTCTGGGTAGTGTTTGAAGTTTCTGTCCTGTCAGGTAAACTACCTGCTAAAGTTAAAATTCAGTGTCTTCAGAGAAACATACCATAACTGAGAAACCCTACAACAAATCAATTACAACATCCACAATAGGATCCAGAATGAGACAGTTGAAGAAAAAGAGTTTCAATGCAGACTGACCCAAGATCACCCAAAAGTTGTGATTAACAGAAAAGGATTTTAAAGCTCTGTCCTAGAACATAAAGGAAATCAAACTTGCAATGAATGAACAACCAGGAAAGCTCATCAGAGTAACAGACATTCATTAAGAATCAAATGGAAATCTTAGATTTAAAAAAAGTTGAACATCTTTTTAGAAAAATTTACTCCATAGGCATTACAAGAGAGTGGAGATGACAAAGATTCAGCGAACTTAAACACTGAACTCTAGAAATTAACCAATATGAACAAATGAGAGCACAAAGATGGAAGAAAAACTAACAAGCCTCAGTGACAAAATTAGACAATCTTAATATATGCAATTAATGTTATTACAGTCATAGAAGGAAAGGAGGGAAATGGAATGGCACCAAATGTTTGAAAAAATAATGGCAAAAAATTTCCCAAATTTGGTGAAAGACATAATCTATATATTCAAGAAGCTCAAAAGAGTCCAAAGATTTTAGAGTGATAATGTATAGAATATCTGTATTCAAGTACTTATAAATTACTTCTTTCCGTCGCATAAGAATGGATATTCTATGACTATTCAGATGTTTTATTACTTCTAATTACACTTAAGATTATCATGGAAATCATCTTTCTCTCATATCCCCATCTTCTCATAGAATATAATCAGAACGCTTTTTTTTTTATCTAGGGCTTAGTGTTTTCTAAAGTATTTTAATTTAACATGTAAGAACTTTTTAACTCTAAAACATTTGAATTTGAAATATTCTTGAACTTAAAGACATGGCATGCAACATTACTATAATATTATTGATTATATTCCCTGTGCTTTACTTTTCATCCCCGTGACTTATTTATTTTATACCTTAATCCCCTTCACCTGTTTTACTGATCCCCGCAGCCCCTACCCTCTGGAAACCACAAGTTTTCATCTGTATATGTGTTTCTGGTTTTTGCTTGTTTGTAATGTTATGTGGTGACACATGGTAGCTACACTTACTGTGGTAAGCAATGGCATAATGTACAGAGCTGGTAATTCATTATGTTGTTCACTCGAAATTAATGTAACATTGTATGTCAACTATACTTCATTTTTCTTAAAAAAAGAGCATATTCAAAAATCCTTTCAAGTGTAGGTACTATTTAATAAGCACAGAGATTTTGTTTGAGGTGATGAAAAAGTTTTGGAAATAGTGGTGGTGGTTGTACAAAATTGTGAATGTAATTAATGCCACTGAATTGTATGTTAAAATGATTAAAATGGCAAATTTTGTGTATATATATTTTACCACTATTTTAAAAAATTAATAATGTAACATACCAAAAACTATTGAGTTGTATATCATAATTGGTGAATTGTTGACTTGTGAATTATATCTCAATAAAGCTGTTACAGTTCTTAATTAAAAAATGGAATGAATTTTTAAACAAGGAAAACACAAATTTCAGTTTATCCCCCATGATAATAAATAGAATGGGCCCTGAAAATTCAGGGACTTTTTCTTTCTCAAAGGGAGATCTTACCTTTGCAATAGCTGATGCTGGATTGTTTAATTTTTTGTGGCCTGTTTTTTCATGCCCCTAACACAACTAGAAGGAATGATCTCCATTGTGTCAGCATTACCCTTCCACTTTGCTGGGGGTGCATCTGAATCAGCATTCAATGACCAGGTCATCTAGACATTGTAAAATTACAAAATCATATTAAGTTCTTTGGACTTCAGTATTTGGAAGAGGCCGGTCTAGCTACTGAACAAACAAAAACCAGTATACAGCTCTCCAGACATTTCTCCAGAACAAAGAGGCTAAGAGGCCTGCTGAAGGGCTTTCTTCTCCGTTGTTTGATCCCTTCCAATAGACCAGAAATTAGCCTTTCAACTTAGGCCAATAAGACACATTTGTTTGGCCAACAACACGTTCAAGTGGAGTGTGGCTTAGGCTCTTGGGAATCAATCCACACTGACAGGCAAGCCTAAATTCTTGCTGCCAGCGTTGATCCCACTTCTGTAGGCTCTATACCGAGAATATGAAAAACAGTCTTTTACCCTCTTGCTAAATATCTCCTTTATTATTATCGTCATTATTTGGAGGAATTTTAAAAACGTGCTATGTTTTGCAAAAAGGTGCAAGCGGCCAAATGCTCTGCACGAATGGAGGGTTAGTTATCCGGCGCTGTCAGTTTTTCTTCCTGACTTTGGCAGAAAGGTCCTTTTCAGCAGGGAAGAATCAGCAAGTCAGCTGAGACACGTGATCTTTTCTCAGCGTCACTGCTAGTGCCAACTCGTAGTAAATGAGGCGCCTAACTTATTAATAGTGATGAATCCATTAGAGTTGACAGGCGCCTGGCCGCGCTGCCGAGAATTAACTCTGAGTGGTCAGGAGTGCTGCTGGTGACCAAACACGAGTCAGATAACGAGTTGAGCTGCCACTTCTCCCTTGGCTTTTACAAAATGGAGAGTTTAGGAACCAGACAGACAAAGATGCACACTATGTTTGAGATAAAGGATCTGGGCTAAAATTAGAAATGTTTATGGTTTGGCAAAAAACCTTAAATTGCTGTAATAACAGGACATTAAAAAAAACACAAAAAACAAACCTCTCCACAGCTTGGCATAATTGGACTCTCCCTCCTTGTTTGAAACACTTTCCTTTAATGGCACATAGCATTTAATAAGAAATTCCAGAATCCCACCCCTGGGTGGGTCTGCCTGTTGGCAGTATGCCAACCTGCTTTGAAATCTAGTTTATTGAAATTACCATATAACTACTTGAAGGGTTTTGAAAAGTGATTAATGTGTTTCAACCCATAGGCATACAAAAAAAGACAATGTCTGCCACTTTAACAGATCCCAAATGCGCCTTGCGTTGGGGCATGAACTGGGTTTGCACAGACATTTACAAGTAGGTATTTGAGCAGAGGCTCCGTATGCACTTCTGTTTGATAAACACATAGCAACTCAGAACCTGGCTGGGCTGGGCACTAAGTTCTGTAATGTAATGTGGTATTTTTGATTATCTTAAATAATTGGACTTGCTCTATATACAGTAAATGGAATTTTTAAAAATAGCCTACGACTTTGTAAAATTGAGTTGCATAAATCACTCAGAGTGACATTCCCAATTGCAACACCAAAAATTCTAAAGATCTATTTTAAATCCTAGTAGCACTCGTTCTTGGTATATTCAAAAATTTGAGATTACAGAATTTGTAACATAGGAGAATGATTCATTGTAAATGATCCAAAATGGGAAACTTAGTTTCACTGTAAGACTATGTGTAAACTTTAGCTCTAATAGTCAGGTGTGGTTTTTTAGCTCAGTGCTATTTGACATTGGAAATACCCAGAAAAGCAGGAAGTGAATTATATCTCAATAAAGCTGTTACAGTTCTTAATTAAACATGTAATGTTTCATTACATTAAATTAAACTTTCATTAGATTTACATTAAATCTTCTTTCAGATCTATGATCATGGTCTCAATACATTCTCAGACTTGAAAAATATTCTTGCTATTTGAAGGAGTCGGAAAAGACTCAAGTTAGAAGGGGGCTATTCAGAATCAGGAAAGATGCTATTCAAAGCACTAAGCAACTAAATACTTGTACTTCCATTGGACTATAAAATCCAACATGCTACAAAAGCTGAATTTTTAACACCATTGATAGGGTGATGGCCTGAAACCAAAAATTTGATTAGGTCACTTTCCCTGCTTAATATTACATCTTACCTTGTCACTAAACTAAACTATTTCCACTGCTAGGTGGTCTCCTCATGCCCTGAATCACCTCCATCTTATTTAGAGTGCTTATCTGTTATTATGTGTTGAATGTGAATCTTCCGTCCCTAGCACTTCATTCATAAGAGCAAGGACTGTATCTATTTTGTTCGCCACGATATTCCACCTTGTACCATACATATTTGTTGAAAGAATGAATGTCAGCTCTTAAAGGCAAAAAGCCAGCAGAATGTTTTTTCCCTAACCAAATTGCTTTAGTCTTTTTCTTTACATTAATAAATACTTATAATTGATGCTTCAATTTGGACTAGTGAATCATGAAGATTATGAGTGGGCCTTATTTCCATTTTCTAATTCAGTTTCTTTCTTTTTTTTTTTTTAAAGATTTATTTATTTATGGGGGGGGCATGAGTAGGGGGGAAGGGCAGAGGGAGAGGAAGAATCTCCAGCAGATTCCCCGGTGAGTAGGGAGCCCTACACAAGGCTCAATCCCCTGACCCTGAGATCATGACCTGCGCTGAAATCAAGAGTCAGACACTTAACTGACTGAGCCTTTCTAATTCAATTTCATATTTTCCTACCGTAACTCCAGCCAACTCTAAATTATATGGCTTCTAATTACAACAAAATCTTCATAGGACTGATAAGGATCAAACTGACTTTTGATGTATACTATTGACAACTTAGATACTAAAATTTGAAAATAAAACCAATGATGTGATCCATGAATGTAAGCCTAAAGTTTTTAATAATTTACAATGACTTACTTTTCCTTCTTCAGAAATTCATATAACTATCTGACTATTGACATATTATATAAATGAGCCAAAGATGGCCTCTGTGTCTAGACCCCTGGATTATTTCTTTTCTCAAAAGTCTGCTGGCACCCAACTCAAATTTGTACACATCCAATTATTTTTAGAAATAGCCCAAAGAAGCAGATTTGGGGCCATTTCAAGTCTGCCTGTTTTGCATCCCCTAAAGCATCACCTGAAAGTTGTTACCCATTGATATGATAAGGCCTTGTAATTATAAGGCCCCAAGCTGCCCTTAGGAGTTCTCTGATCCAGGGACTCCCTGCCATGCTCTGAATGACATCACTTAGACATGTAAACCTCCTCTCTGATCACCACGAGTTTATCTACTTTCTTCCTCTTCTAGATGGTGACCTCCACACTGTGAGCTTCTGAATGGTCTTCTGCTTTGGGGGACTTCCCATCTCATGAAACCCTGTCCAAGCATCACCCAATAAAGCTTTTTTGTGGTACTGCCTCTCATGGCCATATCTTTTTCCTCGATCAACCCAAATTCCCTGAAGTTCTATACAACATATAAAGTTAGAAAGAGGTTGACCCCTGAAGAATATATTGCTGGAAATTTACAGCCAGAATTTACATCTTCACTATTAGCATGCTCTTAATCATGAAAAGAATATGTCTCACCATAATTCCAAATCTAGAGCTCTTAAGTGAATACACTTTCAAAGTTCACAACTATCATTCTCCCTCCAAAAATTATATACAAGTGCTATGTGCATATACTTCTTTTAGGGGAGGCAGGCACCAGACTTTGTTTCATTCTTCAAGGAATTAAAAATCCCTAAAAAGTTAAGGGGCGCCTGGGTGGTACAGAGGTTAAGCGTCTGCCTTCAGCTCAGGGCCTGATCCTGGCGTTATGGGATCGAGCCCCACATCAGGCTCCTCTGCTATGAGCCTGCTTCTTCCTTTCCCACTCCCCCTGCTTGTGTTCCCTCTCTCGCTGGCTGTCTCTATCTCTGTCGAATAAATAAATAAAATCTTAAAAAAAAAATCCCTAAAAAGTTAAGAATCACTACTTTGCAATCTCCAATAGACCACAAATCTTCCTTTCAATTCACATGAGTACAGCTGACACTTGAACATGAAGTTTAGGGGTGCCGACCTCCTGCATATCTGAAAATTCACATATAACTTTTGACTCAACAAAAAATGAATTATTAAAGCTTATTATTGACTAGAAGCCTTACCAATAACACAAACTGTTGATTAAAATACAAATGCTTTGTATTTTATATGTAATATACACTGTAATCTTACAATAAAGTAACCTAGAGAAAATAAAATGTTAAGAAAATCATAAGGAGGAACACCTCGGTGGTTCAGTCAGTTGTGTCTGCCTTTGGCTCAGGTCATGATACCAGGATCCTGGGATCGAGTCCCACATTGGGCTCCTTGCTCAGCAGGGAGCCTGCTACTCCCTATGCCTGCAGCTCCCCCTGCTTCTGCTCCCACTCTCTCTCTCTCTGACAAATGAATAAACAAAATCTTTTAAAAAAAGAAAATCATAAGGAAGAAAACAATACATTTATAGTACTGCACCACATTTATCAAAAAAAAATCTGCATACAAGTGGACCCATGTGCTGCAAACACATGTTGTTCAAGGGTCAACTGTACATTATGTCATACTTTGAGCTGGACTTGCTCAGTTGGATGGAACACAGAGTGGGAGAGAAAGACCAAGACCAAGGAGCAAATTTACCCACCAGAGTCCTAGCCACTCCCATTGCAGGTACGAAATGACAGGAGAGTCTTAAAAGCAGAACTTGATACTCAAAGATATAGCTACAATAAATAATAGGGCACAGTCACGACATTGTGGAGAGTTTTAATCAAGAAATAATGTTGTATTTTGTCCAATGCTTTTTCTGCATCAATTGAGAGGATCATATGTTCCTGTCCTTTCTTTTATTAATGTGATGTATCATGTTGATTGATTTGCAAATGTTGAATCACACTTGCAGTCCAGGAATAAATCCCACTGGGTCATAGTGAATAATACTTTTAATGTACTGTTGGATTCTATTGGCTAGTATCTTTTGAGTATTTTGGCATCCATGTTCATCACAGGTATTGCTCTGTAATTCTCCTTTTCATTGGGGTCTTTGGTTTTGGGATCAAGGTAATGCTGGCCTCATATCATAAAAGCCATCTATAAAAAACCCACAGTGAATATCATTCTCAATGAGGAACAACTAAGAGCTTTTCCCCTAAGGTCAGGAAGACAACAGAGATGCCCACTCTCACCACTTTTGTTCAACACAGTACTAGAAGTCCTAGTCTCAGCAATAAGACAACAAAAAGAAATAAAAGGCACCCAAATTGGCAAAGAAGAAATTGAACTCTCTCTTTGCAGACGACATGATACTTTATGTGGAAAACCCAAAAGACTCCACCCCCGAATTACTAGAACTCATATAGCAATTCAGCAATGTGACAAGATACAAAATCAATGCACAGAAATCAGTTGCTTCTCCATACACTAACAGTGTAACTGTAGAAAGAGAAATTAAGGAATCAATTCCATTCACAATAGCAACCATAAGATACCTAGGAATAAACCTAACCAAAGAGGTAAAAGGTCTATACTCTAGAAACTATGGAATACTTATGAAAGAAATTGAGGAAGACACAAAAAGATGGAGAAACATTCCATGTTCATGGATTGGACGGATAAACATTGTTAAATTGTCTATCCTGCCCAGAGCAATTTACACTTTCAATGCCATCCTTATTAAAATACCATTAGCATTTTTCAAAGAGCTGGAACAAACAATCCTAAAATTTGCATGGAACCAGAAAAGACCCCAAATCACCAAGGGAATGATGAAAAAAAAGAACAAAGTGGAGGGCATCACGTTGCCTGACTTCAAGCTATATTACAAAATTGTGATCACCAAGATAGCATGGTATTGGCACAAAAACAGACACATAGACCAATGGAACAGAATAGAGACTCCGGAGATGTACCCTCAACACTATGGTCAACTAATATTTGACAAAGTAGGAAAGAATACCCAGTGGAAAAAAGACAAACTTTTCAATAAATGGTGCTGGGAAAATTGGACAGCTACATATAGAAGAATGAAACTGGACCATTCCCTCACACCATGCACAAAGATAAACTCAAAATGGATGAAAGAACTAAATATGAGACAGGAATCCTTCAAAATCCTAGAGGAGAACATAGGCAGTAACCACTTTGACATCAGCCACAGTAACTTCTTTCAAAACATGTCTCCAAAGCAAGGGAAATTAAGGGAAAAATGAACTTTTGGGATTTCATCAAGATAAAAAGCTTCTGCACAGCAAAGGAAACAGTCAACAAAACAAAGAGGCAACCCACAGAATGGAAGAAGATATTTGCAGATGACATTACAGATAAAGGGCTGAATTCCAAGATTTATAAAGAACTTCTCAAACTCAACACTCAAAAAACAAATAACCCAGTCAAAAAATGGGCCGAAGATATGAACAGAAACTTCTGCAAAGAAGACATAAAAATGGCTAACAGACACATGAAAAAATGCTCAACATCACTAGACATCAGGGAAATTCAAATCAAAACCACACTGAGATACCACCTTACATCAGTTAGAATTGCAAAAATTAACAAGACAGGAAACAACAAATGTTGGAGAGGATGTGGAGAAAGGGGATCCCTCTTACACTATTGGTGGGAATGCAAGTTGGTACGGTCACTTTGGAAAACAGTGTGGAGGGCCCTTAAAAAGTTAAAAATTGAGCTGCCCTATGACCCAGCCATTGCACTACTGGGTGTTTACCCCAAAGATACAGATGTAGTGAAGAGAAGGGCCATATGCACTCCAATGTTCATAGCAGCATTGTCCACAATAGCTAAATCGTGGAAGGAGCTGAGATGCCCTTTCAACAGATGACTGGATTAAGAAGATGTGGTCCATAGATACAATGGAGTATTACTCAGCCATCAGAAAGAACGATTACCCAACATTTGCAGCAACATGGACGGGACTGGAGGAGATTATGCTAAGTGAAATAAGTCAAGCAGAGAAAGACAATTATCATATGGTTTCACTCATTTATGGAACATAAGAAATAGGAAGATTGGTAGGAGAAGGAAGGGAAGAATGAACGGGGGGTAAACAGAGGGGGGGAATGAACCATGAGAGACTGTAGACTCTGGGAAACAAACTGAGGGCTTCAGGGGGGTGGGGGATTGGGATAGGCCGGTGATGTGTATTAAGGAGGGTAACATATTGCATAGTGCACTGGGTGTTATATGCAAATAATGAGTCATGAAACATTACATCAAAAACTAAGGATATACTGTATGGTGACTACCGTAGCATAATAAAAAATTATTATAAAAAAATATATGTACAAATTAAATGCATGACAACAATATAATAAAGGCCAGGGAGGGAGGAAATAGAAATAAACTATTATTAGTTCCTTAAGCTACACATGAAGTAATACAACAACACTAGAAGGCAAACTTGGATAAGTCAATATGAATACTACCAATTCTAAAGCACCCACTAAAATAACAAAACAAAGAAAGTCAATAAGATGGAAATAAAATTAAATCATAAATAGTAATAAAAAAGACATAAAAAGAAGGAAAAGTGAACAAGAACCAGTGGAAAAATAATAGCAAGATGATAGACTTAAACCTAACCAAATTAATCACATTAAAAGTAAATAATCTAAACACTCCAACAGAGATTGTCAGAGTAAAAACAAGACCAAACTATTATGCTGCCTACAGAGAAAAACACATTAAATATAAAGACAAAAATGGATTAAAAGTAAAAAAATAGAAAAAGGTGTACCATGCTAAGACTAGTAAGAAAAAAGCTTCAGTGACTCCTTTAATTTCAGTTACAAGTAAATTTCAAAGCAAAGGATATCCCTAGGTAAACTTAAGGTCATTTCGCAACTATAAAGGAATCAGTCAGGAGGACATAGCAATCTTCAAGGTGTATTCCCTTAATAACAGAGTTTCAAAATACATGGAGCAAAAAAACCCCCAAAAAACCCCAAAACCCAACCAGACAAACAAAAACAGTAGAAATTACAAAGAAAAATAGATATGGTCACAATTACAGTTGGAGATTCCAGAAACCTCTTCTCCATAATTGATAAGACAAATAGACAGGAAATCAGTAAAAATATGGAAGACATGAACAACATCAACCGATTGGACCTGATTGACATTGACAGTACTTTCCCCCAACAGTAGCAGACTACACATTATTTTCAAGTACACACAGAGCATTTACCAAGATAAGCCACATTCTGGGCCACAGAACAAATCTTAATAAATTTAAAAGCATTCAGGTTGTACAGATTATGTTCTCTGATCTGAATGGAATTAAATTAGAAGTCATTAGAAACATATCTGGAAAATCCCAAATATGTAGAAACTAAATAGCACACTTCTAAATAGCATAACATATATAAAATAAAATCTACGTTCTTTACCAGGGCCTTTGGGGCCCACCTATTGCAGCCTTGTCTTTCTGCAGCTTTGTTCTTTGATCCTTTCCCTTGGTTTACCATACTCAGGCCACACATAAGCCGAGCCTCTAGTGATATGGTGCTCTTTGAATGTTTTTATCCTATATGTTGGTAAGAGTTCACTGGATTCCTTTCTTCTGAGAAATTTTCCTTCCTTGACTGCTCCTGCTTCGTCAATCTTTGTTTTCCTCAATTTCCACTTTAGAGTTTATCCCATGTCATAACAAGCTTTAACTATTTATGTTGTTTTTTATTGGGTTTTTTTTTTCACTCTTGGACTCTAACTTTGTAGGAAAAAGACCTGTATCTTTTAATTCCTATGCACAGTTCTGTCTACAAAACAGTCACTCAAACTCTTGACTTAATAACTGTGGTGAGGCAGAGGCAAGAGAGCCTTTTCCTACATTCAGATTCCAGTTCTCTCATTTTGGGGCAAAGGGAAAAAGCAAGTTACTTAATGCCTCTTAGCATCAGTTTCCTCATCTATAAAATGGGGATGGTAACAGTGCCTGCCTAATGAAATTGTAGTAGGACTAGATAAAAGAATATAAAAAGAACATATCATAGTGCATATATTGGTAACTATTGTACAAACATTATCTGTTACAATATACTCACTTAATGAGGATTTCTTAAATGTCCACTGGGAAATATTCAAATGATGTATGAGATACAAGGGAATTAACATTTTTTTCAGCACATAGTTTGTGTCAGATAATATGCTAGGCACTTTCCAGATTTAGGTAGGTGAAAAAAAAAAAGAATGTTGAATAAAATTAAAATGGAAACACCACATGTCAGAATCTGTGGGATGCTGCACAAACAGAACTTATGAGACATTTTCTAGAATTAAACAACTATATTTATAAGAAAAGAATAAATGTCTCAAACAATTACTTCAGCTTTCACTTCAAGAACTAGAAAATGAAGAGCAAATTGAAGATAAATCAAGCAGAAAGAAGGAAATAATAAAAATCAAAGTGCCATGGAAACAGAAAACCAATCGAGAAAATAAATAAAACCAAAAGTTTCTTTGAGAAAATTAATAAAATTGGCAAACCTCTAGCCAGATATATCAAGAAAAAAAGAAAGAATAAACAAATAGCAGTAACAGGAATAAAGGTAGTGACAACGCACCAGAGTTTAACAGATATTAAAAGAATTATAAGGGAATATTAGGAATAATTTTATGCCTATATACTTGACAGCTTTGATGAAATAAACCAATTCCTTGAAAGAGGCAATCTACCAAACTCACTTAAGAAATGTATAACCTGGGGCGCCTGGGTAGCGCAGTCGTTAAGCATCTGCCTTCGGCTCAGGACGTGATCTCGGCGTTCCGGGATCGAGTCCCACATCGGGCCCCTCTGCTAGGAGCCTGCTTCTTTCTCTCCCACTCCCCTGCTGTGTTCCCTCTCTCGCTGTCTGTCTCTCTGTCACATAAATAAATAAAATCTTTAAAAAAAAAAAAAGGAAATGTATAACCTGAATACCTATTTTTTAAAAAGTTAGTTTGTAGTTGAAAACCTTCCCACAGGGAAGCCTCTAGGTCCAGATGGCTTCAGTGGGGGAGTTCAGGGAATTGTAACAAACATTTAGGGAAGAAATATTATCAATTCTATTCAAATTCTTCCAGAAAAATGGAGGAATATATCCCTAATTATTCTTTGAGCATTATCTTGATACCAAATTAGGTAAAAACATTAAAGGAAAAGAAAAAAAAAGACCAATATCTCTCATGAACATGGATACAAACACAATCACCTTATTTACAGACAACATAGTCACCTATGTAGAAAATCTAATGGAATCTAAATTTAAAAGGTGCTAGGGGGCTCCTGGGTGGTGCAATTGATTAAGCATCCGACTCCTGGTTTCCACTCAGGTCATGATCTCAGGGTTGTGAGATCAAACCCTGCAGTGGGCTCTGTGCCCAACGAGAAGTCTGCTTGAGATTTTCTTTTCTTTTTTTTTTTTTTTAAGATTTTATTTATTTATTTGACAGAGAGATAGCCAGTGAGAGAGGTAACACAAGCAGTGTCCTCAAATTGATCTACAGACTTGAAGCTATCCCAATCGAAGTCCCAGCAGGCTTTTGTACAGCCCTTTATTAAAGCCTTTCTTCACAAGGATGTTCTACCCAGCTTTTGCCATGTCTACGATGAAACTCAAAATCAAAATCAAAGAAGCCTAATCACTAACATATGACAGATCTAAATCCTATCTTGAGCCTGTCTTTCTTTCTTCTTTCATATATCACAGATTAGTCCTTTTTTATTTATCTATTATTGAGGGGGGAGGAAAATTTGTTTTTTCAGGAAGAGAGTTAACCTCTGTAAGGGAGGAAATAAAAGCAGAAATTGAGATTAGCCAGATAAGAAAGGACTTGGCCAACAAGGGTTAATCCAATGTGGACTGTGCCAATCAAAGGTCTGCTGAAGGGTCCTGAGAATTTCATAATCATCTTAGCAAAGCTTGGGAGCCTGAAGAAAGTGTGGTGTGATGCACAAGGTGTCAGACAGCAGCTTCTGGTCTGCATGTGAGCAAAGCTCTTCACCTCCCACCTTCCTTATGGCAAAAAGGGTGTATATTACATCAGTGCTTTCTAAACTGTGTCATTAGCATGCTGGCCTCCAAACTTTTTGAATTGCATACCCCTCCTCCAGGAAAACCTTTGAACATCTATATCTGGTAGATGTATATTTATCTCTCTCTAAATTACATACATGCATATGTTCAACTGTATCAATATATTATACAAATTATAAAAAATTACAGAAATGACTTCCATTGTTTTATTAAGTTTTTGTTTTAATTCCGGTTAGTTAACATACAGTGTTATATTATGCTCGTCACGACAAGTGCACTCCCTAATCCACATCACCTATTTCACCCATTTCCCCCCATTTCCCCTCTGGTAACTATCGGTTTATTCTCTATAGTCGAATCTGTTTCTCTCTCTCTCTCTCTCTCGTATTCCCTTTACTCATTTGTTTTATTTCTTAAATTCCATATATGAATGAAATCATATGGTATTTGTCTTTCTCTGACTTATTTTGCTTAGCATTATACTCTTTAGCTCCATCCATGTAATTGCAAAGGTAAGATTTCACTCTTTTTATGGCTGAATAATATTCCATTGCATATATAAAGCACATCTTCTTTAGCCATTCATCAACTGATGGACACTTGGTCTGCTTCCATAGCTTGGCTATCACAAATCACGCTACTATAAATATAGGGGTGCACATATCCTTTTAAAATTGTTTTCTGTATTCTTTGGGTACTCAGTGCAATTACTGGATCATAGGATAGCTCTATTTTTAACTTTTCGAGGGACTTCCAGACTGCTTTTCACAGAGGCTGCACCAGTTTGCCTTCCCATCAACAGTGCATGAGGGTCCCCTTTCTCCACATTCTCACCAATACCTGTTGTTTCTTGTGTTGTTAATTGTAGCCATTCTCATAGATGTGAGGTGATATCTCATTGTAGTTTTGATTTGCATTTCCCTGATAATCAGTAATGTATCTTTTCATGTGTCTGTTGGCCATTTGGATGTCTTCTTTGGAAAAGTGTCTATTCATGTCTTCTGCCCGTTTTTACATTTTTATTTATTTTTTAAATTTTTATTTAAATTCAATTTAATTACAATATACTGTATTATTAGTTTCAGAGGTGGAATTTAGTGATTATCAGTTGCATACAGCACCGAGTTTCATTTCATTTCATCAAGTGCCCTCCTTTATGCCTAATTACCCCACCCAATTACCCCACCCACCTCCCCTCCAGCAACCCTCAGTTTGTTTCTTATAGTTAAGAGTCTCTTACGGTTTCTCTCCCTCTCTTTGTCTTATTTTATTTTTCTTTTTACCCAATTACCCCACCCACCTCCCCTCCAGCAACCCTCAGTTTTTTTCTTATAGTTAAGAGTCTCTTACGGTTTCTCTCCCTCTCTTTGTCTTATTTTATTTTTCTTCCCTTCCCCTATGTTCATCTGTTTTGTTTCTTAAATTCCACATGAATGGCATCATATGGTATTTATCTTTCTCTGGCAGACTTATTTCACTTAGCGTAATACCCTCTAGTTCCATCCACATCATTGCAAATGGCAAGATTCCATTCTTTTTGATGGCTGAGTAATATTCCATTGTGTATATACACCACATCGTTCTTTATCCATTCATCTGTTGATGGATATCTGGGCTCTTTCCATAGTTTGGCTATTGTGGACATTGCTGCTATAAACACGGGGGTGCATGTGCCCCTTCAAATCACTATGTTTTTATCCTTTGGACAAATAGCTAGTAGTGCAGTTGCTACGTAGTAGGGAAGCTCTATTTTTGACTTTTTGAGGAAACTCCATCCTGTTTTCTAGAGTGGCTGCACCAGTTGACATTCCCATCAACAGTGTAAGAGGTTTCCCCGCTCTCCTCATCCTCACCAATGTCTTCTGCCAGTTTTTTAATCGGATTATTTGTGTTTTGGGGTGTGAAGTTTTATAAGTTCTTTATATGTTTTGGATACTAATCCTTTAACAGATATGCCAAGAAATGACTTCTTTAAAGTTGATGTTCTCACATTATCTTCCCACATGTCCACTCATCACTTTGGAGCACAGGTTCTGGACTGGGATTCACAGTCCATCACGGCTGGAATGGACACAGTGACCATATGAGCAGGGGCCCCTGATGCTCCCACCTAACTCGACCAAAGGAGCTTTACTTTTATCTGTCTTATATATTAGAGGTCCACTGACTAAATAAATTTGGAACCCATTAAACTAGATGTTGTTCAACGTACTTTTTTTTGCTTGAAGAAACTATTTTCCTCATTGCATTTCCTACCATATGTAGTATTATGCATTCTTCCTCACTGAAGAAACATATTAAACTTCTTCAACTTTTGTTTTATTTTGTTTTTCCACATGTCCAACCTCAGCTGTCACTCTACTCTGCAAAGCAAAATAGTAAGAAAAGCTGGAGCAGATGACCATTCCCATGAAAAAGATCAAAGAGAATTTTTTTTTAACAGCTAAACATAGTAGTGTGAGGTCCGCTGTTTCTGTTCATATCAAAATCATCCTAAGGAAAACACCCAGAGGGACAATCGATTCTCAAATTAGATACACTCCTTAATGTTGCTTCCAGTAAACAGCTCCAACTGGCAAAAGTTACTGTGAAGTGGGTAGTACTAACAGAGGGCACTCGGAGTCATCCCACTGATTTTGTTGTTAAATTACAAATTTATAAAAGGAAGGAAAACACAGCCTGTGTCCAGGCGCATGTCTCCCAGATGTCAGCTACGCTTCAGGACGGGGTGTCCCTGAGCTGCATTTCTGGGCTGGCCCTCCCAGAAGGCAGGCAGGCACTGACAGCCGGACAGGCCATGTGACCTTTGGGGACTTTTATTCCAAATTCCCAAAGGAAATTCAAGAGGACACCAAAACAAAACTATTTCCTGACCCTACAACTTAGCCCTTCAAGTGAGGTTCTCTCAGAGTCAGTCTGCCCTCAAGGGCAATCTGGGAAGAAAATGAATGCTTTTCTCTTAAAATGAGGGTCACTGACCTCTTCAGATTTAGTCAATAATCTCCATGCCAACTCATAAAAGTGTCTTCAGGACTCCGCCGTTCCATCGTCTTCACCAGGGAGCCTGAGGTTTCCAGCCTCTGTTGGAGCCATCCTACCATTTTTTCCCTGCCCATTGGGGCTGGAGAGTTCATGTGAGTGATGACATGGATATGGCGTGCATTAATTTAAAGTAGAATTATCCTTAAGTATTGGATTGCAGCCCCAACATGCTCACCCCATAATTAAAACCATTGTAAAGATAACTAATGCTTTTGTTCTGCCCCCCATGTCCTACCTGTGAGCGACACGACATTCCGGAAGTGGGCCTCCAAGACCCAGGCCCTTCCTGAGAGCTCGAAGGAAGCTATTGACTGGCAGTTCAATTGTCTTTATAAGAGCAAGTACTGGCTTGGGGTCAATAGCAGGGGCCTCCTCATGGGAGAGGTCCACAGACTGATTGTAAGTGGCTGCCGAAGGCAAAGCCTCCTCTTTTCTGCCAAGAATCCCTCTCTCTACATCACAGGAGAAGGCTTAAATTCTTTGCACATATGTGCAAATGGCTCCCTTCCAGTTTGCCATCTCCACAAATGAGCTCACCAGATACTCTGGGGGCAGTGGCCAAATACAATACAATTAGATCCACCAACTATGAGAGAAACTGGTTCTCTCTCTCTGAAGGTGGAAGAAAATGGATATGTCGGTATATTAAATAGAACTCCCTTCCACTGTCACGTATGAGAGCAGGGATAGGGCACAGGCCCGTGTTCGTCCCAGAGTCATGGCCTGTGTGTGAGCACACACACACACAGACACACACACACGGGGAAAGATGAGGGGCGCCCACCACTATATTTTCTTCCCCTACACAGTAATTTTCCTCTTCAAAATGATTCTCCTGTCCCTGCATCTTACAACCAGACAAGATCCTTTTCACTGATGAAACACCCAACTTCTCCGGCTTGGAAAAGAGAGGTAATTTGTTTTTGTTGAAGTTGTACCTTGGAGCAAAAATCATAAATGGTGGACCTTGGGTGGAGATGTTGCCATCTGACTTTGCAGAGGCCCATGCATTTCTAGCCCCTACTACCATGCTCAAGGCCCCAGGTACCCCACATATGCTTAGGCCCTACAGGGACTGCTTGCTTGCAATGAGGAAGAGACATTCAACGCTACTCTCCTCCCTCATGGAGCATGGCAGCCTTCCGTTATATGGCCATTTTCCTCTCTGAAATTAGTTTCTGGATGCCCAAGGAGCATATATGGATAGTACGACAGGGGCATGATTATAAATGGTCCTATTACCATCTTGTCTTTCATCTGGAGCCCCACTGTCACAGCATATTGGCCACGGACTTTGCTCCCACTTCCCAAGGACTTCCTCCCTGACGCGCTGCCTCCTAGTGCCTGCTCGAGCTATGGCAACTTCTGTCCTGACTTGCCGGAAAGGCATTAAAATACTTGGGCTATCCCTATCATTACCCACATTTTTATTGCAGCTGAATAAAAAAAAAAAAAAAGGAGGTCGTCAGTGTTGGCTGACTAGCTAGGTGAGACCTGCGCACAGAATCTCTCCATGAAGAAAAATTCCCCAAATGCACAGACTGAGGCTGCCAAGACAATGGGGCCATATTATAAGCTCCTGTAGGGCAAGGACCAGGGCTTCGTCATCACCACACACCCCGGCACTTACCTCTCATAATTGTGAGGACAAGTAGATACTTCCTGAGTTAATGAACAGAGCAGCCTCTACAGATCCGTGGAGCTTTATCTGAGGTGTGTCCTCATGAAAACTTCTGTTAAAGCACTCCATGGAAATGTGCAAGGCGTTGAACACGATTCCCGAAGATCTCCATGCACTCACTTCCTGCCCCTGAGAATGGCGGTATAACTTCAAACTAGCAAGACTCTTGTCTTGAAGTCATATTTGGGCATATTTTATTTAAAAAGTTCCTATTTGGAAGATAATTAATAGCACAGAAAATGGCAAGATAACTTTAAAAATTCCTCCCAAGGCAGAATATGAGCATAGCAAATGTAGTGTCTCATCTCTTTCTTCATTTGAGGGACCTAATGATCGGAGGCATCTCTAAACTTTGACCCCATGTTTTTGTTTTGCTAATTCTATGAGACCCACACTGGGGAATATTTGGTAGGAGAATGAATTGGCATCCAGCAAAGTCTGAAAAATCAGGAGGGGAAAGTGGCAACAGATATAAACAATGGAGTGCGGTCACCTGGGGTGTCTACTGATGAGTGCTGTGACCCACCTCCAAAGCTTTCCTAACAAATACAGGGAAAGAAATGACAGTCACGTACATTGTAAATACCCACACTTCAGAACCCTAAATAAAAACCTTATTTAAGTTATTAAAAGGCTATTTTTTTTAAAGATTTTATTTATTTATTCGACAGAGATAGAGACAGCCAGCGAGAGAGGGAACACAGGCAGGGGGAGGGGGAGAAAGAAGCAGGCTCATAGTGGAGGAGCCTGATGTGGGGCTCGATCCCACAACGCCGGGATCACGCCCTGAGCCAAAGGCAGACGCTTAACCGCTGTGCCACCCAGGCGCCCCTAAAAGGCTATTTTTTAAAAAGATTTTATTTATTTATGTGACAGAGAGACAGCCAGCGAGAGAGGGAACACAGCAGGGGAGTGGGAAAGGAAGAAGCAGGCTCCCAGTGGAGGAGTCTGATGTGGGGCTCGATCCCAGAATGCCGGGATCACGCCCTGAGCCGAAGGCGGACACTTAACTACTGCGCTACCCAGGCGCCCCCCTTAAAAGGCTATTTTTAATCATAAAATTTGTGCATACAATCTGTAACTTAATGGCTCTCTCATTCCTCTTCCTGATTGTTCCTTTCTTCACTTTCTTCCAGTCCTTTTTCATTCTGATGATGAGAGAGACTTCACCTGGAGCAGCCCTCTGGCTGGCAAGTGGCAAAGCAGGTGTTTCCATTTGGCCAGAGAAGGTGACTTCATGTGATTTAGGGCATATAATGAGAATTCTTTTTGGTGGTATAATAATTAGTAACTTTATGTTCACATGTTTATCAGGTCTACCCGTGAACAATAAATTCATGAGACAGATATTTATTGAGTGTTTATGATATACAACCTACTTTGTTGTGTTTTGCCTTCAAGTTAAGACTACAGTTAACTATATACAGTAGAGTTCTACAAACGCTTTCTGTAAAGGGCCAGATAGTAAATCTTTTAGGCCTTATAGGCCACGAGGTCACCGTAGCAACTACTAAACTCATTTATGAAGCCCCAAAGCAGCAATAAAAACTCATTGACAAAAACAAGCAGCATGTGGCCTGCTGCCCCAGTTTGCTGACCCAGATCTACAGAAACAGCACTCCTTTAGCATCCTTAGCTACTGAACTAAGAATCTAGAATGAAGAGGAGAGAAAACAAAAGCCTCCGTGTAGCCAAAAGAGACATTGCGAGCTTTGTGAACCCACACTTCCCCACTTAATACATAGAAGAGCTGCTCAAGTCCACAGTCCCAACTAATTTACTTAAACTTGTTAAAATATTCTCATAAGCTGCGTGTACTTATTCTTATTTTTGTATAAAGTTTTACCGGCACGCAACCATACCTTTTGTTTATGTAGCATCCATGACTGCTTTCCTGCTGCATCGCAAAGTTGGGTGGTTGGAACAGAGACCCTGTGGTTGGCAAAGCCCAAAATATTTGCTATTTGGCCCTTTAGAGCTCAAGTTTGCCAGCTCTGCCTTACATTAACATTTGGAGGACCAGCCTTTAGAAAACCCTGACCTAGGACATGGTTGTTCATTGTATCTCTCCCTTAACATAGTTAATAAAAGGGCCTGCTGTCTATATATATTTATAAATATAAAAGTCCCAGAAGGAAAACAAATATGGATCTAATAATTAAAAATGAAGTCAATTAAGACAGCTCAAATAGGTACTAATCAATAGTTAAATCTTACACAAATATTTGCTTGGCATATTGATTCAAACTCTCTTAAAATACCTATTCCAGCTTTATCACTAATTAGGGCAATTATTATATTTGCTTTGGTAATAGCTACTTTTTATCTTCCTTCAAGTAAATTAAGTACATATGCAAATATTCATTAAATGCCATATATTTTTTTTTATCCTCTGACCTTTTAAAACTTACCAGATAATTTTTTTAAGGGTGGAAGCTCTTTGGAAGAAGCTAGCAAAGGCAAGGTCACTGTGAACTCCCACCAAAAAAAGATAATGATTAGGTAACGATTAATGAAATTATTTTCAGGCTGTTAAATAAAATTATTAGTTGAATCATGAAAAAATGCATACAAGTATTATTTGGTGAAAGTATAGTTTTGTGCAATAACAGAGCATAAGGATGAATGGAAACCAAGAAGCAAATCCAACCAGTCCTGAGGCCAAGCAAACTTAACAGATGAGTTTCCGTAGTAGCTAGCACTTAGCTTGAACTTGTAAATGTGTTTCTGCCTACCTCGGCACTTCTTATGGCTATCAATGGTACAAGATGAGAAAAGTAGCAAATCCTCAAAAGGTAGGAATGGGTAATTGTTCAAAAAATTGTTAACAAACTTGAATTTGAAAACCATGGTATACGGTCCCTTTTTTAGCTTGATTACTTCTCTTTTTCCTTCGCTCCATGCACCACGCTGTCTCCCTCTGTCCTTCCCATTAGCTCCCTCCTCTCCTCCTTCTCTTTTCCTTTATTTTCCTTAATTTCTTCTCTAGTTTTTGTCTCCTCTCTTACTTGACAAACCTCTTCTTGCCTACTGGTCCTCATTCATTCAAGAGCAGGGAGTTCAGCAGGGCACCCCTAGAGTCATGAGTGGGATGGGAGTAGAATCCCCACTTTCATTAAAATCATGGAATAAGATGTCACCACATTTATCTAGCTTTATCCAGAAACAGATGTTTTCTGATATTGTCCTTTTAGGCAACAAAACGTGTCTTGTTTTAACATTTTAATGCTGACTGACTGATGAGTGCTTATATCTACTGTAGCCTGTTTAATCAAAGTTACTTGTATTATCATCCAAAGTCCTTTGTCCCTTCAAGGAGCTTAAAATCTAATGGAAGAGACAGAACTGAGATAAACATTTTGGAGAACAGTGACTATTTCAAAGTGAATAATGCATGCAGCCTTCTACATTCCTTTCAGGGCTTCTCCCGTCAAGCCATTTAGGCTTTCTCAAGTGAAACTTCTCCAGCAGGGTTTGGTAACCTGAAGTCCATGGACACTCAGGATGACCACGGTCTTTCTGAATGTACACACTTGTGCTTGTGTGAGCAGTTCTGACGAGAAAGTCAATAGTTTTCATCAAATTCCTATAAGTGCCACTTTTCCCCCCTACACACACAGGCACACGCACGCGCACACACACGCACACGCACGCAGAATCTGCTATAAAGTTTGAGTGTTTGAGTAAGGTTTTTTAAGGAAGATGACAGGGTAGAGAAACAAGGATAGGTAAGTAGGAAAAGAAGGAAAGTCACAGAGAAGAGCCACTGGCTTCAGTAAAGATGCCCTTTAGGGAGTGCAGGAAAGTAAGATCACAGGGACAAGATCATAGGAGCTCGGGAAAGTCTAAGACAGTAAAATATGGTGTAAGAGGAAAAAGACTCTTTAGAGGTTTCTGAGTAAAAGAGTCCATTGAGGAAATATGCAGAACTCACTAGGCAAGTACAACACGGATGTGGAGAGCCTTCCCAGGAAACCTTGCCTGATGGTAAGGCTAGAAACAACATCTGTAAATAGCAAGACCAAAAAAAAAAAAAAAAAAGTGGGAGCTGAACTTTACAATGTGTCAGAAGATACATAAAAATTAGTTTTTAATATAAAAACTGAAATGTTCATTTGATCGAATGTGTTCAAAGGTAGTTTTTTCTTTGTGTTGAAGCTGAAATTTACCATCATGACAGGAATTTTTTTTTTATAGAACATGATAAAGTCAAAGGAAGTTTACAAATGGCATATGCCTATTGTGTCTTATTTCCAGATCTTTTTTCTTGAACATCTTCCAAATATTTAGTTCTAATGTCAGTAGCTTCAACTGCCACGAAGAAAAAGCAGTTATACTGGAAGGATGATGTTGACAGCTCACATGGAGTCCAACTTTAAAATGCTTTAGCACCAAGGGAATATGATTTAAGACCTAGCTGGGAGCTTGAGTTATTTAAAAAATGTCCCAAGGGAACTACTGAAAGATGTTTAAGCACCTATACTTATCAGCAGCCACTAAAGTGATGACAATTTTAATAACAGAAATGTCTACAGTTATAAAAAACATTTTCTTCTTTTGAATTAACTTAGTTAAAATTAAAGAAAATTATTTAACGGTTTGAAAAATAAGTAAACTTGTCTCTCTTTTCTGGTTTAAAGATAAGAAAGGACTGGAAGGGAAGAAGACTGAGTAAATTCCATAATTCATCATTATATACTTCTATGTTGACCTGGAAGAAAGCCCATTTAAGTTGTATTTTAAAGGTCATATGGAACATTAAGAAATATGAAGCAGTTTAAAAATCCATATGCTGTTTTTATAAAAATAAACCTTGGGAAAATATACAGAATATGTAAGCCTGTTATGTTTAGTTAAACAAAATAATTTAAATGTATATAATTTAATTGTGACAGTGGCTGTCCTCCTAAGGACAGTGTATAAAAATATCCTCCCCCAATCCATGATTAATATGTTTAATTAGAGACATTTCACCTTGTAATGACTTAACAAGTGTCTACCTCAATTAGTAACATACATACATAAACCAAATTAATATCATGCTTCCTCATTTAACTGCAGATTTAATCTGAAAAAGTAATTGAATAAGCACTATTTTAAAAGGGACAGTGTGCCTCCATTCTTCTTCCTCCTCCTTCCCTTCTTCTTCCTTCTCCTCTCCTTTCTCCTCCTCCTGCTTTTTTTCCTCCTTCTTTTTTCTAAATGAAAATTGATTTAGCTGAATCAAAAGGCTTTAAATCAAATCTACCTAAGATCAAACTTGCTTATGCGTTCTGGCAATCAACGACTTAGAGAAATTTATGCACCAGTTCCTAGGAAAGTCTGATAGATAAGATAACCATTTGTCTCAGGTTTTCATTCTTGGAGGCAAAGTTCTGACCTAGATAAAACCTAGAAGTGCCTGGAGCTCTACGGTTCTGTGAGTCTGTAAGTCAAAAAGAATGTCCTCAGAACTTTGAGCCAACCATGTTAATGTATGGATTCCAGAAAATGTTCACCTTGCCATTGAAAAACAAGCTCTGCTACTTATTATATTATCACAAAATTCAGTGATCAAAACATTTTTCAAGAGACCAATTCTTCAACTCAAGAAGCAAAATGGAAAGAAAATATCTGGTCCATGTCAAGCCAAACTTTTCAATGCTGCAACTCTGAGGATATTGGAATTGCCTCTAAAAAGAATTAGTAGGAGCTTTACTGTTGAGATATTTCTGATGAAACTGGATCAAGCCCAAGGGGGAAAATGTGGCATTGTCCTGAGAGCTGAGAATGGGTTTGGCGAATTCCCTGGCTCCTTTCCTAGGTCCTATCATGCATACATGAAGCCAGTGGCAAAACAAAGCTGGTTCACTCTATCTGTGAATGTGCTTCCAGTGACGTTCTCTTCTAGCTCTACAAAGTCCTTCCCTTCTCCTAACATCTCCATGCACACCCACAAAAAGGAGCCCTTTGTTAGCTGAACCCACCCCTCGGGCTGAAAGGAGAAAAAAGTGAAGTCGTTTTTTTACTCAATGTTAAAAGAAAGAGAAGCAGATGCCATGTTAGGCTTTGCACCAGCAACAGGATCAAGGTATGGGCTACTAAGTGGTCCCAAGGTTGTAAGCCTTTGTCTGCATAGAGTTGGTAACCCTATTCTCCATAAGAAAAGCAAGTTGGGTCTATATGCACCAGTGTTATTGGTATGTGGTGACCCGAACCCCAGAAGTTGAGGGCTATGAAGAAGGCTGATGAGGACGCTTACCATTATGAGTTTCATATATTGAAGAATTACGTGTTTTTGACAGAGTAATGATCCTTTTCTACCAAAAAAATCATTCCCAAACTTTGTTATGCATCAGAACTACTTATGCACCGGCAAAGTAGTAACAATGAGCATTTATTGAGCACTTACTGACAGGCACTATTTTCACTGATTGATTTTAATTTCTCTACAAGGTTATAAGAGTTAAACAATGGTGTACTGGTAGATATTTAAAAACAGTTCTAGGAAAAGATGAAATCCTGATTCATAGAGTTTGCCCATTTATGTGGTGTAAATACATCTATTATGGCAAATCTCCAGCTACCAATGTGACATCACTAAATCAGAGTAGGGAAGAGATGCCCATGACTGGTTCTTTTGTCCCCATTTTATTGACGAAGATGCAGAGACACTAAGTCCCAGACTTTCTAAACCAGAATTCTCAAGTGGTCAAATCTGGGCAAGAATATTTTGACTCCACCAGCTCCACTAAAGGGTCTGATATTCCTCAAAATAGAGAAGTTTGCTAAGAGCCACATTAGCGCGTGGCCCACACATCAGCCTAGAGACGAAAGAACCAGGGCTCAGGGCGAGCGTTTGTGTTCTTGGTTGAGCCAGTTTCACCTAAATTCTGTGCAGAGGATTTGGACCCCATCGGAAAATGAAAGCAGTAGTTCCAGGGCCCAAAGGAGAAACAAAACGCCACTTGAATGACATAGTGAAAACAATATTTTAGAGTCTAGCCACCCATCTCCCCAGGTACCAGAGGAAGAAACAGAACTAAGAACCCCCTTAGAGTCCTTTACCAATTCCTTAGGACCATAATTTTCAAACTTCTTTGACCTAGGACTCCTTATATGCTTAAAAAATGTTAAGGGCCCCACAAAGAGATTTTATGTGCACACACACACGTTTTAAATATTTAATTCATTCATTTAAAATAAAATAATAAATAATTAATTTATTATGTGTTAACATATATATCTTTATGAAGAAAAACTATGTTTTCCAAAACAAAACAAAACAAAACAAAATGTGGCATTGTTTTATATTGTTGCAAATCTCATTTATGCCTGGCTTCAGAGGAGATGGTTGACTCTCACATCAGCTTTACATTCAATTTTTTGCAATATGTTGTTTTGGTTCAAATATGAACCGATATGAAGAAAATTCAACCTCACTCATATGTAAATATGTAATTGGGGAAGGGGGTATATTTTTCAATGCCTTTTCAGACAACTGTGGATATTCTTCTTTGAGAAGACATCAAAAATTGGCAAGCAGTATTTCCTAAAAATGCATTGTAATGTAGAATCTGAACCCACATAAAAAGAACTTTTCACACTGTTACCCTAAAATCCATTTGTTTCTCTTGGATTATTTTGAAACATCATACATTGGATATTTGAAAATACAGGTTCACTGAGCTATATAGCTCTTCCAATGCTGAACGTGGTATTACATAATATTAAAAATGACCTCCAGTAATATTATCTCTTATCTTGTTAGAAATATCTTTAAGTATTGGGAAGCTGTAAAACCTATAGCAATGAATAAAAGTTTTCCAAAATTCTAGTTTCACTTCAAAACTCAAAGTTTATCATTGGCAAAAATATAATCAGTTCTCTTCCTTAAAGAAATGGGCTAATTTCCTTCCTTTGTGAGAAAATATCTGTCACATACTCAAGTTTAAATGCCCATAATTTTTCTGTCAGTTTTCTTGCAGGGAAAAATGCTGTCCCATGAAAAAAGCAGCTAGTTCAGCTCACAGTTCAGTCTCACATGTTCCTTTCCTCAAGATGACCACTGTAGCTCAGGTATGCCGCAGAAATCTTTGATGCAAACCTCTATTCCATCACCCGAAATGTGAACAGGACCTGTCCTCCAGAGCCAAGATGAAACACAATTGCTGATTTTTACTGCTTCATCAAGGACATTCTGTTTTTGTTTTTTTAAAAAGATTTATTTATTTATTTGAGAGAGAGAGAGAGAGGGCACAGCAGGGGGAGAGGGAGAGGGAGAGAGAGAAAATCCCTAAGCAGACTCCCCACTAAGCATGGAGCTTGACATGGAGCTTGATCCCAAGACCCTGAGATCATGACCTGAGCCAAAATCCAGAGACAGATGCTCAAAGAACTGACTGAGGCACCCAGGCACGCCAAGGACAGTCTTAAGTGAAACTAATTTTGTTGTTGCTGGTTTGTTTTTCACTGGGAGCATGTGAAGAAACACAATGACCAGAAGCCAGCATCTTGCCCACCGGTGTTTCGGCATCCTCAGTGCTACAATGAAATGCACTGAGTGTCCCAAGCCCCCAAGGGTCTGCAGACCACTCTTTGAGAACCACCTCCACAGAGAAATCAAGGGCAGTTGTGGTGAGAAAACAGACACAGATTGAATACTCAGCCCCTCTGATACAGTCTGTGTGAAACTGGGAGTTAAGAGGCCTGAATGATCATGGTAGCAAATTAAATTTGGATAATCCACTTAATTCATCCATGACTAATTTTTCTCTTTCATAAAATTGAGAAAACTGGAGGAAATTAGTCTTGTAAGTCATGAACTTTTGGTTCCCAACTACCATGTTGAAAATTCAATAATTTGATCTTGAAGCCCAAATACATGGATCGGCAGACCATATAATTCTGCCCTAGGCTGGTCGTGTTAGATACCAGGAACCTCTCAAAACCCAAGAAAAGTGAGAATCTGGACTATGGTCTACCTCTCTCCAGACACTTGCAACACAGATGCTATTGACAATGGAGGCCCGAAACTCAAGTCACCTTGGATCTAAAACTTCATAGCCTCTTTTTTTTTTCTCATCTGTCAGTGGAAGAAATAATCGTACCTACCTCTTACACATATTATAACAACTAAATGGGATAGTGAATAAAGAATGCTCCGCTCATTGCCTGGCACTTAATGAGTACCCTCTACTGGTCAGCTGTTGTCAGGCAGTTATTAAAGCAGGGTTTACCACCTACTCACATTTTTAAAACAGTCGTACAAAAGAGAGCGTCAACATTTTCTGCCTTCACACACTAACAACCAGAAGGAAAATTCCACCTAGAAAAATGTGTGCTGACGCCAAGAAATGGAGCAGCATAATAGTGTTTAATGATGCCCAGTATAAACTACCAGACTGTGGGTTATGTAAACTCTGCTAATTTATTAGAGAGGGAGTGGCAGATAAAGGATCAAGGTTGATTTGTTCATGTCTGGAACAAGGGAAAAGTCATGATTTTCAAGTCTAACCATGTCAAACTATGACGGTTAAATGGGCAAACCTAATGATAATCTCCAAACAGCAGGGCAGGCAATGAGCAGGAAGGAGGAAGGCTTGGCGGAGCAGAAAAGCACTGGCTTGCTTCCTCATGGTCTTAATGTGAGATTTTCCCTAAGATGAATCTTTCCTACACACAAGCCCTCCTCAGATAATTTATTGCCCCCTACTCCAGCCACCAGCCCATTTAGATGCACACCAGTTCCCCTGCTGGCTCTGAGCAGGGAGACCCCATCAAGTCTTCCAAATAAACTCGTTCTAACTGATGTGTATTTGGGGGGGCTTTGACAGACACACAGATTTCCAAAAAATGGTGTGTACAGCAAGCGAAGAGAAGTATGTATTTGCCTGTAATTGGAGGAAGAACAAGAAAAGATATCATTTCCTTGTAATAAAATATTTGAGAGAATATCTAAGGGTTAGAAAAACACATAGCTGCAAGTAATAGAAAACCAAAGTATAATGGCTTTAAAAGAAGGGTTCACTTTTCAGCATCGTAAGTTTCAATGTAAGCAGTTGTTAGTGTGGTTCAGCACCTTGGTAAGGCCTGGGCATATGTCTCTGCACTTCTCTCCCTCATGGTTGCAAGATAGTTGCACCATTCCAGTCATTACATTCCTATTCAAGGCAGGAAACAGAAAAGACTGCATCAGCTATATCTGTCCCCTTTTTTAGGAAAGAAAAAACATTCCCAGAGATCCACAACAGATCTGTGCTATGTCTAATTGGCTTGAAATATATCTGTCACTATGACAAATGTGTCACAGAGAAGCTAGAAAAGTAAGAATCTAGGATTACATCCACCCCTCCCCCCAAATTATTGTAGTTCCTTTAGCAAAAAAAAGTGGGAATAAGTAGAGTGGAGATAACGGACAGATTTCAAGCGAACTTCAATAGCATTTTCATCATGAACACACTTATATTCATTATGCACAGCCACCAAAATGTACGGTGAGGTTAATTTTAATAATATATAATTGTAAGTTTGCTGTCTTTTCAAGTATCAACTATGATAAATTCTTATTATTCTCTAGACACCAAGATTATTATCTTCTTTCCCTTGATGATGCCCGCTTGGCTGGAAAAAACAACTTGAAGAAAACCAAGTCTCTAAAACTCACCCTGAGATGAAGGAAAACCTGTTATGAAATCAAACTTAGGCCTGTTTATTCTGTTGAGCCACCCTCCCCTTTTGAGGTCTCTGTGTTTAGGGAAGCACAAGAGATTTTGCTATATAGGGCCAAACCTTGGAAAATTACACTTTTGGCAAAACAGGTGGAAGGATATTACATTTGTTAGGGTTCATTTGTACTAAAGGTTTCAACCATGTTTGGGGCAAAAAGACAAATACTCCTCATCCTTCTCAGGCGCCTCATTAAGGTTTTGCATGCCGACAATCACATTGTGCGCTCTTAAGTACGCTCTGAATAAAGCTTAAGCTAATTTTCCAAAATGAAGGATGAAGAACATGTTCAGAAAGTGTTAGAGCAAATGATGCAACCTCTTAAACTATAGAAATGCATATCACCTGGGGATTAAGAAAGAATTTCAAGACTTGGAACACCTGTTGGTTGTGGCAAAGAAGGTTAGGCATCTGACTCTTGGTCTTGGCTAAGATCATGATCTCAAGGTTGTGGGATTGAGCCCCACATCAGGACCCACACTTTCTCTTTCTAAAAGAAATAAATTAATTAATTTTAAAAAAGAAAGAAAGAATTTCAAGACTTAATTTCTTCTCCTTGAGGACTGGGTTCATGAAGTAGGGAGGGGAAGAACAAAGAAAACACAGCAGAAAGCCCCAGAAATAGGTAAGCCAATCTACGGGACCAGGGAGGGAAGATAAATGATGGTATAAAGAAAGAAGAAGGAGGGAATGGCTGAAATAACACAAGGAAAAACGAGGGACATCATCCTCATAATATCAGCAAGTTCAAAAAAAAGGTAAGGCAAGTGAAAGAATGGCAGAAGGGAGAAAATGGTAATAGAATATCAGAGTTGGAAAATCCTAGAAGTTATCTAGTAAAAACCATTCATCTACGAGTGGTGAAACTGAGATCAGAAAGGTTAAGAGCTTGTACTAAGATTATTGAGTTTAAATAATGGCAGAGCCAAGAGCAACACCCAAGCTCTGGGAAGCGCTCTGTCCCTTGAAGACTGAAGGGATGAACACAGGAAATGAATGCGAGGAGAAACCACAGGGTGACGGGTAAACTGGATTTCCTGTAACCAAAAATAGTAATGAGTGGGCGAGTAAAATCACAAAGAGATTGAGTATGGAGGTGCAAAGCCACTTACTGTGACTATTTAATTTGGACTATCTTGTTTTACAAATATATGAACTTCCAAAGCACTGGCTTATCATCTTGAATTTTCAGGGCATTCTTCTGGCATAAATTACAAATTTGGATTGATTGTCAATATGGCACCTAGAATGAGAGTCTCTGAACAATGGTAGGACATTCAAAATCATCAGCACTGAGTGGAGCATATAGGGACTCATTCAGAGAGTTCACATGCTCACCCCAAAGAAAGAAGAGGCAGAAACTAGGAGCCACACCTTGAATTCTGAAATGGGTCCAATGAATTCATGAGACCCGCCCCCCCAGCCACAGGACTTCTATGAGGGTTTCAAACCCTAATAAAAGGGAGCTATCTGAGCACATCCAGTACTGACATCCCTCTCTCGTGGGCCAGTGTGCAACTAACACACAGGGAGCCAGCAAAGGCAGCACAACCTTCTAAGAGGCCAGCTCACGGCGAACAAGAACATTCTGATGGACTGTAATATGATTTTACGCTGCTATTCTTTTTCTGTCCTTTTCCTTGACTGACAGTTGCCACATCTTTGATAATTATGCTTAGGGATTTACTTCAGTGACTGCTGGGTCAATTTCCCTTTTAAGTTTGTACATGCCTTTCTTTTTTTTTTTTTTTTTGAGTTTGGGCTACATTCTTCTTTATTGACATTTACTAAGAACCAGAATTATATTTTTTGGCCTAACTTCATTTTTTTAAAGTGTCAAGCCGTCAAATATAGTTCCTCTTTTGTATTGAAAGCTTGTATTTCCAATTTGAGATCAATCCCTGGGATGCAGTGGTATAAGACCTGAGTGCCAGTCACTTGTGCTTTTAACAATAGGAACCGACAGAGACTAAAATTCAGTTGCAATGTGTTGCAGCTGGTGTAGCCAGGACCTCCCTGGAAATGCAATTTCGAGAAGATTTTTCTTTTTAAAAAGAAAATTTCCCTGTGAAAAGTGTTGGGAAGGTAGCAGTAGGACAAATAGGCAAGCAAAGAAATTTACAAGGATTTCCAAAGAACATTTTGGAAGTATTGTATTAATTTGAATAGTTGCAAAAACATTTTCACTGAGTTAGGCAGTTTAGCTTTTTCTCTGAAATTTTAATAGAATGTTTGCATTAAAAAATAACTTTTGACAGAACTTCTTGTTTTTCTGACTTCGGTGTGCACATTTTAACTAAGTGGCATCTAAAGTAATGTGTATCACCAGACGGACTCTAGGGAATTGCCCTGGATTTGATTTGTTCCTGTCTCTTCTTTCAGGAAAAGAGTGGGTTTTAAGGGTGGGAAACACACTGCTGCATGCCTTTCATTTAAGCATATAAAGAGATTGGAACTAAGGTTTTCATGTCAAGCATTAATGGAATCAAACCACGTATTATGTAACTTAAATGCTTAAACCTTACAGACTAGTTTTCTTTCCTGAAATGCCACAAATACTGTGTGCAAATATTATGTGTGCAAAGACTACATTACTTAGATGTTTGCAATCTCTATTACCTAACAACCCCCAGGGACATTTACAGTGTCTACTAATAGGTAAACCTGGGGGGGGGGGCGGGTAGAAAAAGAAAAAAGACGGAGGAGATATAACAAACTATGGAAGAGGGGAGGGTGAAAGCTGGGAGACATATGGCTGAACATCCAGAATCACATCTGTTCTCTGTATTGTGGGCCCTGTAGCTCTGGGGTAATTCTGAAAGCTCCTTGTTGTTAGGGTCTTTGCTACCTGATAAATGGAAATAAAACTTCCACAGAAAATCCCATTTAGTGGTAGACTTAGCGATAGACCTTGCAGAGTTCAACTTTCTTCAGAAAACCCTCAGTGCAGCAGAGATTATCAAGCTTCCATCTTGAAAACAGGATCTTTCCCTCGGACATACTTTATGAACAGTGTTATACTTCGACTCTTGGAAAAACAAAACACCTGGCTTCCAGGCTAGGGAAGTTGCTCGAATGCAACTTTTTACTCCTGTGGAAATCTTACTAAAACTAGTTATGGATTTTTTTTTTTAAAAGATGTGACCCCACAGGATGGGGAGAATGGGAGAAGAGCCATAATATGTTGGAATCTGGAAAGCTCATGTAAAAGGGATAATAAATAATGAACACAACCAAGAAAGCTAAATACTTAGCCAGCAGTGGGAAAAGACTAAAAATCAACCCAAATGATATTGTGAAATCACCAAAGGTTCAGGACTTTTTGTAGCAACAAGAATTAGGAATAAAGAGGAAGCTCAAATACGGAAGATTGGAAACCAGTTCTCTGAGAAGCTGATAGAATCATTGGTCAACTTTCCCTCCAACCTTGTGACAGTGGGTGACCAAAGTGATAAACAAGGAATTCTGAGCAGAGAGATGAGGCACAGTTGAGGTCCTGCTTACTGTGCATAGGACAGGAGCAGATGGGACCCTCTCTAGCCTTCACTGACCTTCTGTGTCCAGAACCCTAATATGTCACTTCAAATTTACAAACCTTGGATTATTCCATCAGCCATAAATCCATCCTAATGTACTATAATGAAGCTTATATTTCTTCATATTTCTCCCTAAGGATATCAGAAGACACCATCAAACTCCATGCCCAAATGGAAACTCTTTTAATGTAATTAAGCAACCTGTCGCTCACTTGTTTGGGGTTTTAAAGCCCTCTTAATTATCTTCTATCTGTCTAATTCCTTTGAATTTTAACATCACCCTCCACCAAAGAAAGGGCAGGTATAAATTTAGGATTAAATAGTTCTGTGTTCACACTTTCACCTCTAAGCGTGACACCACTTGTCTCAAGCTCAGAGTCTACACATACCACGTGGAACTTATTCCAAACATCATTTTGAAAACCTCTTGCTGCATCCCTAGCATTTTCTAAGCCACAACGTAGTCTCTGCTTTTGCTCTCCCAGCACTAATTGTACAAGTCCATTCTTCCTGACTGTATGTGTTGTTGATGACAGGCCTCTTTTATCTTCTGTAAGTACCGTTTCAAAATCTGAGTCACTTAACAGCTTCTGGTATAAGAACATCAGTTTTTCTATCTTGCTAAGATCACATGTGATTATATTGTCAACCTTTTTAAAGCCTCCAGTCTTCTTGAGCCAATTCTCCTTTAATCTCTCTGGCCACCAGATCACAAATGATCTTTTCTCTGAAGCAGGTGTTGCCTGTCTAAGCCCAAAGCCTTCAGCTTCTTCATTACAAAAGCTCAGAAAACCTAATGAATCAGGAGAACAGACAGGACTTAGGTTGTTAAGGGGCCAAGTCAGCCTTTCTAGAACTTGACCTTGTGGTTTCAGATGCCTGGAGGTTTCTAAAGTTGTCTGGGACCACTGGGCCAAGCCCACCACTCCTCCCAACTGTGTCATGTCTAGAAATAGAGCCACCAATGTGGTAGAGCTGTGGTCCATTCTGTAAACTCACAGAAAAATAGCCAGACGCAAAACACAGGCTGACCCATCCCTACCCATTCTGGTTATCTACTGCTGAATAATGACCCAGCATGCAGTTCATGACTGCTCGTGGTTCTATGGATGGACTGGCCTCAGCTGGGGATTTCTCATTTGGGGGTCTCATGTGTGGATGTCAGCAAGGACTTCAATCATGGAACATTTCAACTGAGCTACATGTGCAAGATGGCTCATTCATGGGACTGGAAGTTGAAGATTCTGGCTAATGATTGGGAGCTCAGTTGAAGTTCCGACCAAATAGCCTACACCAGCGGGGAGCCAGGTTCCAAGAGAGCACTCCCCAGAGCAAGCATTCCAAGGGACCTGGGCAGACCTATAGTGTAGACTTGAAGTTCTAGAGTGTAACCCCACTTTGCGCTGGCCAAACAAGTTGCTAAAGCCAGGCCTGACTCAAGGCTGGACTCTTGCTTTGAGGAACAGGTGTCTGTGCAAGAAGGAAGGCTTTGGTGGCATTCAAGTGCAAAGACTGTCTACCTCACAGGTCCTTCCCCCTTGTTGGCTGACATCTCTGAGACCAGAGAAACTTGGCTTAAAATCCCAGATCTTAGCTCTAACAGCCTCAAAAGGCAAGATGGTCTAGTCACACCTTCAAGCATAAGGAAATATGATCTCAATTTACACTTGCCATAAAACGTGTTGATTCTCAATCCGTACGGTCCTTAAGCTCTCCCCTCCTCTTTGTCTTGGATGAACTTATCTTGGGAAATGGTGACTTTCAGGAGTTCAGAAACTTCCACTCTGACTAGAAAAGTTCATCCAAAGAAGAATAGTAATCTCAATAACTGTAGCTACAATCTAGCAGTGGTCAAATGAGACTGGACTGTCCAATGCAAAGTCCAAGGCAAAGTCTCCCCGGTGGGCTGCTGAGGGGATGAACTATTCTCAAGAGGAAAAGTGCATGAGGCTGACACATAAGGCTCTGTACTAAACTCTGCCATGCTTTTGGAAAAGGGGGAGCAAAAAGAGGTCAGAGGAGACTCTAGGCACACTGGAGGCTACACAGTTGCTTGGGAGAAAGTTAAGTGACTCCAAGACACTGTGTGAAAGGAAAAAAAGAGAGAGAGAGAGAGAGAGAGAGAGAGAGACACTGTGTGAAAGGGTGGAGCAGGCACAGCACAATCCTTCCCCCACACTGAACTTTCTCCCAGGCCCGGGTGACAGCCGTTCACTGCACCTTGGGTTTCCCGAAACACTACACCAGGTTCTTGTCTGTATGTCTCAAGGCAGGGAACAAAAGTAAAATTTTTTTGTATACCTGAGACATTAAATAGAATAAAAATTTAACACACCATTGGGGGGGCAAGATGGTGGCAGAGTAGGGGACCTCATGTCATCTGGTCCCTCAAATTTAGCTGGATATCTATCAAACCATTCTGAACACACATGAGTTCAACCTGAAATGTAAGAAGATTTATCTGGATCTCCAGAAGCAGAAAAATGACTACTTCTTGCAAGGTAGGGGGTGCAGAACCTTGAATATTCGGGGGAAATATCGGAGGATGAATGGGGGAGGTGGGAGCCTCCATAAGCTGGCCACCAGAAAGGGATATAACACCAGAGCAAAAAATTAGAACCCTTGGAAATCTGCTCTAGTGGGAGGCACCCCTTTCTGAAATGGGCACAGGGGATGAATAGGGCAGGATTCTAGGTGGGTCATTGTGGTCTCACAATTCCAGGAGACTCAGGAGGAGTGGGGGAGCCTGAACATATGAATGAAATCATATGGTATTTGTCTTTCTCTGATGGACTTATTTCACTTAGCATAATACCCTCTAGTTCCATCCATGTTGTTGCAAACGGCAAGATTTCATTCTTTCCGATGACTGAGTAGTATTCCACTGTATATGTAGACCACGTTTTCTTTACTCCTGGTATTTATATCTGAAGACAAAATTAAGAAACTAATTTAGAAGGAACATATTCAAGATGGATTCTTAGCATCTGTGGTAGGCTGATTAATGGCTCCCCCAAAAGATATCTCTTTCCTAATCCTGGAACTTGTGACTGTACCACCTTACATGGCACATGCAGGTGTGATCAAGTCAGGGTGGTGAGATGGAGAGAGTGTCCTGGATTACCCAGGTGGGTTCATATAAAGACAAGGTCCTTATAAGAGAGAGGTGGGAGGATTAGAGCAGGGCAGGAGCTCTGACAACAGAATTGGGGTCAGAGTGACATGGGGAAGGGGCCTCTAGGAGCCAGAAGAGGCAGGAAACCAATTCTCCCTTGAAACCTCCAGAAGGAGTCAGCCCTGTTGACACCTTAACTTCAACCTAGTTAAAGTGATTTCAGACTTCTGGCCCCCAGAAGTAGAGGAGAATAAATTTGCTTTGTTTTAAGTGACTAAATTTGTAGTAGATTGTTACTGCAGCTATAGGAAACTAATACTTGAATCCCATCTGAATAAAAAGCTTAAAAATACACACTGTTCTGAATGAATCAGGACAAGAGCTGAGAGCTTGGCTTCTGTCCTGGAGTTAAGTTTCACAGCCCCAACGAACTATTCTTTTGTATTTGAGTCTTGGAAGCTGCAGGATAAAATCAGGCTATATTCCATCCTATAAATCTATTCACATCCATGAATTACAGGTGAACAAGAAAACCTCACGCACGCAAGAGACCAGGATTCTAATAAGAGAGTGAATACTTAATGAATTATAACCATAATAATAATGGCAAACATTAACTAAATTCTATGTGCCAGGTACTATTCTCAGGGTTTTCTATGAAAAATCATATAATAACCCTACAGGGAAAGCAGAATTTTTATTCCTGCTTTCAGCTGAGAAAAATTTATTCCATAATAAATCCACTCACCGGCAATTCCACTACTGCACACACATACCCCTTCATACCATTTGGACCCAAAGATCATAACTAATATTTAGTGACTGTTTACCATAGCCAGACACTATTGTAAGTGTTTCAGATGTATTAACCCATTTAGTCTTCAAAATGACCCCATGTGGTAAGTACTATTATCATCCCACTTTATAGATAAGAAAACAGACACAGAGAGAGGAAATTATCCCCCTCCCCAGTCACATGGCTAGGAAGTGACGGTGAGTTTCCTACCCAGGCAGACTGACCTCAGAGCTGAAACTCAACCACTGTGTGATGCTGCTCTCTCCATGATGTAAAGACAGGCCTGAAGATGTGAAACATGCACACACCTACTGGGCACTGGAAGTAGGGGGCAAACCTAAGAGACTCAAAGAAACACAGTAGAAGGGATGGTGTTGGGACCAATAGCCTGGGATTAGAAGCCCAGTCAAGGTGATATAGGGTATGGTTCTCTCAGGGAAAGAAAAGGAAGGGAAGGGAAGGGAAGGGAAGGGAAGGGAAGGGAAGGGAAGGGAAGGGAAGGAAAGGGAAGGGAAAGGAAGAGGGAAGGGAAGGGGAAAAAAGAGAGAAGGGAAGGGAAGGGAAAAGGGAAGGGGAATGGAAAAGGAAAGGGGAAGAAAAAAGAAAATACTGTATCTCAAGTGCTATTTCCCTTCCAGCTCTGACGTGGGTCTATCTCTCCATAAGGAAACATCCCTCCCCACCTTACTATTTTTTATCTGTATCAGGAAAGTTTGTTCTTATCCCATCTATGCTTTAATTATATGAAACTAATCCATTTTGAAGTAGACAGAGTATAAATAAATGAAACAAGATATGATCCCAAATAACTCACTTTCCCTGTGTGCAATGATAGAGGTACCAATGGCCCAAGAAGCAAGGACACAGCCACTAGAAGGGACAGGTTCTCAAGCAGGGACAATGCCAGCCCTGGGCAGTCATCATACATGTGTGGTAGGAGGGACTCGGCTGTAAGTGCCGTCTCATCATGTACAGGGATGATGCCACCAGAAGTGATAGCATCTTCATGGAGCAAGGAAATCTCAGCTTTAAGGGGTCTTTAAGGGCCACGGCCCTTCCCAGGAGTGGATTGTTCCAGTTTTAGTGCATTGCACAGGTCTCTCACATTCCACTTTTGGCCTGAAAATTCACTGGTCACTTGATATTTCTACCAGAGGTTTAGCTAAGAGAAAGATGCAAATGGTTAACTGAAGATAAGGTGGCATCATTCTGGAATCTTCCACACCATCCACAGTCAGGAAATGTGCACTGAGGACTTTCACTAAGGAGACTAGGAGAAGTTAGGGAGGTTGAAATTTGTAGATGGTGTGTTAATCACTGCCCACATCCTTCTATCTCCAGCATCCTGGGTACCATTTACTTTTTCCTAATAATTCATCATATGCACTAAAGAAAGAGGAGGAAGTACACCCCCTGCTCCCATTTCTTTTCTTCTGTGTTCACAGCCCTACCCCAATCTTTACTACTTTCTAAAGGAAGACATTCCACAGCTGACTAAAGTCTGATCACAATAATCAGATAACAGAAAAATGTCCTGAAATGAAAGAGCCAAGTAATTGATCTTATTTTGGCATTTCCTTCTTCCTCTACCCAAACATATCTGAACTTCACCTGAAGGAGAAGGAGGAGGAGGAGGAGAAGGTGGCCTGTGCAAATATCAAAGCTCCATGTGAAAACTGAAGTCCCCAGTATGACCAGGAACCATTCTAAGGTGGAGGGAAAATGTGCCTGGAAAGTTTATTAGTCCACAGTCAAGTTGGTTCTTGACAAGTTTTACAATATGACAAAGATGGGGACCACAGAGAGAAATCCTTCATGTATATCTGATAAGGCATATAATTTTAAGCCGTATTGATTAGAAAGTACAGGAAAATATGAAATATACTTTAGAAATATGTATTTCCATATACATATGGTTCACATATATTTTGCCATATTGTGATGCTGTGATTTATAATAAGAAATATATTTTTGGTCTTTGTCCCCATTTCTGGCAGAGAATTTCTAAAACCCTAGGAATTTCTTAAATCTGTTGTTAATGTTAATAAGGTGACATTGTTTTTTCAACAAATTTAGCTTTTCCTATTCCAGTTGCCATTAGGAAAAATAAAAAGCAAGTTACAAGGTGAGAGAAAGCAGCTACAGCATGCGTACCGGATAAATGGTTTGTATCCATGCTCTATAGAGAACTTCTATGATTCACGAGTAGGAAGAAAACCAACTCAATTTCAAAAAATTATAATACTTGGACAGAAGTTTCATAAAAGGATATCCAAAATGTCCAATTAGTTTATAAATAATGTCTAAGAATCTTCAGTCATCAGGAAATGAAAATTATAATTTTTTACAGGATTTGAACTCAGGGTTTATTAATAATTATATTGTCAACAATCAGAAAGTGATTTAAAAGTTGCTATTTTATTGCCTGTGTTTCCTCTTTTTCAAGAAATTCTAGTGCAGTTAACATATGGTGTTCTATTAGTTTCGGTGCACAACAGAGTGATTCGGCACTTCCTTACAGCACCCAGTGCTCATCACAGCGAGTGAACAATGAGGTGACTTTTGGAAAGCAGTAAAGATGGGGCTCGTCACCAATAGAGCCAACCATGTGATTAGAGAGTTGGAACTGTCAGTCCCACCCCTTGCCCTCCAAGGAGGGGAGCGGGATAGGAGGTCGAATCAATTGTCAGTTGCCAATGATTTAATCAGCCATACTTATGTAATGAAGCCTTCAAAATACACAAAAGAGTGGGTTTGGACAACTTCTAGGTTGATGAACACATGGAGAATCTGGGAGAATAGCATGTCAGGAAAGAGAGAGCATGGAAGCTCCACAGCTTTTCCCCATACTCTGCCCACCAGGCTGTTCCTGAGTTATACAGTTTTATAATAAACTGGTAGTCTAGTACATAAAATGTTTCTTTGAGTTCTGTGACCCACCTAACAAATTAATAAAGCTGAGAGGGGTCTTGGGAAGCTCTGATCAATAGCCAGTTGGTCAGAAGCACAAGCAATAACCTGGGCTTGCACCTGTTGTCTGAAGTTGGGGGAGAAGGGTTGGTCCTATAGGACTGAGCCCTCAGCCTGCAGAATCTGATGCTATCTCTGCACGTACAGTGTCAGAGTCGAGTTGAATTCTCAGACACCTTGCCATTGTTTGAGAATGGCTTGTGTTGTGTGAGAAGCACTCCCTCTCCCAACACACACATTGGAATGGTTCTGCAAAACCTAAGAGACAAAATACCTAATATGTTAAAACTTCTCTTGTGATTGTTATTTGGATTTATGTGTGTGTGTGTGTGTGTGTGTGTGTGTGTTTAAAGTTCATAAAATTACTTTGCTGTTCATAAAATTGCTGAGCTTTTCATGAGCTGGCTCCTCTCTTAATTTCACGGATGAGAAGCTACTCTCTCTGAAGTAAACACTTACACTCTTACCTTAGGTCAAAACTTACTAAGGCATCCATGGATAGGCTTTAAAATCAGAAAATCTGATATTCCACAGATCAGAAATCCTTTAAAATAGCATGCTAGGCTCTATGTGCATATGCATTTTTCTGAGTAGGCTATCAGTATCTTCTATTAAATTCTCAAAGGGGCTCGTATCCTTAGAAAGTTTAAGAACAATTCTCTTACATCAGCCAACTCAAGACCTTTATTTGAGGGGCGCCTGGGTGGCGCAGTCGTTAAGCGTCTGCCTTCGGCTCAGGGTGTGATCCCAGCGTTCTGGGATCCAGCCCCACATCAGGCTTCTCTGCTGGGAGCCTGCTTCTTCCTCTCCCACTCTCCCTGCTTGTGTTCCCTCTCTCACTTGCTATCTCTGTCAAATAAATAAATAAATAAAATCTTTAAAAAAAAAACATTTAAAGACCTTTATTTGAATCATTTTGTTGTTATTAATAACTCAAGAGGTTACACAAGTATAACGTACGCTATTTAATGTGATTTGGTAAAAAAAAATCTCAATAGAAGTTTTTAAAGAAATTCAATTTGAATATATTTAAGAAGTTAAAGTACTACAGCTAGACTTTGATACTTACATCTAGCTCTTTAGGAAAATGCATGAAATAAAATTCTTATTCTTTTGAAAGTAAATAGATACTATCAAGCTTACAGAGGCTTTATTTTTTTAAACAATTTGTATTTATTTCAGAGAAAGAGAGAGCATGAGCCCAGGGAAGGGCAGAGGGAGAAGCAGACACCCTGTCGAGCAGCGAGCCTGACACAAGACTCCATCCCAGGACCCTGGGATTATGACCCAAGCTGAAGGCAGACGCCCAATCAGCAGAGCCACCCTGGTGCCCCCTTAAAACAATTAGTTCTTTTTAAAAGTTTTAAACAAATTTCTGTAATTTTCTTTAATTATTAATTTACATGCCAAATTCTTTCTTTTGCTGGTAGTTCAAGATGAGTCAATTTAACTTCGAAGTTCCTACATACATCAACTGTAAGACTTCAAGTCTGTTGGTTTATATTGCACAAATACAAATAATTAACCAGATACTATGTACCAAACCAGATAATGGCTAATGCTGAAACATCAACATTAGATAATCTCATCATCAAGAAAAACAATAAGGGAAAAAATGCATTCTAAAGACTAGACAGATAGCTTTATTAGCCACACTCGGGAGCTGGAGAGAGGCAGACTTGCCACAGACTCAGTGCAAATGAATATAGCCTAGTAATTTTCAAATGAGCTCAGATTTTAAGCTAAACATATATGTGGGAATATTTGTCATTGCCTGCAGACTTTCTCTTCTTCCTTGAAGTCTCTGGTGCAAAGCCTTCCTCGATTCCTCCTCCTCACGCCCACCCTCTCAGTTAAGTGCCAATATGGTACTTAGAGCATGACCTGCCAAGACACTCTCAGTGCTGTTTTGTAATTATCTCTCATTTGCTTTAGATTCTGAGCTGCAAGACCCTTCTCAGCAGATTCGTGTCTTTGTATTTGTGATATCTGGCACACGCTTGGTACTAAATAAATATTGTTGGCTGGATGAAAAAAGGGCCCTTCATAAAACCATGAACAAATATGAAAATGTAGAAAACAAAACATGTATTTGAATCTCATCTCATCTTTCTCTTAAAAGTTCAGATTCAAGGAAGGAACTCTGTGTAGTCTGATTCTAGTAGGGGCTTTTTATGAGCACAACAGAGAGAGAATGCAACTGAGCCAAGATTTAGCGCTCCCGTTTATGAGCTTGCTAGAGATCAGATGTGTCACTCATCCACTTTCAACACGACAACATGCTGGGGAGCAATAGACCTGCAGCTACAAGCCCGCATTGCACAAGCCTGAGGGTTCCTGTTGCTTATGTCAACAGGGAGTCCTTTCCCCAGCAAATGATTTGGTATACTTTTCATCTTCCTTGACAATTAAAGCTCGAGTGTGGCATGTTTGTGTTTCAGGTGAAAGGTTTAAGGCACTAAGAGAGCCACCTTGTTGCATCATAAACAGCTAATTAGCTGGCATTATTACCAAATCGCCTTTGATTAAAGCCTTTGAGACAGTGACAGTAAAGAACAACAAGGTCCAAGTCTTTGTTAATCAAACAAAACAAGTACCGCCCAGCACGGTCATCTCTTGGAGCTCACTGCCAGAAAAGCAGACCCACCAAAGCACAGACCATCATTCAAGATTGTCTGAAAGCAATCTAGAAAGGTATCCAAACCTAGAATATAACGAGATGTCCCAATGTGACTAAAATGTAGAAAGGTTCAGAATTACTTTTCAAAGAAGCTACGAGAAGCACTGTTATCCCTAGCAGAGAATATAGATAATAATAAAACATGGACCGTTGTGGCAAGACCAATTCTCGGGTATCTCCTCCCAGGTTACATTTGATGGCCAACAGCTGCGATTACAAACTGGAACATGCATCAAGTTGTAGCTTGTGTTTCTTTGTGTTTCTTTCCCCTCAGCCTATTCCTGGCCATTTAGAGATCAAATGCTCAATAAAGTACATCTAATGTGAAAAACAGTCAGTAGTGTTATTGCTGTACCTAGATCACCAGAGTTAGGTAATAAAGGAAAGACTTTGTACCTGGATAAAGGAGGGCGAGAAGCGGGAGAGCACAGGGCATCTTTCCAGTGCCCTTTGAATAGAGTCACTGCAGCTTCTTCTAGGACCTGTTCTAAATCCTCTTCATTCAGTTCAGTATCCATTGAGTGCCTCCTCTGTGTCAGGCACTGTGCTAGGTACTGAGGATGAAAAAAAAAATGGTCAAGACCCACACCTGCTCTCAAGTTGAGTCGGGTCTGTCTGGGTCTAGGGGTGGGGTTATAAGAATGATCTTGCTGTACAAATTCGGAGGGAATAGTTAGGAAAAATAGATTCTGGCCTCTCATAAGATCTCTTGGAGGGGAGCTTGAATATAGGAACCTCTGTTCCAAGCTCCATCTGCCCACTCCCAGCCACAGCCCCCGAAACTCCCCAGTGAAAGGGCAATCCTGATGCGTCTACTCCCTCTTCAGGGCTTATGGTTCCCTACTAAATCCTAGGCTCCCTCCTGCCTCTTACTACCTCTCCCATCAGGAAATCAAAATCTATTTTCCCCAGGCTTGTTTGAACTCAGATCTTCCCTGGTCCCATGTAGTGGCAGCATTTCTCCATACTCAATGGACACAGTCATATTTTCCTCTTTAATTTTGTCCCAGTAAAATGTATGAATTTGCTTACATTTTCCTGAAATCGTATTAACAAAAGACTCGAGGGTCACCCTGCTTCCAAACATGTTAGATAATATTGTCAGGATCTTAAATGGTGCCACTAGTAATTTACCAGGTACACAGTTTCCTAGCAAATTTATAAAATTTGGTTGAATGAGATCAAGCAAATTAAAAGAATGAATGGGGAATCAAAGGTAAGAAATTGTCCCCCAAAGAGTGACTCATTAGATGTTAAAAGAAATTCGTCCTAAATTCATATTTATTCAAGACTCACGCAATTGCCCTGACATTGAGAATCATGGCAAACACAACACAGAGAGGTAATAAAATCTTTGCACCTGGGATGGAGGCTTTTGATCATTCTTTTTGGTTGTTCTTTTTGTTGTTATTGTTGATGATTTGGTGGTGAATTTGCAAGAGTCTGGGGTTGGGTTTAATTAACGTACAATACAAAGGTACAAGATTCTTGCTTCTCATCCAAGAATTGCTTCCCTATAAAATAGCAGTGATTCTCAAATGAGGATGATTGAGTCCACAAAGGACATTGAACAATGTATAGAGACATTTTTGTCTTCACAACTTGGGGATGGGGAGGTGTTACTGGCAGTGGGTAGAGGCCAGAGGTGCTCCTAACATCTTACAATGTCCAGGACAGCCCCCACAACAAAGAATTACCCTGCCCAAAGTGTCAAAAGTGCCACAGCTATGCAACCTACCCTCAAGAAATCCATTAAGCATGTATAGTGTATTCCTACCACTCTGTTTCCTTTTGCCTGTTACATAACTTTATCTTTCCCATGTCACACAGATGCATTCACTAAGCGTCCCTCAAAGAATTACCTGTGGGAAGTCCATCCTAGCGTTCTATGCCATAGCTGGGATCTAGATGGCTTTTGATCTTCTCTTCTATAGAAATATGCCTTTTCCTGGAGATGAGGATGCCAGAGTTGGACAGCAGATTCCCATGAGCCTCATGAGCACTCCAAACCATTGCAATTATCAAAAGGGAATCTTAACCACAGTTGAACATTTTTTTTTAACTTACTTGTAAGGTTCAGAGAAATAAGTGGAATGATTTAATCTAGCAATAGGAGCTTGGCTCTGCATTGCCTGGATCGTCAATACTAATCTACAATGGACAAGTTATATAGGATGTAAACAGACCTTTCTGAAGAGCACTTGCTACCTGCCACATTCAGGACCTCCTGGTGAGATTATTCTTATCACCAGAATTACATTTGAAGCCTTACTACCCTGGCCTCATTGACAGGACTAACGATGGGCACCTGGCCCAAAGATGTCGAGAAGGGAGCCTAGAATAAGAGTTCTGTTCAACATGAGTTCTTAATATAGATGATCAATTGGCAGGACCTACCATGTCGTTTGGTTTGCAGTGTTTGTGCTGCATATAGAGAAGCACACAGAAGTTGAGACACAGAGAAGGCAGTGAATAGAATCCGCGAATGGCATGGGCTCTTGGCAAGCATTTACATGATGCAGAAAGAAGACAAATGTGTATGCTTGTGAATCCCTGGTACCTAGAACCATCACTGGCTTGTAGGTAGGTGTTCAATAAATACCTGTTTAATGACTGACTGAAGAACAGAGAGAGGTGTGGTAGTAGTATCAGGAGAACTAGAGGAGTGGGGCCATAGAAGAGCCGCTGCCCACAGCGTGTGAGTCCTCGTACAAGAAGCCGTAGGCCCGTACTGCTGGGTGAATGATAATGTAACTAGATCCCTGAAGGTCTCGTGTCCCATATGACATCTGTGCTTCCCCGAGGCTGGGCTGGACCTCTGTAGGGGTGCCTCCTGCTCTTTCCTTTTTACTTATGCAATTTCAAAATAAAATAGTAACCTGGGTTCTCCTGAGTGCTCTTAAAATGCAAAAAAAAAAAAAAAAAAGGTCCACAAGATTTTGTCAAAGTGAGAGGGCCATAAAGTCCCTAAACTCAGAAAGATTTTTGAATGAATGGAGGACTGCTAAAATTGGAGGCCTACGGTGGATATCTGCTTTGAGGTTAATCTCTAGGACATCTTGACTTTCCTTCAAGTTCATGGTATAGATTAGTAATGAGACAAAGTCTCTTAGTGAGACTAGAAGAAAGAAAAAATATTTTCAGATGGTTTATTCCCTCCCCTGCTACAACCACACGGTGCCTCTTGCCAGGTCAAGTACAGGAATTTCTGCACCTCCTCCCACGCGATATAAACAGGACTGAGGATTGATGAGCCCTCTCCCAGCTGGGATAGACCACACTCTGCCCAGCCCCATTCTGGATGAGTCAGCACAACCTGAGCCACCCTATCATCAAAGCATGGTTTTTTTTGGAGCCCTGAACCCACAGCAAAACATTAGATAATAACTAGCCTATTAATAAGAGATGAAAGTGTTATTTTAAGATTAGGTTAACCTAGAAGAAAGTTGACTCAATTTTGGCTTACTAAAATGACCAGGATTGTGTATATTAATGGCTCACCTATTTATGTGCTTAGCAGTGCTCAAATTAACAGGCATACATCTACTCATAACTTTTTGTGGCATGTGAAATGATCACACACAATCTAGGTAAGACTTGCCTCTATAAATAAATGAATTTCTCTTTCCTCTTTGAAAACATCTTGAAATCTATTTCAAATCTTGCACTATTTCTAGTGCAAACCAAGGCCTGTAAGTGTATTACAAATTCAATACAAGTTGCACTCTGACTATAGTCTCACACTGAGTTCACATCTGTTCATTGCCTTTTTCTGTTTTCTTTGCTGGGTGGATAGATGGTGAACATGAACATGACACAGTGCAAGGATGATTGTTGCTGCTGGTTGTTACAGTGAGATTTTTAATTAAGAATTCATTTCTCAAAAAAAAAAGAATTCATTTCTCAATTCTTGCATGGAACTAACTTATAAGAGAATGAGGAAGAATAATAAGAAAGTTTTTTTTTTTTTCCCAGAAAAATCTCTCTATATATCCTTGAAATATTTTCGGTAGCCTTGATAATTATATAGATGAGATAGTATGCCTATTTTATAGAGTCGAGACAGTAAAAAAGACAAAAGACTTTACTGTTGATTCTGGAATGAAACCCAGTTTTTCTCATTTTAATTTTAATTTTAATTTCAGTGCTATGACCTAATTAACATGGATTTCATTACTGAGTAGGTTAAATAAGACCAAAGAAAAGAAATAGAACTTCTATCTCAAAATTGTTGATATAAGATGTCCATTTCTGGCTCTGATGGAGTACCTTACATCAATCCAACCATCTTGCTAAGAACAGCTATAAAAGCAGGACAATATACAAAATGAGCTGTTGAAAGATAATAAATAGCAACCAAGTCAGATGGGATTTGAGGGTCAAGATCTCAGAAAAAAAGACAACACAGGTGAGTTCAACATTCTTCCTTGCTTTTCCCCTTGACACATTTGCTATATCCCAAGCAACACTCCAGCACAAGCAGAAATCAGAGACTCAGAGCTTTCATCAGTTGTCATAGCACAGTGGAGATGAAATTGGAGTCCAGGAACTTCCAAGGCAACAATACTGGAGAAGGCAAGAATTTAGAGAAACAAAAGCCACAGATTAGTGAGCACAACATTTTACATTGCATTTCACCTTGAGATATTTGTCAGTTCCTAACCTATGTACAATGAGAGTTCAAGAAACCAATAGGAGAGGGGGCGTCTGGGTGGCTCAGTGGTTAAGCGTCTGCCTTCGGTTCAGGGTGTGATCCCAGGGTGCTGGGATAGAGCCCCACATTAGGCTCCTCCTCTGGGAGCTTGCTTCTTCCTCTCTCACTCCCCCTGCTTGTGTTCCCTCTCTCACTGGCTGTCTGTTTCTCAAATAAATAAATAAATAAATAAAATCTTAAAAAAAAAAAAAAAGCCAATAGGAGAGTGTCAGCTAAGAGGCCACAGAACTTAGCAGAGCTTTCAAAAACTCATGGTATCAAAGAGAAAAAAGAGATACCTAAAGAGGTAGGCCTCGGTAGTAAGGGAAAACTAGAAATAGGCCTACACAAAGACATAAAGCACCCGGATCCCGCATTGGATAAAGGTGGTCTGCATTTATGCTTGTTAGAAGAAAAGTAAATTCTCTCTGACAGAAGATAACATAATTCAGAGAATATATAGTTTTTACACACAATATCCAGCCTCAAATCATAAATTATCAGGTATGCTAATAAATAGGACCAAGTTAATGAAAACCAGGACACAAGTGTAGACAAAAGAAACAGACCCACAGGTAATCTAGAGATTGTTGTTATCAGATAGAATTTTTAAGTAACTATGGTTAATAAAGTCAAGAGAAGAGATGACAACAATGGAGTATGTATATTTTTATAATCTATGAAAAATGAAGATGCTAAAAATGAAAAAGATAATTATCAAAATTAAGAACTACAAAATGTACTCAACAATGAACCAAATAAAATAGTAGAGAGAATTAGTGAATTAGAAAACAGGTTAATAAACAAGAAAAGAGAAAAAAACTGATGGAAAATAAATATAAGAGAATAAGAGATATATAACCTGGTGGAAAGGTCTAACACATATGTAATTAGAGTTCCAGGAGAAGAGAGAGAGAGAGAGAAAGGAGCAGAAGCAATATTTGAAAAGAATTTGCCAAGAAGTTTCCCAAAATGATAAAAATATTAATTCACAGAATTAAGAAGCTCTACAAAATTGCTTGAAACAGGATAAATACAAAGGGAAAAAAACACAGTTAGGTACGTCAGAGTTACACCATGCTGAAAACATCATAAATCAACATGCTGACAACCAAAACACAGAGAATCTTTAAAAAACTCAGGATGAGGGCCGGGAGTATTAAAGAGGGAGATACATCACATTCAAGGGAGGAACGATTATAGTTATAGCTGACTTTTCAAAAGAAACAATAGAATCCAAAAGATAATGGAATAGCATTTTCCAAATGCTCAAAGAAATGTTTTCCAAATTCTAGACCTAGAAAAATATATTTTTAATGAAGACAAAATAACATATTTAGTTAAATCTATTGATATGTATCATAGAAGGCAAAGCTGCAAATACAGCAAAACATTATTCGTGCAATACATTTTTCTGCTAACATATATGCCCCTTCCCACGAGGCTGTGGGCTATACCTGCAAGAAAACAGACAAGATGGGAAAGCATAAAGTATTTTTAAGGGCAAGCAACTAATGCATCTCTTGTTTTTCCTTGCTCCAGTTCACAACTTTCACCCAGCTCTTACCTTGGTCTTCAAATATATTAAATGCCAGACCTGAGAAACTATGGCTTTATGAAAGTAAATGTTTTGGTAATTCAAAAGCATGAGAAAAATAAATGTAAATATTTTACCTAGCACCACACAGTAGCTGAGAAAGAGAGGGAAGTACCTTGTCCTCCCTCTTTGTGCATTATGGTCCCTGTGTTCCCACATTAGACAGAAGAGGGTGAGGTGTGGAGTTGAATAGATGCATACATAATTTTCTAGAGGTGCATTACCTGATGAGAGGAAAGTCTAGACTATCTGGAAACAAGAAAGCACCTTTTCTTTTTTTTTTTTTTAAGATTTTATTTATTAATTTGACAGAGAGACACAGCCAGCGAGAGAGGGAACACAAGCAGGGGGAGTGGGAGAGAAAGAAGCAGGCTCATAGCAGAGGAGCCTGATGTGGGGCTCGATCCCATAACGCCGGGATCACGCCCTGAGCCGAAGGCAGACGCTTAACGACTGCGCCACCCAGGCGCCCCGAGAGCACCTTTTCTTAATAAAATCCACGAAGTGTGAAGGAAAGATCATGGGCTTTGGCATCATACAGATCTTTCAGACGAAATCTTCATACCCCCACTTTCAAGCTGAACAACTTTGAACAAAACACTTAACCGCTTTGAGCTTTGTTTTCTCAATTTTTTAAAATGAGAATACTAATGCCTACCTCAAAGAGCTGTGAAGATTAAACTAGGTAATAAATACGACGTTTGGAGAACGTGCATGATTTGTAGTTGGCGCTCAAAATAGTAGATTTTCTAGAAATTATATAGGTGTATCGGTCTACCAGTTAGGAAGAAAGTACTGAATGGCAAAGCACTAAGTGGGAAAAAGTAACAGATAAAGCCACTGCCACCTGAGAATGATGAGGAATCAGCTGAGGACTCACAAAAGCAACATGTTATTTATACATGCTGATTTCCCTATCCTGCAAGCTGTGAAATTTTGTTGCCTTAGAGATAGAGTAGTTATTAGCCACCAGTAAAAATAAGCATACTGCTGAGAATTTATAGGAAAATGCATTTAATTAAGTGCCATCTGAGCCACCCACACTGTGAACAAGGATTCTGGCAACAAAGGGGTTATTGTTGCCAAGTTCCTGCCAAATGTTATTTTCCTAAGTTAGTGTGTTGTTTTTTCTCTGACCAAGCCTGAACAAAGAGTTCCAGATGGCAACATAGAGTGAGAAAGCCCCATCGCCACAGACCAAAAATCTCCCCAAATCCAAAGAAGATTGGAAAAACCTTTAAAAATATTTCCTCTGAATAGAGGAAGGGGGTGAGTGCCACATGCAAATATAAAGTAGGAAATAATGGTGATTAAACATTACACTGAATTCTTTGAAGATGGTAATTAGGGATTTTCCATCTTTGAATGTTCCCCCAGTGTGGGGCCCCTGTAAAGGGCAAGGTTCTCACTAAGTGCTGGAAGGACTGAATTGGACTGCTTGCTAGAGAAGACATTAAATTTCACATTACCAACATAAACAATTTCCTCTTTATTGAGCACCTGTATGTTTCAGTCACCGTGCTAAGCAGTTGACATGTATTATAAAATTTAATCCTTACAACACTATGCCAACCTTATTTCATCCTTAATTTTCAGGCGCAGCAACCCAACCTCAGAAAGGTTAGAGAGTTTGCCTGTGATCTTGGAGCTAGTCAGTGATAGAGCTGGGCTCCAAACGAGGTCTGTCTAAATTCAAAGGTTGTATTCTACCACTGTACTAAGAAACGGGAGCAAAGTTCTAAAAATTCCACCTTTTCATGAATAGGCAACTAAAAAAATCAATGTATAAAATTAAGCTTGGCCAATAAAGAAATACTGCCAATATGAGAATATAGGTCAAGAAACTCAGAAAGATATCTACTGTGTCAGGAAATCACAGGACATTCTGTGTAACAAAGAAGTTCAGTGTCATGAGGTTAGAGTAAAAACATTCCAAAAAGTCACAGAGGGCCAAGTGTTTAACTCAGCCCCCATACGTGCATGAGAGGAAGAGAGTTTATACATAGACAGTTTTAAATCCTCATGTAGCCTTATGCAGGTCTGTTGTGTACGCTCTCCTTTCTCCTTAACTTAGCAGGAAAATGGGATGTGCAAGTTGCAAGTATAAATGTGAAAACTGTTTAAGTCATTGTTCAATTTTCTTCTGTATGTCATGTAATGACAGAGAGACAATGATGGAAGTCTTGTTTTCGTTACTCCTTAGAAATAAAAAACAAAGAAATACGGGTATAGAAAGTACTCAAATATGGACGGCCGGTGTGGTTTCGTCCCGTTGGAGCCACCTGACTCCACTTTGGAGTCTCCATCATCTAGATCTATCATCTGTAAACTGAAGACCCCAATATTAATCTCACATATCTCTACTAAGCTGCAAAGCCATATATCCAATTAGCTTCCAGACAGCTCCAGTTACATGTCAAAAACAGTGCAAATTCAATATATCCAAAATTGAGCTCATTATCTTGCAGTCCAAATACGCTCTTTCTGTGGTACCCCCTATGCCACGGAATAGCCCAGGTACTCTCACAGCCATTACAGCTGAAGACCCTGGGTCACATTTGATCCTTCTCTCCCTCCCTCCATATCCAATCAGCCATCAAGTTCTGCCAGTTCCATCTTCGTATATTTCCCGATTTCATCTCTGCCTCTCCCTCTCTCCATTCCCAGTTCCACTCTTAGCTCATCATTATTTTTCATATCAAATAAACCAAGTCTCCTTGTCATTCTCCCTGTAGTCTTGTTCTGACATAATTCTCTTTCCATACTGCATCCAGAATGATCTGTATGATATTTCATTTGGTTCTGTCACCTCACGGGCAGAAAGCTTTAACTTTTTCTCCAGACATTTCTGTATGAAGTTGAAAAGTCTTCACATGACATACAAGATCCTTCAGGATCTGCCACCTTCCTTTTTTTAACACTTTGTTCCTCTTTTATTGAGGTCTTTTTTAAAAGATTTTATTTATTTGAGAGAGAGAGAGCGAACACAAGAAAGAGAGAGCGTGAGCAGTGAGGAGAGGCAGAGGGAGAGGAAGAAGTCAATTCCCTGCTGAGCAGGGAGCCCCACACAAGGCTTCACCCCAGGACCCTGGGATCATGACCTGAGCTGAAGGCAGATGCTTAACTGACTGAGCCACCCAGGTGACCCTTTTTACTAAGATATTTACATAAAGTGTACAAATCATAAATACATGGAAAACTTTTACATAAGCATGTACCTGCATAACAATCATCCAGATCAAGATACAGAACTTTCTTTATTAAGTTTTTTATTTTAATTTCAATATAGTTAACATACAGTGTTCTATTAGTTTCAGGAGTACAATATAGTGATTCAACAATTCTATACATTACTCAGTGCTCATCATGATAACCCCCATTACTTATTTCATTCATTCTCCCACCCACCTCCCCTCTGGTGACCATCAGAGGGTCAAAAAAAAAAACCCAATAAACTGGTGACCCCAGTTTGTTTTCTATAGTTAAGAGCCTGTTTCTTGGTTTGTCTCTCTCTCTTTTTTCTTTTGCTCATTTGTTTTGTTTCTTAAATTCCACATGTCAGTGAAATCATAAGGTTTTTGTCTTTTTTGACTGGCTCACGTTGCTTAGCATAATACTCTCCAGCTCCATCCATGTCATTGCAAATGGCAAGATTTCATTCTTTTTTATGGCTGAGTAGTATTCCATTCTGTGTGTGTGTGTGTGTGTGTGTGTGTGTGTGTGTGTGTGTATCGATATATATACACACCACCTCTTCTTCATCCATTCACCTGTTAATGGACATTTGGGTTTCTTCCATAACTTGGCAATGTAAATAATGCTACTACAAACACAGGGGTGCACATATCCCTTTGATTTAGTGTTTTTGTATTTTGTGGGTAGATACCCAGTAGTGCAATTATTGGATCATAAGGTAGCTCTATTTTTAACTTTTTGAGAAAACTCCATACTGTTTTCCACAATGGCAGCACCAGTTTGCATTCCCACCAACAGCGTACCATTACCACATCCTCACCAACACCTGTTGTTTCTTGTGTTGTTGATTTTCGTCATTCTGACAGGTGTGAGCGATATCTCATTACAGTTTTGATTTGCATTTCCCGGATGATCAGTGATGTTGAGTCTCTTTTAATGTGTCCATTGGTCATCTGGATGTCTTCTTTGGAGAAATGTCTGTTCATGTCTTATGTCTACTTTTTAATTTGATTACTTTGGTTGTTGACTTGTATCTTTTTTATATTTTGAGTATTAACTTTTTATCAGATATGTGATTTGCAAATATCTTCTTGCATTCTGCAGGTTGCCCCTTAGTTTTGTTGATGGTTTCTTTTGCTATGCAGAAGCTTTTTATTTTGATGGAGTCCCAATAGTTTATTTTTGCTTTTATTTCCCTTGCCTCAGGGAACATAGCTAGAAAATTGTTGCTACTGCCGATGTCAGAGAAATTACTGCCTGTGCTCTCTTCTGGAGTTTTTATGATTTCAAGTCTCACTTTTATATCTTTACTCTATTTTGAGTTTATTTTCATGTGTGGTGGAAGAAAGTGATACACTTTCTTTTGCATGTAGCTGACCAGTTTTCCTGAAACCATTTGTTGAAAACACTTTTTCCCATTGCATATTACTTCCTCCTTTGTTGAAGATTAGTTGACCATAGAGTTGAGGGTCCATTTCTGGGTTATCTATTCTGTTCCATTGATTTGTACGTCTATTTTTTGTGCCAGTACCATACTGTTTTGATTACCACAGCTCTGTAGCATAACTGGAAATCTGGAATTATGTTACCACCAATTTTTCTTTTTTAAAATTTCTTTGGCTATTCAGGGTCTTTCATGGTTCCATACAATTTTCATAATTGTTTGTTCTAGTTCTGTGAAAAACGTTGCTAGTATTTTGATAAGAATTGTGTAAAATCTATAGATTACTCGGCAGTTATAGACATTTTAACAGTATTCTTACAACCAATAAGCATGGAATGTCTTTCCATTTCTTTGTGTCATCTTTATTTCCTTCACCAATGTTTTATAGTTTTCAGACTACAGGTCTTTTACCTCTTTGATTAAGTTTATTTCTAAGTATTTTATTATTTTTGGTACAATTATAAATGGTATTCTTTTCTTAGTTTCTCTTTCTGCTGCTTCAGTATTAGTGTATAGAAATGAAACAGGTTTTTGTTCATTGATTTTATAACCTGAAATTTTTCTGAATTCATTTATCAGTCCTAGTAGTTTTTTCGTGGAGCCTGTCGGTATTCCCTATATAGTATACATACTATCTGCAAATAGTGAAAGTTTTACTTCTTTCTTACTGGTTAGATGCCTTTTATTTTTTGTTTGTTTGTTTTGTTTTCTGATTACTGTGGCTAGGACTTCCAGTACTGTGTGGAATAAAAGTGGTGGCAGTGGACATCCTTCTTGTTCCAGTCCTTAGGGGAAAAGTTCTCAGGTTTTCCCCCTTAGGGATGATGTTTACTGTGCTTTTTCCACATAAGGTCTTTATTATGTTGAGGTATGTTCTTTTTAGACCTACTTTGTTAATGGTTTTTATTACGAATGGTTGCTGTAATTTGTCAAATGTTTTTTTCTGCTTCTATTGAAATGATCATATGGTTTTAACCTTTCTCTTAATGATGTGATGTATCACACTGATTGATTTCTGAATATTGAACCGCCTTCACATCCCAGGAATAAATCCCGTCTGATGGTGGTGAATGATTAGTGCTGGCTTCAGTTTGCTAGTATTTTGTTGAGAATTTTTGCATCTATGTTCATCAGAGATATTGGTCTATAGCTCTCTTTTTTAGTGGTGTCTTCATTTGGCTGTGGTATTGGGGTAATACTGGCCTCATAGAATGAATTTGGAAGTTTTCCTTCCTCTTCTACTTTGTTGAATAGTTTGAGAAGAATAGGCGTTAACTCTTTCTTAAATGTTTGGTAGAATTTCTCTGTGAAGCCATCTGGTCCTAAACTTTTGTCTCTTGGGAGTTTTTCATTACTGATTCAATTTCATTGCCAGTAACTGGTCTGTTCAAAATTTCTATTTCTTCCTGCTTCAGTTTGGGTAGGTTATAAGTTTCTAGAAATGTATTCACTTCTTCTGGGTTGTCCAATTTTTAGCATATATTTTTCTTAATATTCTGTTACAATTGTTTATATTTCTGTGGTGTTGGTTGTTATTTCTCCTCTTTCATTTGTGATTTTGATTTGAGTCCTCTCTCTCATTCTTTTGGTGTTTTGTTTTGTTTTATGAATCTGGCTAGAGAGATTTTTCAGTTTTGTTGATCTTTTCAAGGAACCATCAAAAAGTTAAAAATAGAACTACCCTATGATTCAGCAATCACATTACGAGGTATTTACCCCCAAATACAAAAATACTACTTTAAAAGGATACATGGACCTCCTTGGGTTGACTGTTAGGGGATCTCTGCACCCCCTGGATTTGGATATCAGCTTCCTTCCCCAGATTAGGGAAGTTTTCAGCTATTGTTTCTTCAAATAAAATTTCCACCACCCCCCTTTCTCTCTTCTTCTTCTTCTGAGATCCCTATAATGCAAATATTATTATGGTTGATGGGGTCACTGGGTTCCCTAAGTCTATTCTTATTTTGCATAATTCTTTTTTCTCTCATTTGCTCAACTTGATTACTTTCCATTATTCTGTCTTCCAGATCATCAGTTCATTCCTCTGTTTCCTCTAACCTACTATTTATTCCATCAAGTGTATTTTTATTTCATTTATTGTGTTCTTCATCTCTGATTGGTTCTTTTTTTGTCTCTTTGTTAAGGGTCTTCCTGATGTCTTCCACGTTTTTCTCGAGTCCATTGAGTGTTTTTATGATCATTACTTTACATTCTCTACCTGCCATATTACTTATATCTTTTTTGCTTAGGTCTCTTGCTCTGGTTTTGTCTTGTTCTTTCATTTGGGACATATACCTCTGTCCCCTCATTTTGTCTGTCTTGTCTGTTCTGTGTGTTAGGAAAGTCAGCTACATCTCCTCTTGAAGGTAATGGTTTTATGAAGAAGACTACATCCCGTAGTACCCTGCAGTGCAGTGTCCTCTGTTCCCCAGGACCTGGCACTTCAGAGAATATCTCCCATGTATGTTGCATGTGCCCTGCTGTTCAGTACTGGCTGCTTTTTCCTTCAGTCTAGTTGTCTGCAGAAGATCTCTTTGCCTGTTATGGGCAGTGTTTGGTCCCAGGCAGGGGTGGGACACATCTTAACAAGGTGCTTGGAGATGATAACTACTGTGCCACAGCATCACTGGAACTGAGGTCCTGTGAAATGCACAGGTCAGGAGAAGAGGTCTTCTGGAGTTTGTGCAGGTCTTCTGGGGGAGGGGGCTTACAGCACCAGGACTGAGGCTAGTGTGCCTGAGAAGGGTGGATCTGCTAAAGTACAGGGTGGGTAAGGGTAAGAAAGTTAGGTAGTGAGTGTTGGTGCCTTGCTGGTTCCTGCAGGTGGCCCTGTGTTTATGCTGAGGGGCAGGAGAGAGAAATGGTGCCTGTCAACTCTTTTATTCCTGGAGGGGTTTCCCCATGATCCCTGCCTCTCCAGGCCATGAGTAAATAACTCTCCCTCCTATCTCCCCCCAGTGTTTTTCAGAAGGTTGCTTTCATACTCTATCTCCACTGGCTGTTTTTTGTGTTGTCTCTTTAAGTGTGGGGATTCCACTTCTAAAGCCCTTGGAGCTTTCTCAGAGTCAAGCCTGGTAATTTTTTAAAATTCCAGGCTTTAAGTCCCACTGGTTTTAAGAATGCATGGGATTCAGCCCCTCTTACTTTCAAAACCAAATGTTATAGACATTTGTCTTCCTGTGGGCTCCCAGATATGATAGCCAGTTTTTCATTCTTCTCCATGCCCCTGACTGCCTCCCCACTGTGGACAGCGAAGATCCATTTCACTCCAAAACGGCATCTTCACCCTTCCTACCTTCTTCAGTGTGGTCTCTTCTCTATCTTCAGTTGTAGAGTTTGCTCTGCCCGTCTATGGGTTGTTTTCTGGGCTATTTATGCTGATGTCAGTGTTATCCGTGGGTTGAGGTGAGCTTAGGGTCCTCTTACTCCATCACCTCCCCAGCCCCTGAGATCAATCTATCACCTTTTTATCTCTCCATTCTTTACCCTTGTCGTTCCTACCTTTTCCTTCTATAATCTACTTAAAGCAAACTCCATACCTTATTTGAAATAGTCTGCACTCTCATCTCTATCATTTTTCTAAAGGCTATCCTTTTAAAAATAAACAAAAAGGCTATACAAATGTTTTCACACCTTTCATACTCTTTTCCTGCTAACTCCTCTCTACTCCTATTTCTGGTACAGTCTCTTCTAGGAAATTTGGATTTGGCTTCCATCTTTGGTTCTTCCATGGTGCCCTGTGCTTACCTTTGTCATGGTACTTACCATATTGTGTTATGACCATCTTCTTAACTATGGTGTATGCTTCTAAAGGACAGGAAGGTGTTGTATTCAGTTTGTATCTTTGTTACCTATTGTAATCTATAAAGCAATAGATGGTCATTAAAAGTTTGTAGAATAAATTAACTTAGAAAAAGAAAAGAAAGGAAAAAGGCCTTCTATATGCTGGAAAAAGTTTCTTTTCAGACACATTTTATAATTGGAGGACAAAGATGAACTGTTACTTTTTCAGAATTCAAGACTTCAATGGGGAACCAAGAGGAATAAAGAGAGTCCTGATTTTAAAAATTTAAGTGAAATAAATATCAAAGTGAAATATTTAATTGCCCAAAGAGACAAATGGGTTCCTCGGCTGATAGATAATTGATTTACTGATTGATTTATAGATAGATAGATGATAGATAGATATAGATAGATAGATGATAGAAAGACAGATAATAGATGAGTAGATAAATATATAGATAAAGTAGATAGAGGATAGATTGATAGATGATATAGAGAGAAATAGATATAGGTGATAGATATAAATATAGACATAGATAGGAAGGAAGGAAGGAAGGAAGGAAGGAAGGAAGGAAGGAAGGAAGGAAGATAGGGACACCATACATCTTTGATGGTGAATTTGCAGCAGTAGGGGTCTGTAGAACAATAAATGGAGGCAAAAAGCATGAGTAATGGAAAGGTGGAGGCCAATGGATTGTCAGAGGAGTCACCCCATGCCCCAAAAGAAAGTTATAGTCCGATCCCACAGATGCATGGCAAAATCTGTGGGAGACCAACCCCCTGGCACAAAAGCTGGAAAGAGGAAAAGAGAAACTAAACAAGAACTAAATAAGTGGATAGAACAGAAGATGGGAAACATGAAGCTAGAGAGCAAGAACAGCAGAGCAGAGAGAAAATGTACAATCCCACTGAAACTGGAGAAAAAAATGCATCAGTACCAAAAATATAGAAGTGAAAACAGCACTAAATTCAAGACGTACACTTCTGGCTATGATGGAGTAACATAGATTAGATTCACCTTTCTGCCTTAAACAAGAAAATGGAAAATTTTAAATATGATATTCAGACATTGGACAACAAGAAGCAAAGAGAGAAGAGAAACAAACAAAGTGGACCCTGGGATTGCTCCAGCTTATGGATTGGCCAGAGTTCTCAGTTAAGTTACTGTACAGGAAGAGAGAACCTAAACAAAGCCTGGCATTCTCCCTAAGTCAAGTAGACATAGTTGAGAATTCAGGGATGTCAAGGGGACTAAATTTTCAGAATAAAGGAATGGAGAAGAGGAAGCTTCACAGAAAAGAAAGAGCTACACAGAGAAACTACACAGGGTGATAACTTCAGAGATTTGAAGAAAATTCCTTCCTGCTCTTCAGAGATATACTGATAAGCACATGGATGTGAAGAAACAGTCTGAAGTGAGATGGAGAAGCACCAGAAATGAGTAGGCAGAACAATCCCTGTGTTTACATGGGGCAAGGGATAGTTGATGTTTTCACAACCAGAGTAGAAAAACCTTGTAATACATGGTGAATTGTGCATTGGGTATACTCAGAGGGGGAAAAAAAATCTCTAAATCAAAGTACCCCCTAACCAAGATTGAAAGCAAACTTCAAGGGGAAGTACCCCCTAACCAAGATTGAAAGCAAACTTCAAGGGGAAAGCTCTAGTCCCACCTAACAAAGTTTGAAAGCAAGCTTCAACTGTTTCCAATTTACTCTGCCCCAGAACAAAGCCCAAGAAAATTTAAAAGGAAAAAAGTACCCAACACCCAACAAGGTAAAAATTACAATGTCTGACATCCACTAAAAAAATTACTGAACATGGCAAGTAGCAGGGAAATATATTCCATAACTGGGCGGGGGTGGGGGAGCAGATTGATCAATATAAACAGACCCAGAAACACCATAGATGAAAGAATTAGCAGACAGAGACATTAAAACAGTTATAACCGTCTTCCATACATTCAGGAAGGTAGAGAAGAGATTTAACATATTAAAGGGCCACATAGAAGGAAAAAAATAGCTCTAAATTTGGGAGAGGAGAGCCTCAAAGTCTAAGGTATCTCTATAGTATGTGAGAGGGAATCAAGAATATCCACTTGTATTATCTAGAACAATCATAGCATTTCTTGTCCAAACAAGTACACTTTAGAGAGTGAAAGGAGCAAAATTAATAATTACCTCAAAAACATGAGCATAAATTGAGACTACCCAGGATTCGTTGTAACATATGATGAGGAAAGGATTGTCTCCCAAAGCTTAGCAAGATTAAACTCAGGGCAATAAAGTGTGCAATACATGACCATCAAAGCCAGTTGACAACACAAAGTTCCTCTACTTGAAGAGATGACCTTCAGCTTTTTTTGGAAATCTCAACCATCCAAACTAATGCATGCCATAAATCTGTCTGAAATTAGTGTTCCTTCTGTAACCCTCTCCACTCTGCTCATTACTGACTTTTTAAAGTTTTTATCTCCAGTTAGTTATCATACAGTGTAATATTAGTTTCAGGTGTACAATACAGTGATTCAATACTTCCATACGACACCCAGTGCTCATCACAACAAGTGAACTCCTTAATCCCCATTATATATATGTATATATATATATATATATATATATATATATATACATATATATACTACATTTTCTTTATCCACTCTTCAGTTGATGGACACGTGGGCTGTTTCTGTAATTTAGCTATTGTAGATAATGCTGCTATAAACATTGGAGTGCATGTATCCTTTTAAATTGGTATTTTTTATGCATTTTTAAAAATTTAAATTCAATTAGCCAGGGCACCTGGGTGGCTCAGTCAGTTAAGCGTCTGCCTTCAGCTCAGGTCGTGATCTCAGGGTCTTGGGATCAAGCCCCAAGTCAGGCTCCTGCCTTGGTGGGGAGTCTGCTTCTCCCTCTCCCTCTGCCCTTCCCCCTGCTCATGCTCTCTCACTCTCTATCTCAAATAAATAAATAAAAATCTTCAAAAAATAATAAATTCTGTTAGCCAACATATAGTTTACTTTCATTAGTGTCAGATGTACAGTTCAGTAATTTATCAGTTGCGTATAACACCCAGTGCTCATCACATCAGGTGCCCTCCTTAATGCCCATCACCCAATTACCCCAACCCCCCACCTACCTCCTCTCCAGCAACCCTCAGTTTGTTTACTATGGTTAAAAGTCTCTCGTGGTTTGTCTCACTCTCTGATTTCTTTCCATTCAGTTTTCCCTCCCTTTCCCTATGATCCTCTGCACTGTCTCTTATATTCCACGTATGAGTGAAACCATATAATAATTGTCTTTCTCCGATTGACTTATTTCGCTCAGTGTAATACCCTCCAGTTTCATCCATGTCGATGCAAATGATAGGTATTCATCCTTTCTTTTGGCTGAGTAATATTCCATTATATATATAATTTATATATATGTGTGTGTATATATAGATAGATGTAGATATAGATATAGATATAGATGTATATATTTCACATCTTCTTTATTCATTCCTCTGTTGATGGACATCTGGGCCCTTTCCATAGTTTGGCTATTGTGGACATTGCTCTATAAACATTGGTGTGTGGATGTCCCTTCGGATCACTACATTTGTATTATTGGGGTAAATACCTAGTAGTGCAATTGCACTCAACACCCAAAAAATGAATAATCCAGTCAAGAAATGGGCAGAAGACATGAACAGACATTTCTCCAAAGACATACAAATGGTCGACAGACACAGGAAAAAAGGCTCAACATCACTTGACATCAGGGAAGTACAAATCAAAACCACAATGAGATACCACCTCACACCAGTGAGAATGGCTAAAACTAAATTAGTATTTTTGTACTTTTTGGGTAAACATCAAGTATGATTGCTGGATCATAGAGTAGTTCTATTTTTAACTTTTTGAGAAAACTCCATACTCTTTTCTACAATGGCTGCACCAGTTTACATTCCCACCAACAGTGCAAGAGGGTTCCTCTTTCTCCACATCCTTTCCAACACCTGTTGCTTCTTGTGTTGCTGATTTTAGCCATTCTGGCCAGTATGAGGTGATACCCCATTGTAGTTTTGAATTGTATTTAACTCATAATGAGTGACATTGAGCATCTTTTCATGTGTCTGTTGACCATATGTGTATCTTTGGAAAAATATCTTTTCATGTCTTCTGCCCATTTTTAATTGGATTATTTCTTTTTGGAGTGTTGAATTTTATAAGTTCTTTACATATTTTGGGTATTAACCCTTTATCAGATATGTCATTTGCAAATATTCTCCCATTCTGTAGGTTGCCTTTTAGTTTTGTTGATTGTTTCCTTCACTGTGCAGAAGCTTTTTATTTTGATGAGGGAGCATACCTCAACATAATAAAAGCCATATATGAAAAACTCACAGCCAATATCATCGTCAATGGGGAAAAACTGAAAGCTTTTCCTCTATGGTCATGAACAAGATAGGGATGTCCACTCTAACCACTGTTATTTAACAGGGTCCTGGAAGTCCTAACCACAGCAATCAGGCAAAAAAAAAAAAAAAAAAAAAGGCATCCAATCATCAAGGAAGAAGCAAAACTCTCACTATTTGCAGATGACATGATATTCTATATAGAAAACCCAAAAGCCTCCACCAAAAAACAAGAAAGAAAGAAAATGCTATTTTTTATTTGATTATTTGTTTCTCATGTATTGAGTTTGAGAAGTTCTTTATAGATCTTGGATACCAGCCTTTTATCTGTAGTGTCATTTACAAATATCTTCTCCCACTCTGTGGGTTGCCTCTTTGTTTTATTGACTGTTTCCTTTGCTGCGCAGAAGCTTTTTATCTTGATGAAGTCCCAAAAGTTCATTTTTTCTTTTGTTTCCCTTGCCTTTGGAGACGTGAAAGAAGTTGTTGTGGCCCATGTCAAAGAGGTTACAGCCTATGTTCTCCTCTATGATTTTGATGGATTCCTGTCTCACATCAAGGTCTTTCATCCATTTGGAGTTTATCTTTGTGTATGGTGTGAGAGAGCAGTCAAGTTTCATTCTTCTGTATATAGCTGTCCAATTTTCCCAGCACCATTTATTGAAGAGACTGTCTTTTTTCCACTGGATGTTTTTTCCTGTTTTGTCAAAGATTAGTTGCCCAAAGAGCCGAGGGTTCATTTCTGGGTTCTCTATTCTGTTCCATTGATCTATGTGTGTGTTTTTGTGCCAGTACTATGCTGTCTTGGTGATCACAACTTTGTAATATAGCTTGAAATAATCAAATCAAAAAATGGGCAGAAGATATGAACAGACACTTTTCCAATGAAGACGTACAAATGGCTAACAGACACATGAAAAAATGTTCAAAATCATTAGCCATCAGGGAAACTCAAATCAAAACCACATTGAGATGCCACCTTACACCAGTTAGAATGGCAAAAATTTGACAAGGCAAGAAACAACAAATGTTGGAGAGGATGTGGAGAAAGGGGATCCCTCTTACACTGTTGGTGGGAATGCAAACTGGTACAGCCACTCTGGAAAACAGTGTGGAGGTACCTCAAAAAGTTAAAAATAAAGCTACCCTATGACCCAGCAATTGCACCACTGGGTAATTACCCCAAAGATACAGACATAGTGAAGAGAAAGGCCATATGCACTCCAATATTCATAGCAGCATTGTCCACAATAGCTAAACTGTGGAAGGAGCTGGATGCCCTTCAACAGACAAATGGGTAAAGAAGATGTGGTCCATATATACAATGGAATATTATTCAGCCGTCAGAAAGAATGATTACCCAACATTTGCAGCAACATGGATGGGACTGGAGGAGATTATGCTAAGTGAAATAAGTCAAGCAGAGAAAGACAATTATCATATGGTTTCACTCAGTTGTGGAACATAAGGAATAGCAGGAAGATCAGTAGGAGAAGGAAGGGAAGAATGAAGGGGGGTAAACAGAAAGGGAAATGAACCACAAGAGACTATGGACTCTGAGAAACAAACTGAGGGTTTCAGAGGGGAAGGGGTTGGGGATGGCCTAACCCAGTGATGGGTATTAAAGAGGGCACGTATTGCATGGAGCACTGGGTGTTACACGCAAACAATGAATCATGGAACACTACCTCAAAAACTAATAATGTACTGTATGGTGACTAACATAACATAATAAAAAATTAGAAAAAGAAAGAAAGAAGGAAAACGCTAGAGCTGATACACGAATTAAAGTTGCAGGATACAAAATCGATGTAGAGAAATCTGTCGCATTTCTATCTACCAATAATGAAGCATCAGAAACAGAAATTAAGGAATCAGTTCCATTTACAGTTGCACCAAAAAATATAAGATACCTAGGAATAAACTTAACCAAAGAGGTGAAAGACCTGTACTGTGAAAACAAAACATTGATGAAAGAAATTCAAGGTGACAGAAAGAAATGGAAAGACATTCCATGCTCATGGACTGGAAGAACAAATATTGTTAAAATGTTTATCCAACCCAAAGCAATCTACACATTTAATGCAATCCCTAACAAAATACCAACAGCATTTTTCATAGAGCTAGAACAAACAATCCTAAAATTTGTATGGAACCACAGAAGACCCCCAATAGCCAAAGCAACCTTGCAAGAGAAAGCAAAGCTGAAGACATCACAATTCTGGACTTCAAGCTATATTACAAAGCTGTAGTCATCAAAACAATATGGTACTGGCACAAAAATAGACACATAGATCAGTAGAGCAGAACAGAAAATCCAGAAATGAACCCACAACTATATGGTCAATTAATCTTTGACAAAACAAGAAAGCATATCCAACGGGAAAAAGACAGTCTCTTTGAGAAATTGTATTGGGAAAACTGGACAGCAACATGCAAAAGAAAGAAAGTGGACCACTTTCTTATACCATACATGAAGAAAAATTCAAAAAGGATTAAAGACCTAAATGTGAAACCTGAAACCATAAAAATCCTAGAAGAGAACACAAGCAGTTACTTCTTTGACATCAGCTGTAGCAACTTCTTTCTAGATACGTGTCCTCGGGCAAGGAAAACAAAAGCAAAAATAAACTATTGGGACTCCAAGACTGACTTTGACCTCTCTACTGCGTTGTGTCTATCTCTTCCACTACAGTTCCAGGTTCAGATATAGTCCTTCCTCTGATCGAACTTAGCCAACCCAAGTCTCTGTCTCACAGGACACTGCTGTTCACTACTCAACAGGAGCTAAGATAAAAGAGTTTTGAGGGGCACCTGGGTGGCACAGCGGTTAAGCATCTGCCTTCGACTCAGGGCGTGATCCCGGCATTATGGGATCGAGCCCCACATCAGGCTTTTCTGCTATGAGCCTGCTTCTTCCTCTCCCTTCCCCCTGCTTGTGTTCCCTCTCTCGCTGGCTGTCTCTATCTCTGTTGAATAAATAAATACAATCTTTAAAAAAAAAAGAGTTTTGAAAGAGTGAATGAGCTCTTTGGTAAGAGCATTATATCCTAAGTGCTACATTTTGGAGGAAATGCCTTAGAGCAGGAGCGCCAACAATGGCGATGTCAGGCATTCTCTGAGGGTAGATGAAACTGGCCTTTCAGGACAGCCCTCAAATCATACAGTGTTGGTATCTTCCTTTTGACTAGATATTAGCGAATCCCCTATCAATACTCTAAATTCTTTGCCCAAGTAAGTCAAAATATTAGCAGTTGCCAAAGAGAAAGATAATCTCTTTCAAGGTAAGAATCAAGTGTCATGAAACAAAGTTTCAATCCACTGGTGAGAAACTTCAGTCCAAGGCCATAGTGTGAGAAGGCACTGGGTGGGTTGATGACTGGAGTGTCTCCCTTTATTTCAATGAGCCTCTGTTCCCGTGAATAATTAGATTATCACGGATCCGGACTTCATGTTATGACTTGATTGCAACCGAACCCTAAACCTGTCCTGGAGCATGTGATGAAACAGGAGAGCCTGGAGCTCGGCTGTCACCACCTTTTCAAATGCAGGCATCTTAATTAAAAAATTATAAGCTAGACTTTTGCCAAGGAGTCAGGTAAAGCATCAAAAAAGTGCCTTTCAGTTCAAGTTCCAGGGTTGGGGGATGGGGTGGAAAAATTACTAAAGGGAGGCTCCTGAGACCTGGAGTGAAGACTGACCAAAGGTGAAGCATGTCCCCTGCCAGGAAAACTTTACCATTTTGAAGAGGAATTGCACTATACTGATGAGCATGTGTGAAAACAAGCTCTTTTCTCCACTCCCAAAGCTTGCCTCCAAAAGCAGGCCTGTCCCAGCATGTGGGAAAAACATACAAAGCATGCTGAGCTCAGATACGGATCTGAATGCTGTGGAAAATAGCCAAAAAAGTGGCATCTTGTCAGCCACTGACAATACCTTAGATGCCTCTGTTCCTTTCAGGTAAATGAGAACTAGAACACAGGCTTGGCTCCCAGCAGAAAATGGTTTGACGCAGGGAGCATCCAGTGGTCTAGAGCCTGGTAATAGATGCAGGAAAAAAGGTCAGATTTGTTAGTAGCAGATATCGTCTTGGAATGACAAAACTGACAAATGCCAGCCCTGAAGCCAAGAGAAAAACTATTCCTTCTCTAGTAATATACTGACAGTAACCTGACAGTCTGCAAACACGTGGGCATTTAAATAAACAGATTTTTGTAAAATGTCTAACAGCTAAAGGTTGTCAGTGAAGGCTAGAATATTAAGAAGATAAATGGCTGGATTTAGTTTATCTTGGGTGCTCTCAATTTTTACTTCCTCTGTCTTTCCCTGTAAGAAGGACTGACCACATCCTGGGAACTAAAGTGGACCTAAGCAGAACCAGGGACAACCAGCAGATGACATTTAATGAGGATTCACCCAAGCCTCCCTTCAGTTTGGTCCCCAAAATTAGTTCTTTTCAAAGATTCAGACATACATGCTTCTCCACTTAGAATGAGCTTTACCCTTTGAGAAAGCAAAGGTATTCTAGGATATTTAAGTCCATAAGGTAAACCCAGAACATTTTTTTCCTGAGCAACAATTTCACCAGAAGATTTAGAGGAAGAAGGAATTAATTTTGTATTTGGTTTAAGAACAAGTCTAAGGTTTTTTATATAAAAGTATGAATGACTTATACATAATTTGCAAGAAATTTGAATTTGGACATTAGATTCCAGGGTATTTTACTTTGTGGTCAGTCTTGTGGGGTATTTTCTCCAGCCCTCCTGTTGTACTAGTCCTATCTTTTCATTTAGGTCCAGAAGTCTGAAATACATCACTCTAGATGAATAGAACCGCCCTGGATAGCTCCTGCTCCTGGTTCATTGCTCATTTTTCTTCATAAATCTCAGAGAAACCTGTAAGACTCAAGCATCGTTAACAATGACCAAATACAGATGGATGAGAAGTACCCATCAGCATGGGTTTATCAATTTCTTACCAGAAGGTTTCCCAGTTATGGTATGGAGAGGTCTTGATGGTAAATTGAAGTTCAGGCAGTCATGACTCTGGACGCCCACAGGTTGCCACACTTGATAACTGATAAGATGTAGAGCAGATGGCAGAGAAAAATTCAGACTGAAGATTCTTCTCCTGCGTGTTCCCTGGGCCAAACTGCAGCAGAACCAGCAACCAGCAAGCATAGCAAAGTGGCCACTGCCTGGGACTGTTTCCCAGGATGCCCAGCAGGTCAGACAATCTCTAAAGACTGGCCAAAGGCCAAAGGCCAAGGATGACACACACCTGCCCCAGGTATGCTCACAGCTCTTCACAGTGCCCTGGCATTCCTATTGCCCTGGCCTCCCAACCCTATCTATCTGGGACCACATTGCTGAAACAGGAAGGCAGAAGGGAAAGTTTCCTTTTGCTTATGCCTTCTTTCCCCTTTTATCTACATCCTCCTATTATTTCCTTTCTTGGCTTCTTCCCAAAATTTGTTTCTTTGGGTATAAATTCAGAAACAACAAACTGTATCATGTAACTATAAGAAATCTACATGTAAACCTTCCATTTGGCTAAGGGAGAGAGAGATTGAAGGTTTGGTTATCCCATTATCATGTGCACAAAGGTATATGTGTGTGTGTGCATGTGGGTAGGTTGCTGGGTGTGACCGTGTGTACTCACTACTCTTCAATAGGCATTCAAGGAGCATCTACTGTGTGTAAGGTGTGTGTAAGGTGTGCATAAGGATGTGTGGTGTGGGAGTACATACATATTCAAAGTTCATGAATTCTGTCTGGCATGCCTTCCCCATATATACACAGATAACTTCCTAACCTCCTTGAAGTCTGTTTAAATCAGTTTTTCCCAATTTCCACTCAACTTTTTCTTTTTTCATAACACTGCCAACCTTTTAATCTACTATAAAATGCACTCATTTAATTTGCCTGTTGTCTATTGTTTTAATTCTTCTTAGTGAAATTCATATTCTATGAGGATAGAATAGGGATCTTTCTTTTGTTCACCAAATTATTCACCTAAAACAGGGTCTAGAGCATCTCAGAAAACTTATGTTGAAAAAATTAGTTTTATATATTACTCTCTAAAACATTATTTCCATAAATGAAACCCAGTTATCTCTTCAATCATTATATTTTTAGAATAAATAAATGGTATATTGTAAGGAATGGAGAGTGTGAGCAGCTAGTTTTAAGGAAGAAAATAACTAAGATTTTAAGGTTTTATCAGTGAATATGTAGAAGTCCTGAACTTCTTTGGGTTTTTGGCATCTTGACATTGATTCCCAGAGCCAATAATTTGTTGTCCTAGTAGGAAGGCCCCACCTTTTTTTTTTATTAGCCATGTAGCAACATCATCAGCTTGACATCCACACATTTCTTTTCATCCAGTCTCAATGAGGTAGTTTCCCATCTGGCCAAAATAGGGGCTCAGCTGAAAATGAGCTGGCCAAGATTCAATCAAGATAAGATTAAAGTGTGTGCTTGAGCAAAGGAAAACACTTGAAGAGCCATGGGAGAAATCTTTTCCATATGTTGATGGGATGTATTTAATCCCTGCCACTGACAGTGACCATTGTCTATCAGGGAGGTAGCAAGCCGCAAGGAGATGACACTAGATTAGAAATCAGGGCTCCTGGGTTCCAGTGTTGGCTCTCTCACTAACCACCTGGAGAAGAAGGCATATTGGAGAAGGTTTCACTTTCTTCATCTGTAAAATGACAGGGTTAGAATAGGTCATCTCCAGGGTTCTTTCACCTCTAATTTAATGTTTCTCCAGGCATCTCTGGGGATTTCTAAGGTCACCTGGATACCACCTTATTCTGGTGCCGAGATTGCTAACTCTTCTAACAAATGCTTGTCTGGGTGAACTTTCAATTTAATTAACCAGAACCATTACTGATGAACTGAGGCTGAGTGTTCAGAGCAATTGCCAAGAAAATAAGACACAACCAGTCTCCACATGCTGCAGAAGTCTGTGAAGTCCCCAGTCTTGCTTCGCAATGTCCAAAGAAGCATGGGCACCACACTTCCAAGAAGGGTCAGGTAAGATCTTCTACTGGACAATTCCTCAATTCTATCTGCAGAGAATGAAGCGTCACACAAACTTTCTCAAAAATAAAATAAAATAAAATTTTTTTCAAAGGACTCTGATTGGCCAACCAAATACCAGACAACTTGTTTATAAGTAGAGAAAATACAACTGAGTTAGCCAGAGCCTTGGGAAAAATCCACTCAGAACGAACCTTGATTAAAAACTATCTGGAAGAAGAGCCAAGAACATTTTGACCAAAGAAGAAAGAGAAGGCATGCCCCATCAGCTACCAATACTGTAAAGGTGCAATAACCAAGACAGCATGATATTGGAGTAAGAATCAATGACAAATCAATTGAATAGAATAAAATATAAAATCAATTGAATAGAATAAAATATAAAATCAATTGAATAGAATAAAATATAAAATTGACAAATCAACTGAATAGAATAAAATATAAAATATAATATAAAAATAAAATATAAAATCAATAATCAAGACAGCATGATATTGGAGTAAGAATCAATGACAAATCAATTGAATAGAATAAAATATAAAATTGAATAGAATAAAATATAAAATTTTATACATATATACATATACATATACAAATACATATATATATGATAGTTTCACATATAATAAATGGGAAATGTATTATTTAACAAAGGACTCTGTTCTTAACATCATACACCAAAATAAATTTCAAATGAATTACAGAATTATATACTGAAAATTACCAATTAAAAAACTAGAAAATAATATAGCTAAATATTTATCTGATCATTAGCAGACACAGTGCTACGAAGCATATGCATAAATATATATATGTATACATATATACAAATATATACAAATCTACATATATATGCACATATGTATATATAATAAAATATGTAACATTATATATATATACAAATATATAATAAAGGAAAGGTCAATGTGCAGGACTATGAAAATTTGAGATTATTTATATAAAAAGAGCATTAATGAAATTAAAAGATGAGCAATAAACTAGAAGGAGAGAACCTAAAACAATCGAGAGGCAAATCATTAAAATAATACACAAAGCTCTTTTTTTATAATAATTTTTTATTATGTTATGTTAGTCACCATACAGTATATTCTTAGTTTTTGATGTAATGTTCCATGATTCATTATTTGCATGTTACACCCAGTGCTCCATGCAATACGTGCCCTCCTTAATACCCATCACTGGCCTATCCCAGTCCCCCACCCCCCTCCCCTCTGAAACCCTCAGTTTGTTTCCCAGAGTCTACAGTCTTTCATGGTTCATTCCCCCTTCTGTTTACCCCCCCTTCATTCTTCCCTTCCTTCTTTTACTGATCTTCCTGCTATTTTTTATGTTCCATAAATGAGTGAAATCATATGATAATAATACACAAAGCTCTTAATCAGTTTGCATTACTAGCTGTGTGAGTTTGCATGGGTCATTTAATCTTCATAAACTTGTATCATTTTAATAAGGATAACAATTGAATATATCTCATAAGATTGTGAGGATTAAAAGAGATAATACATGACAGCACTAGCACAATGAAAGATACATGGTAAAAGCTTACTAAATGTTCATTGTCATTATACCATTATTATTTTTAAGATATTATCATAAATAATATTAATATTTATATTGATAAATAATAAATAAATTGTTACTATTAAATACAACTGAATTATGAATAAAGACTTAAAAAGCTGGTTCATTCAAACCAGAAGAATTCAAATGGAAACAAATTAATAGAAAACTTATCACCTAGTGAAACAGACATGTTAAAACAATAATATGTTTACATGACAATTTACAGAGTATGGGGAAGATTCTCATACCCTGTTGGTGAAAGTGTAAATTAGTATAATCTTCCTGGAGGGCAATTTATCAAAATGTATCAAAACTTATTAAATTATATAAAATGATATTTACATAGTTTGATCTAATAATGGTACTTCTAGAATTTTATCTAATGAAACAATCAGTTATCTGTCAAAGAAAGATGTATATCAAGATTATTCATCATAATAGCAAACACCAGAAACAACTTAAGGTCTAATAAAAGAATGCTGGGGCACCTGGGTGGCTCAGCTGGTTAAGCATTTGAGTCTTGATTTCAGCTCAGATCATGCTCTCAGGGTGGTAGGATTGAGACCCACATCAAGCCCTGCGTCAGGCTCCTTCATGCACTCCAGGGAGTATGCTCAAGCTTCTCTCCCTCTCTCTCTGCCCCTCCCCTTGCTCACACACACACACTCTCTCTCTCTCTAAAATAATTAAATAGATAAATCTTAAAACACACACACACAATCTTTATTCCACCCATGTAATGGAATTCCATTTAGCAACTGCAAATCAAATTGTAGAAAATATTTACAAGCACAGAAAAATGTTCAAAATACTTATTCAAAGGGGAAAAAAGTTATAACTCTATTCTGTATTTCATCTCAATTTTGTAAAAACATTTTTTTAAAATACACAGACCTATATAAATAAATGTACATATATACATGTTCACACATATATCTGAAACAGAAATACACTTTCTATTTAGATGGTGAAAATGTTATACATTTTTCATATTTTCTTTGTGTCTTTCTCTATTTTCCAAAATTTCTATTTATGTGTATCACTTATTTTCTTATTAGAAAAAAATGCAACATATATTTTAATAGCTCCTGAGAACATTTTCATTCTTATCTCGTATTATTTTCCAAGCTAATATTTTTATCTCAAATTGGAAATCAAGAAGGTCCATCAATCACTCAGTTAAGGGTGTGCCTGTGTAGCTCAGCTGGTTAAGTGTCCGACTCTTGACTTTGGCTCAGGTCATGATCTCAAGGTAATGAGATGGAGCCCTAGTTAGACTCCACACTTGGCATGGAGCCTGCTTAAGATTCTCTCTCTCCCTCTCTCTTATCCCTACATCTTTTCTCTCAATCTCTCTTTCTTAAAAAAAAAAAAAAAATCACTCAGTTGAGGGTCTTATTTCCACCCAACCTATGGTGTGAGTCCCTCTCTAGTGTAAGTTATTTCTAGATCCACACAATCATGCTGGCCACCTCTGCTAGTTCCCTTTTCCCTTTTTGGGAAATAGAGGCATATGCAATGATGGAGCGGAATTTGGAGCCTCGTATTCCTGGGATAGGATTCCACCTTCCTGACTCCCTTGACCCTGGGCTTAGTGTTGTGAATGGTGCATGTGCTTGGGAAGAACCCTGAGAATTTCCATACAAGATAAAGAGCTTGTGATGTAAAGTCAACCTAGGGAATCTGGATTTTCTTCTATGATCAGCTGGAGCTAAAGGAAGTTTTTAATGCAGTATAATTTTTTGCTTAGCAAAGTATCTCTACCAGCAATTTGAAAAAAAAAAAAAAGACAGAAATGGGAGGAGAAAAATGATGACTGTTGAATAGTTTGGGAAAGATAAGGATGGATCCAAGATCCCATAAGTAAAGAACAGATGTTAGATTAATGTGTGTGAGTATGAGTGTTTGCTTGGATGTGAAAGGAGAGAAAGAGGNGAGGAGGAGCCAGGAGGAGCTTTCTGATGGGAAAACCGCCAGGCCCTGGGCTGAGGCGGGAAAGGGACTGGCATCCTCGCGGACATCGCACCTGTGCTTTTGGCTCAGGGGAAGGGGTATCCCCAGCATCGTGGATAGGAAAGCCCGAGGCAAGCCCCCATTTGGAGCTCAGCCCTCTATTGACCCAGGAGCACATCCCAGCTCTGCACTTCCGCTCATGCCCCCCCATGCCCCCAGCATGCCCTGCAGCCTGGGGACCCCAAGTTGTTCCTCCTCCTCCTCCCCCCTCCCCCTCCTCCTCCTCCTTCTTCATTTTTTATTTAAATTCAAGTTAGTTAACATATAGTGTATTATTAGTTTCAGGGTAGAGTTCAATGATTCATCAGTTGCATATAACACCCGGTGCTCATTAAATCAAGTGCCCTCCTTAATGCCCTTCAACCGATTACCCTGTCCCCCCCACCTACCTCCCCTCCAGTTTGTTCCCTATAGTTAAAAGTGTCTTATGGTTTTCCTCTCCCTGTTATTTGTCTTATTTTTCTTTCCCTTCCCCTATGTTCATCTGTTTTGTTTCTTAAATTCCACACATGAGTGAAATTGTGTGATATTTGTTTTCCCTGACTGACTTATTTCGCTTAGCATAATACCCTCTAGTTCCATCCACATTGTCACAAATGGCAAGAGTTCACTCTTTTTGATGGTTGAATAATATCCCACTATTTATATATACCACATCTTCTTTATCCACTCACCTGTCAACGGACATCTGGGCTCTCTGTATAGTTTGGCTATTGTGGACATTGCTGCTATAAACATTGGGGTGCCTGTGCCCCTTCGAATCACTGTTTGTATCCTTTGGCTAAATACCTAGTAGAGCAATTGCTGGATCATAGGGTAGCTCTATTTTTTTAACTTTTTANGCTCAGGTCATGATCTCAAGGTAATGAGATGGAGCCCTAGTTAGACTCCACACTTGGCATGGAGCCTGCTTAAGATTCTCTCTCTCCCTCTCTCTTATCCCTACATCTTTTCTCTCAATCTCTCTTTCTTAAAAAAAAAAAAAAAATCACTCAGTTGAGGGTCTTATTTCCACCCAACCTATGGTGTGAGTCCCTCTCTAGTGTAAGTTATTTCTAGATCCACACAATCATGCTGGCCACCTCTGCTAGTTCCCTTTTCCCTTTTTGGGAAATAGAGGCATATGCAATGATGGAGCGGAATTTGGAGCCTCGTATTCCTGGGATAGGATTCCACCTTCCTGACTCCCTTGACCCTGGGCTTAGTGTTGTGAATGGTGCATGTGCTTGGGAAGAACCCTGAGAATTTCCATACAAGATAAAGAGCTTGTGATGTAAAGTCAACCTAGGGAATCTGGATTTTCTTCTATGATCAGCTGGAGCTAAAGGAAGTTTTTAATGCAGTATAATTTTTTGCTTAGCAAAGTATCTCTACCAGCAATTTGAAAAAAAAAAAAAAGACAGAAATGGGAGGAGAAAAATGATGACTGTTGAATAGTTTGGGAAAGATAAGGATGGATCCAAGATCCCATAAGTAAAGAACAGATGTTAGATTAATGTGTGTGAGTATGAGTGTTTGCTTGGATGTGAAAGGAGAGAAAGAGGAACTGATGATGAGTCTTGGATTTCCTGTGACGGAAATTATTGGGCTGTGAGTACTACCTACCCACTAACTACTCTCCCTAACTTCCTTAGTCACAGAGCCCTAATTTCATGCAGGGTATCAATATGTCCAGCTAAAAGATTACATTTCTCAGCCTCTCTTGCAACTCAGTGTTATCATGAATATTGTTAATCAAATATAAGTGGAAGTTATGGGGTGGAACTTCCAGGAGCTTCTTCTTCACCCTCCTCCAAAAAAAAAAAAAAAAAAAAAAAAAAACTCCTCCTCCTCCCCCCCTCCCCCTCCTCCTCCTCCTTCTTCATTTTTTATTTAAATTCAAGTTAGTTAACATATAGTGTATTATTAGTTTCAGGGTAGAGTTCAATGATTCATCAGTTGCATATAACACCCGGTGCTCATTAAATCAAGTGCCCTCCTTAATGCCCTTCAACCGATTACCCTGTCCCCCCCACCTACCTCCCCTCCAGTTTGTTCCCTATAGTTAAAAGTGTCTTATGGTTTTCCTCTCCCTGTTATTTGTCTTATTTTTCTTTCCCTTCCCCTATGTTCATCTGTTTTGTTTCTTAAATTCCACACATGAGTGAAATTGTGTGATATTTGTTTTCCCTGACTGACTTATTTCGCTTAGCATAATACCCTCTAGTTCCATCCACATTGTCACAAATGGCAAGAGTTCACTCTTTTTGATGGTTGAATAATATCCCACTATTTATATATACCACATCTTCTTTATCCACTCACCTGTCAACGGACATCTGGGCTCTCTGTATAGTTTGGCTATTGTGGACATTGCTGCTATAAACATTGGGGTGCCTGTGCCCCTTCGAATCACTGTTTGTATCCTTTGGCTAAATACCTAGTAGAGCAATTGCTGGATCATAGGGTAGCTCTATTTTTTTAACTTTTTAAGGAACCTCCATACTGTTTTCCAGAGTGGCTGCACCAGTTTGCATTCCCACCAACAGTGTAAGAAGGTTCCCCTTTCTCTGCATCCTCACCAACATTTGTTGTTCGTCCTGAGTTGTTAATTTCAGCCATTCTGACTGGTGTGAGGTGGCATCTCATTGTGGTTTTGATTTGAATTTCCCTGATGTTTAGCATTTTTTTAATGTATCTATTAGCCATTGTATATACCATATCTTCTTTATCTAATCAACCATCTGTGGACACCTGGGTTCTTTCCATATTTTGGCAATTGTGGACATTGCTGCTATAAACAGGAGTGTAGGCGCCCCTTCAAATCACTATTTTTGTATCTTTCGGATAAATACCTAATAGTGCAATTACTGGGTTATAGGGTAGTTTTATTTTTAATTTTTTAACTTTTTGAGGAAACTTCATACTGTTTTCCAGAGTGGCTGCACCAGTCTGCATTCCTACAAACAGTGTAAGAATGCTCCTACAGGAGAATTTCTTAAAAGGACAATTGGTGTGCACATTTCTGGCCCCTCCACTCCTTTCTCCTACATCCTACTTGGAACCTGGATGTGATGTCCAGAGCTCCAATAGCCATCTTGGATTATGAGAAAATATTGTAATGGAATCCAGATTTTTAAGAGTGATGGAACAGAAAAATAGAAGTACACTGATTTACTTAAGACCACTATACTTCCATTCAAGCCCTGTGCTGCCTTTATCCAAATGTCCTTTATATGCCATGTTTTATTTAAGACAACTTATTTGTCTTCTTTTAAGTGTTTAATTAGTCATCATTAACTAATATAAAGAACATAGGAAGTAGGCAAATTTAGGCAGATTTAGGGTTTGTGTAATGTTATATTTGAGGCACTCATATGATACCCTATTAGACTTATCCAGAAAGCAGCTGAAAATACGAAGTATTGGTTACAATTGAAATTTTAAACAGGATCATATCAGCTAGAGATGGTGTATGCAGAAGAAGAAACAGTTTAACCAACATTGCATTATATGCTGGAGATCACCTGGAGATCACCAACATAGCTTTATAATTCTAAAAATGTATTCCTCTAATAAGAGAGCTTCAAAATACATGAAGTAAAACTGCAAGGAGAAACAGACAAATTTACAATTATACTTGGAGATTTCAGCACTGCTCTCAATAATCAGTAGAACAAGTAAACAGAAAAGCAGTAAGGACACAGAGGATTTGAGTAACAGTGTCAACCAACTACCTAATTGATATTTATAAAACACTCCACTAAACTTCAACAGAGTACACATTATTCAAGTGCACACAGAACATTTACCCTGATAGACCATATTTTGAGCCATAAAATAAGTCTCAAAGGAAATATGCAATGGAATTAATTAATGAAAAAAATACTGGAAACATATCCGGAAAGTGACCAAAAATTTGGAAACATGTTAACATACGCTTAAATAATCCAAGGATCAAAGAGAGAGAGAGAGAATTAGAAAGTATTTTGAAATGAATAAAAATTAAAACACATTTCAGAAATTGTAGGATGCAGATAAAGCAGTATTTAGAGGAAAGTTTGTATTACAAAAATGCCTATTTTAGAAAGAAGAAAGGTCTCAAATAAAAAATCTCAGCCTCCTACCTAAAATAGTAGAAAAAGAAGAGAAATGAAACTCAGAACAAGCAGAAGAAAGGAAATAATAAAGATCACAGAGGAAATGAATGAAATAGAAAACAGAAAGTGATAGGAAATAAAATCAATGAAACAAAAAGATTGTTTCTTGAGAACCTCATCAGTCAGGTCTCTGATATGTCTCCTCCTCAGCAAATGCTCTCCTTAACACTTAGAGTAAAGCAGATGTCCTCCTACTCTTATTCTTCCTCTAATTTCCTATTCTTTTGGTTTTTTTTATCACATATTTTAATTTGTAATTTTATTGTCATTGGTTTCTTTAAGATTTGTCTCCCTCATACTCTAGACTTCAGGAGGGCAGGAACCACATCCAGTTTTCTCATTACTATATACCCAGCATCTAGGACAGCTTTTGATACGTAGTAGGTATTCAATAAATACTAATAAATCAATGACAGGAGAGTAATTGTGAAATGATGAGAGCTTGAAGAAGAAGAAGGGGAAAGAGAAGAAGAAGGAGGGAGGAGGAAAAAGGAGAAGGAGAAGAAGAGGAGGGAAGAGGAGAAGGAGGCTGAGGAAGAGGAAGGGGGAAGGGAGGGAAGAGTGGGAGGAGGGAGGAGGGGGAGGGGGAGGAGGAGAAGAAGTAATGCATTAACGTGCAGAGAGGAAAATGAGGCTCAAAGGAGTAGCATTTTTCACACTTTCAAAGTCAATAGTCAAGAATGACCTTCTTTAAGAGGTGAGGACTGATTGTCCTTAAAATATACATCAATATAGGTAAGTAGATGGGATGAGAAATGGAAAAGAGAATCTAGTTACATAGAACAATATAAAAAAGGTAAAGAGGAATAAAAGAAAATGACCTGTCTGAGAATATGCCAGTAATTGGACATGGCCAGAGCACAGAATATTGGAAGGAGAAATAAAAAAAAGATGTGGACCAGGTGGTGTAACAGATTCTGATCTGTATGCTCTGATAAGGAGTTTGGACTTCATCTAGTAGATGTTTGGAGTCTGAAAAATTTTAAGCAAGGAGTGACTTGAGCAAATTTCTGTTCTAGAAAGCTGATTCTGACATTCTGTGGAGAATAGCTTGGAAGAAAGGAAGAAGTGTGGAAAGGAAGAAGAGAGAGTTTGACTGAGGCATGACAATTGAGCAAACAGAGGATTCAGTGAGAGTTTTGAATTGGGAAATGGGTGCCATGAGGGAAAGCCTAGGTTGACTCCCAATTATTGAGCTCAGCCAACAAAGAAAATGGTGTACAAATCAATAAAATAAGAAAAATAGGAGAAGACTTCGCAGGAGCAGCATACAATGAATATCCTTTGGGCAAGGTCAAGTGCTCCATTCTCCATTTTTGAGCCAACTACCTTCATTCTGCCCAATGGCATTCAGTTAATTAATATATAGTGTATCATTAGTTTCAGAGGTAGAGTTCAGTGATTCATCAGTTGCAGACAACACTCAGTGCTCATTCCATCACGTGCCCTCCTTAATGCCCATCACCCACCTCCCCTCCAGCAACCCTGTTTCCTATAGTTTAGAGTCTCTTATGGTTTGTCTCACTCTCTGATTTCATCCTATTTTATTTTTCCCTCCCTTTTTCTATGTTCCTCTGTTTTGTTTCTTAAATTCCACATACGAGTGGAATCATATGATAATTGTCTTTCTCTGACTTTTTTCACTTAGCATAATACCCTCTAGTTCCATCTAGTTCCATCCACACCATTGCAAATGGTAGGATTTCATTTTTTGATGGCTGAGTAATATTCTACTGTATATATGTATATATCACACCTTCTTTATCCATTCATCTGATTGCCCAATGGCACTATTAAGGAACCCTATCTGACCTTACCTAGACCACCTGACCCTCTCACCAGACCAAAACTCACCTCTTCCTAGGTGTCACTCCTTTCAGACTCAGAAATCTACTAACTGGCAATGAATTAACTGGATAAATGACCCAAGGCAACACGTCCAGGTATTATCAGCCCCAGGTTTCAACTGGGACCTAGTTAAAAAATAAGCATGTTAAGTAAAATTAGTTTGGTTTGTTGGGGCTACCCAACTATAACTGTTTTTTAAAGTCTACTTACATTAATATTTTTTATGTAATAAATAAAAATCTAAAATGAAAAGCATGATGGCAGGAAATAACAAAAATTAAAAGCTGTATAATAATGACAATTTTTTTTAAAAGAAGGACTTTCAGGGGCACCTGGGTGGCTCAGTCAGTTAAGCGTCTGCCTTTGGCTCAGGTCATGATCCTGGAGTCCCGGGATTGAGCCCCACGTCGGGCTCCCTGCTCAGTGGGGAGTCTGCTTCTCCTTCTCCCTCTCCCTCTGCCCCTCCCCCTGCCTACTTGGGCTAGCTCTCTCGCTCTCACTCTCTGTCTCAAATAAATAAATAAAACCTTAAAAAAAAAAAGAAAAGAAAAGAAGGACTTTCAATAGTGAAGCTATAGAAACCACGTGGGAGATATCAGAGCTGTTTCAGACACAGACTGTTTCCTCTCCTGGCTCCTAAAATCAAAGAACAGAAGTCTAGTGTCCTGATCACTGTAGTGACTAAATTAACAGGATGTCTCTGACCTCAAAACATACTGAAGATTATATCCCAACGCTGCCACTTCTAAACTCTGTTTTGTTGTGCCTCTGTTTCCTTTGCAGTTATTATCTGCAAAACAATGATAATAATTTCTACTTTGTTAAGATTAAATGAGACTATACGGAAAGCACCTGTAAATGTTAGCTATTTTTAGTAGACTTCCAGGGAGTATGTGTGCATTTTCATGATTTTCTGTATTTATATGGTTAATGTCCTCATGTTATCACAGGCTGACAACTGTCTCATCCTCAAAGAGTTGGAGACAGGGTGAGATCCTGAGTGAACAACACAATCCCTGAGAAGCAGGAAGTAAACAATGTGAAACACAAATAGAATCAAACACCATGTAAACAACCGCACAAAACTCACAATGTCTTTGGTGATCCTTGTAAAGACAACAGGAACAATAATTATGACAGGGAAGCAACAATTATGGCAATTAAGTTTAATGGAGATAATTAAGCCAACTTAAATGAGCATTCTTTAGCTATCTTGCTTACTTCTTCCACTTACAGTTCTTAAAATTCAGAAAAGCAAAGCAAACGTACAAGCCAAAGTTTTCCTCCAGAAGTTTTAGGGAGAAACCACCAAAGCCGCAGAAGTGCTGCCTGTGCCCACACACCCTGCTAAGGGGGTACAGCACTAAAGATGGGGAGATGGGTCAAGAACTGGATACTGGTTGTTCACGTGGGGCTCCTAGGCAGGTCAGGCATCTTTTAATAGTTTCCTTGTTTTCTCATACCTGGAGAGCTAAATAGGAGCTGCAGCGCCGAGGTCTCTGACCATGACCATGGGATATCTAGCAGGGTAAAGACCTTTCTGCTTCATCTCCCCTTCTCCTTCTCAGCAGATCCTCTTCTGAAGCTGTGCCTGCTTTACAAGCACCTGGATGGAGAACAGAAAGAAGCCTCCGTGTTTACACCCTGAAAGAAAGATAATGAAGACCAACCTATCTCAAATGACGATCAAGCTTGCGTTGATGAGGGTTAGGGGAAAACATGGAAATTAATAGATGCAAAAGGAAGGAAAACAGTATCTATTATCGCAAACACTTCCCCACCTCACTTCCAGAGTCCTGCTCATGCTTAAAAATAGTCAAATAGGATGCCTAGATACACAGGGGATGAGGGTAGTGGAAAAAGCAAGGACTCAGATTGCCTGGGTCCAAATCATGACTCTGTCACTTTCTCATGTGTCTGATCTCGGTCAAGTTACTCAATTTTTATTTCCATTTCCTAATCTCTAAAATGGGAATAATTGTAATATCTGTAGGATCATTTACAGAATTAAATTGAATTAATCAATGTAAGAACCACCCCGACCTATCCAAAGCACTCAGTGCGTGCTACAACGGAACTGCACATGCACTGCTGACTTCATCGTCAACTGTAAGCTGATTCCATCCTCTTACTACCAAATTATATCCTATCATGGGAGCTACTCAGTGCATATGCAATACTTTCTATTTTTGTTACTGTTTCCTTGGGGAAGGGGAGTTCTTTTAAACCCAACTTATCAGGGATCCCTGGGTGGCTCAGTTGGTTAAGCATCTGCCTTTGGCTCAGGTCAGGACCTCAGGGTTCTGGGATAAAATCCCACATTGGACTTCTTGCTCAGTGGGGAGCCTGCTTCTTCTTCTGCCTGCCGCTCCCCCTGCTTGTGCTCTCGCCCTCTGACAAATTTTAAAAAAATTAAATCCAACTCATCAAACACTATATATTCAATTTAGAAATTTCTCTTAGATGACAGAATCTGGGATTTAGTATGTTTGCTTTTGATAATTTGAATGTACATTATTTCCTATCTCAGCCATGTCTTCAGCCAGGTCAACCTTTTTCTAATTGTGCCTCCTATTCTCGACCCTGAGCTTTCGCCCATGTTATATCCAACTCTTGGAACAAATTTCCCACTCCCTGTTGAGAGACAATGGTCCATGGATATTTTCGTGTTTCTGCATGGTCAGAGCTCTTTGAGCAAAAGTTACTGACACACTGGGTTAAAGGATGATTGTATGGCAAACAAATTAGAAGTTAAAGAAACTTCTGGAGGGAGTTAGAAAAAAATCTGTTTACATTCCAAGGATTATAAACCTAGAGACGTAAAGCTCTTTCTCTCCATCTTCCTGTCTTTCTTGTCTGCCCGAGCCCCCACCTCTACCCAGAGAAAAGGAAAGGCAGATGTGCCAGCAAGTCCTTTATAAGCTCTGAGTTTCATCATTTTAAACCCCAAATGCACAGATACATCTGGTGGCTTTCACATCACCCTGTGGTAAATTAAAGCAGGAGAAACCAACACAAATTGCTCTATGCATGAAAGCCCTGTTTCTTGATTCAGAGATCTTGGTTTAAATATACTATAAACTCCTAAAGGACTGATATCCTAGCGTGCGCACACACACACACACGGTGTGTACGTATTGATCTATCCATCTGTCCGTCTGCTGCGGCAGGATAACTGGTTAGCTTGCAGGTGGCATAACAGGTCAGACTCTTCACAGTTTCAGACTTGAAATCTCTTGTTCACCAACACTTGTCTCCAAAATTCACCTTCTCTGTGAATCCATCAATGGATAATATCATGAATTTCTAAGAGACTAGCTCTACTATTTATTTTTTTTCCCCAGAATTTGGTAGTCTTCCCTTTTTCTAATAAAAAACAAATCCATAAAGGATTTTTTAAAGCACTCAGTGAACTAAGTAATAAAAAAAATTCAAATCCATATATTCAAAGACTCAAAAAATTACACTGGTATTACACTGGGTTTGGATCCCTGCTTCGCTGTAGGCCAGGAGCCACTGAGCGCAGGATCTTAGGAAGTCATTCAGATTTCTAGGACTCCTTCCATAGTCAGCCCTTCCCTCCCTCCATTGCTTCCAGCTCTCCTTTTCTATAAAATAGGGAGAAAGTGGAGCTCAAACTCAGACACCTTCAATATTTATAAAAATTCTAAAATGGCTTTGTAAGAAAGCATGGTTGTTGTTTTGTTTTGTTTACATTTCTTGCCTGAAAGCCAGATCTACGGTGGCTGTTAGATTTGGGCAATAGCATAGAGTGAGAAGGGATGGCAGAGGGAAAGATCAGAGGACAGAGAAATATTTTTCTCCACTCTAAGCTTCAGGGCCTCTTTCTGCTACTAGTCAACCGTGTGTGGGCTGAAAGACAAGTTGGTAAATGAGTTCGTAAGAAAACAAGCTGATGCGTGTCCTACTGTCTTTTGCCCAGCCCTGTCCTAAGAGAGACACCCAAGGATGACAGGTGAAGTGGGACCCTCCCCAAAAGGAAGAGCAGAGAGGTACGTGCTTGGGAAAAAGAAACAAGATTGGGGAAGAAGATGGTGGCTTGGGCTTCCATTAGGAGTAGGGACTTGAGCAACTCCCCTGCAGAGACCCGTGGAGATGGGAAGAATCTCAAGGGGTCATGGCTGCAAGGACAATTCATGAGACTGTGCCCTGGGCATGGGGCTCCCAGGGTAAACTTGGCCAGAAAGCGTTAACACTGGCCTTTAGATGAACACACAGAGATTGCCCAATGTGTACTCAAGACCAGTGAACTCTCCTTACTATCAGCAAGCAAGTGGCAGAAGAGAGGTGCAAGTCCAGACATGGCTAATGCTAGTAAGGCCTCAGAAGCCAGATCCCAGGACCTCAGCTGGCTGTGCAGCCGGCACCATGCTGCAGGGACCAGCTGGAACTACAGATGCAGACTGAATTTCCAGCTGCCCTGGGTAAGTGGGGACTCAGTGTCATATTTGGATGGTGAGGGGGGCAAAATGAGTGAAGAGGAATGGGAGGTGCAGGCTTACGATGAAGGGATGAATAAATCACAGGAACAAAAGGTGCAGCATAAGGAAAATAGTCAATGATATTGCAATAGTGAAGTATGGAGACAGATGGTAGCTACACTTGGGGGGAGCACAGTGATGTGAGGAATTGTCGAATTACTAGGTTGTACACCTGAAACTAATGTAACACTGCACATCAACTATACGCAAATAAAAAAAGAGAGAGAGACTTCTGGATTCACCTTAGGATGCAGAAAGCCAAAAAAAAAAAAAAAAGTGTTATGATTTTTGTTGTGGGCTGTGGTGGTGTAAAAATGTATTCCTGCTTCATAAATACCCCTCCACGGCATTGACCTGTCAACACATTTCAATAGTTTGCTTTATGAACAGGGCTGCAGTCATTTCAACCTTAACAACCTGAAATCTCCTTTCCTCCTAATTTCATGCAAAGGAGGGGTCATGCCTTGGCCTTTTGTCCCCCGTCTACGTCCTTTGAAAGCTTCTGCAAGTCCTGGGTCGGCGACGCTGTGGCAATCCTGTCGCTGACAGATAGGCTCAGCCTGCCAACTGTCCACTGTCCCCTCTGCGGCTTGGCAGGTGGCGCAGAAGGAAGTTATAGAAGCATTGGTGCCCGTGGCCAACACCAAGGAGACCAAAGCTGCGGAGTAGCCCCAACTGTCTTCTGTGTGATTTGAGAGCTTCCTCTGGGCTCTCCGAGCATTAGCAAACTCAGCTCCAGCCTCGAGGCACGAGCAGTGGCTCCCTGCTCTTCCGCCCTCCTCACCTGCACGCTCACCAAGTCCCGGCCCCCCTCCAGCTGCCCTCGGAACTCGCCCTTCGTTTCTGCTTCCTCCTCCGAAGGTCTGCCGCTTAGCGCTTGGAATCGCACAACACGCAAAGCTGGAGCGAGTTCAACTCTAATTAGTTTCGGTTGTTTTATTATCAATACTTCTTGCCTCAAGCTCCAAAGGAAAATTACAACCAAATAAGCCGCGTGTTTTGATAAACTGTGCGCAGCTTCCCCCGACTCTGATCCAGTCTCATACAGCACAGTAACCGGGCGTGGTGACGGCCAGCAGTACTCAGAACAGCATACTGACGATGGGTACACACCACCCACGAGGCCTCATTCCGACCGGCTCACCTTCCTTGTCCTATGTTCACCAGGAATCGTTCGTCCGGAATCTCATTCTTTGCCCCTGTAATGCTTCTGTATGTTCCACGTCCCTGGATGTGGCTTTACCCCGATCTGACACGCTGTGGTGTTAGCAGGAAGGAGGAGGAGTCTTCTGGGGCCCAGGAGTTGGACTTCACGACTCTGACATCTTAAGTGGGGTGACTTCTCCACTTTAAACATGAAGTTCCAGAAAAGGAGAGTGCTAACTAACAACAAAAGTTATAATCCATCGAGGGTCTCGAAAACAACGTGGGCGTGTGTACGTGTGAGTGTGAGCACGCGTGTGCATGCTTACTCAGTCAATCCTCACAAATGGAGACGAACTCGAGTGCAGAGAAGCTGTGTAACTGGCTCAGGGTCCCGTCAGCCAGCAAGTGGCAGAGGAGAGGGGCAAGGCCAGACATGGTGGTTGCCGACGTGCCGACTTGTTCCACTGTGCTGTCTGCTAAGCCGGAGCGAGCACAGAGGCAACATGGGGAGACTGGAGTGATGCCACTGGGCTGGGTGGTAGTGCCCAGAGCGAAGTGGGGCCCGGATTGGCCCATCTCCCCCACCTCTTCCAGTACTTCCGTGCCCACAGATAACTAAGGGGGAGGCCAAGTGGAGAGAGCAGCTAATCCTCTGGGGGCGAATGACCATGATGCTTCCACACCCACGATTTGTACATCCTCTCTGCTTCTGTGAGGTTCCATCTGAGGTTCTCGGACCCCCGGACAGCTAGAAGCATGGCTCTCGCTGCCATTTCCTAGCAACAGTACTCTTGGGAATCAATCCTCCTCCAGAGAAATACTGCCTTCGAGCCCTAGACAGGTGGCAGAGCTGCTCCCGAGGCGTAAGACAGACCCTTCTCTTCAAGCCCCGTCTTACATCCCATATGAAAAATGGGCAGCACGTAGATGTTTCCCACCGGGTTAGACTACTGCATTCAATGAACTTTGGTGAAGAGATGTCCCTAAAAAAGCCTTTTAAACATATTAAGAGAAAAAATAAGTCACATATTTAAAATAAAGTGATCATTTCTTAATAATAATAGTAATAATACTCTAAACAACAATCTGCTGAAGGTCCATCTTCTGTCCCTTTGAAGCCCTGTGGTCGGTGAAAACTTACCTTCATCCATGACTCGTTTGATCCTATACTCCCTGGAGATCTCCCAAGTGATCAGTTGCTCATTCTGAATGTATCTTCTAGGATAGCACTGAATTGTTGGCTTATGTTGAAGCCACATTAAGATATAAAGACTATTGATGACAGTTTGACCTCTATGTCATCCACACATCCTCCCCAAGCTTTCCATCCCAGCGTCCTCGCAGCTGAGCTTCTCCTCCCCTATCTCACTGGACTTCAGGGCGGCAGGTGCCCGGCTGGTCTCCCACCTCATCCTCATTGTCAGGCACAAGATGAAGGCAGCGTTCCTCAGAGTTCTGGTCACTTAACACCAAGGGCGCTCCACTCAATGAAGTAAATACATATTCCTTATCTGACACATAAAGCTCCAAGCCACCTTCCAGAATTACCTCACATACGTCTCCACCAGTCAAACTTGATTGCTCATTCTTCCCCTAAACAAGTGTGTGTCTTTGCTCATTCAGTACCTTCTATTAATGCTATTCCCCTCACTTCTCTTGTTAAGGTTCTGTGGTTTTTAGCCCTGGGGTCACCTGGGGCATTTTTAAGCAGGGGCAAACCCGTCATCACACCTGTTCAACAGAAGCAACACTGCTAAGGGTACGGGCACCAGGATTTCATAAAAGCCTCCCCCAGGTGACAGTAAGATTGGCCAGGATGAAAGCTACTAGAAACGCCCTTGAAGACCAGTTCCAGGTGCTCCCTCTCCGCAAGGCATCCCCTGAACCTCTCCGTCTCCACCACATCTCCTATGTGCTTTGGGCCTCTGTGCACACGCAACGGCACTTGTTAATCTCCTGTATGAGCCTTCCCAGGGTCAGGTCTGAGTCTTTCCATATTCCCTCGACTGGACTGCAAACTGCTTGCAGCAGGGGTGTGTTCCCATCCTGTACCCCCGCGAGTGCCAGCACAGGGCTCAGCCTGGGACAGCTGCTCAAAATGGGCGCTCGGTCATATGTGGAGGACGGATACATCCCACACACGGCAAGTTCCCTATGTGATCTGCACGGATTACTTCTTACCACTGCCTCCCATCAGGTGTCAATTAAAAACATTATTTCCAAACTTCACTTCCGTAAATGTGATTACTAGCGAGTTCCTCTAAACAAGAACACTATGCAACACATGGCAATACTGATCTTAAAAATTAGAGAACTTTGTGGCATGCGTATCAGGGTGGAAGCTGAAAGTCAGACATAGACCAGAAAGACTTCTGTATTTCGGAGGAAGAGATGTGAGTGGAAGCGATGAGGTTTGCTGTGAGCAGAAACGAGACCATGAAGGCCTTGGCATCACTTTCAGGATTTCTGCCTTTATTCTGAATGCCATCAGGAGCCACTGGAGGCGCTCAGTGACACATTTTAGGAGATGCCTGAGGGGTGACCTGCAGGGAAGAATACTGGAGGCAGGGAGACAGTTAGGAAGCGGTTGCAAGTAACTTCTGCTGGAACTGAGAGAGAGACAGAGAGATAGAGAGACCGACTAACTCTCAGCAAGTACCTGATGTGGGTACCGGAGAGAAAGAAGAAGAAAACTGAAAGGCTTCTGGTCTGGTCAGCTGTCTAGGTGATGATGCCACACACTGCGGCCGAAGGACCAGAGGAGAAGCAACTCCAGTAGGGTAGTCAGTTTTGTATGCCTGAGGGACATCTGGTGGCAGGGCTCCAGCAGATAATCAGATGCCTGAACCTAGGGCTGAGGACCACATTCAGGGCTGGGGTTTATATGTGGGAGCCATGATCATGTGCGTGCTCCCTGAAACCACAGGAAAGGATGGGCCACCCAGGGGAGAGAGCAAGATAAGAAAAAAGGAAGCAGAGAATGAAGTTGGAAGGAGTGCCAATATTTTAGGGACAAGACACTGAGGAGGAGCAAACAGAAAGACAACTGGACAGAGGTGATGGGAAGAGGGACAGTCACCTTGCTAATAAAGACCTTAGGAAGGTCCTGCTGGGAAGTCTCCAAGGTGAGAGAATGGGGGAGATGCATCAGAAGGGGGCTGTCCAGGCCTGATGGTGCAAAGGAAAAGAAAGCGTGAGGCAAGGTCCCAGCTGGTCTGTACCAGAGGTCTCAGTTTTAGAGCAGAGTGTACCATTTAATGAAGATCTTGGAAAAATGAGTGTGCATGTTGGGAAAGCTGCATTAACAGCAGGGGAACAGCTGAGAACTGCAAGAGAGAAGGGGGTATATAGTGAAGAACATGGAAGTTACCACGTGATAAAATGCAAGAGGGGCTCCCCTATAATCAGGTGGTAAGCCTAGAAAAGGGCAGCCCCTCCTTCCATCACCATACGTGCCCGAGGTGCACTGAGAATACAAGTTTGGACAAGCTCACTCCTCCCTGACTGCAGCCTCCATGCCTGGATTGCAGCTCTCCTTCAGTCCCCAGTTTGTGAGAGTAGGAGGGCTGGGGAGGCTCACTCCTCATATTCTCTGCGTTTGCTGGCTTATCCAAAAAGAGTCAGACACATTTCCTTGCTCACCCCCTCCACTTTGAGTAATTCTGTTTCTTTGAGAGTTCTCTCTCTGAGGACCAGCCAGAAATAGCATAAACTAGCTGCACGCGACTTGAAACACTAGAAAGTCAACAGCCAGAATTTAAATTGACCAGATTACAGTAGGTCTACAAGGAGTATGGGCTTGATCACGAAATCCTCGTTTAACATTTAGTAACTAGGTCCAGGCCAAGGCCAAGTACATTCCCGGTGTTAATTATCTAAGATGTATTGATTCTCTTGGCACTCCAATTCGTGTTCATAGTATTACAAAATAATTAGGAGCAAGCTTTATGTGAACTAAAGTGACATTTAGTTTACTTGGGAGTAGACTTTTAAAATAAATCTACGCGTTATCCTTTGCACATGAATAATATTTAACATTTATTATGACCTACATAAATGTCATGCATCATGATAAGCACGGCCCACTAATTATCTCATTTAACCCTTAACAATACTATGAGGTAGGTTCGTTTTACTCATTTATTTTTATGAGTCAAGATGCATGCCCAGATGAGCCTGACTTCTAGACCCAAATGCTGAGCCACTGTGCTGATCTGCCTCTCATGTCTTTGGAGGAAATGGCATTAATGATCAACCCTAAATAGCTTTGCTTATGACACTAATGAGAGTGGTAGTTGCCAAAAGAGAGCTCCGTTCACCAAGCAAAACTTAGTAGTTAGCAACTTGAGACTCCTAAGTTTTATTTTGCTTTTTGTTTTTTGTTTGTTTTTTTGAAAGAGAGAGAGCAGGAGGAGGGGCAGAGGGAGAGGGAGTGAGAGAATCTTAAGCAGATTCCTTGCTCAGGACAGAGCCCAGAGGCTCCCCTTGGGGCCCCATCTCAGGACCCCAAGATCATGACCTGAGCCAAACTCAGGAGTCAGACACTTAACTGACTAAGCCACCCAGGTGCCCCAAAACTTGAGACTTTTATTTTTTTATATTTATTTTTTTTTAAAGATTTGCTTATTTATTTGAGAGAGAGAGAGTGGTGGGGAGGGGCAGAGGGAGAGAGAGAATCCTCAGACTCGGCAGAGTGTGGACCCGACAGGGGCTCGATCTCACGACCCAAGATCATGCCCTGAGCCGAAATCGTCAGACCCTCCACCCAGGTGCCCCGACTTTTAATGAGATACTTTTAATGAGAGAAAAGTGGAAACAAGTGTAAACTCTGTCATGGTGCCCTGATTAAATTCCTCCAATGACCTCTTGCTGTGAGTTGGGTTTCTGATTCCTCAGCAGAGTGAACCGGCTGCCTCAGGCCTGTCCCACTTCCTGGCCAGCTCCCGCAACTGGGCATTCTCTCGGTCCTCAGAGCCACATCCTCCACGCACCAGCACTTTGAACAGGCTGTTCCTGTTCCCTGGCACGCTTCCCTGCCTCCAGGCTTCCAGAACCAACTCCTAACCCTTCTATTCTCAAATCAGGTTATAACCTCCCCCAGACCTACCCACCCCATTAGGTTAGGTCCCCCATCAGTGACACACTTGGATAGCCCACTGTAATTTTTCACGATAAAATAGATTAATTTGGTAGTTAAATACTCATTTGTTTAATCTCGGCCTCCTCTCTCTTCTAGGCTCTCAGAGTATGAAGACAAGCGCCCTGTCTGTTGTAATCTGCTACATTTCAGCCCCTGGCATTGCACCTCGCCTACAAACACCTGTCGAAGGATGGAAGGAGGGAAGGCAGCCTTCTGCATCCCCTCCATCCGCTGGCACCGCTACCCCATGGGTGCGCACCCTGAGGCCGCCACAGGGGCACCTGAGCGTGAGCGGAGCTGAATGACCTAGGCTGCTTCTCTCATTCACAGTCCGTGCCCTCTCCACCAGCAGCAGCCCCACGAACCGCCCTTCCTGTACGCGACACCACGATTGTCGCTTTCGCGTCCGTCATTTAATCTCCTCCATGACCCCATGACTTAGGTCTGATTAAGACCATGTAGGAAAACGGCCCTCAGAGAGATTAATTTGCCCAAAGTGTTCTTGGCCTTGGTCAAATTTCAGTGTTTTCACACACACAGGTAGTGTTGTCTTATAAAACAGAGAACACCCCATTTAATTTGATTTTTGGATAAACAATGAGTAATTTAATGTAAGTATGCACTGCAGGAGATCTACTGAAAAACAAAACAAAACAAAAAACCTTCATTTAACTTGAAATTAAAATTTAACGAGGGGTCTTGAATTTTGACTTGCTAAAACTACTAATGCTATTCGCTCAATCGCGGTAACACTGAGGTATAAAGGCTGGGGGAGTATGAACTGCTAATATTCAAATGGTTCTTCGCCACTCACCTTCTCCACTTCTAAAACCCTATGGCTGGCTGGCTGGATGGCCAGATGGCAAAGAGAGGATTTCATCTCTCCAAACTCAGACACTTTCTTCCCCTCCTCCCCGCCCCCTCCAGCCCCGGCAGGCTGCGTGCTCCTGGAATTGCCAGCCCTCGGCTTCTTCTTCATGACTGATTGCTGGAAACCTTCACCAACATCACCACTGCTTTCACCTCTGACCTGCCTGCTACTTTCCCTCAGACACACAACATCTCTTTCCTAGTGGATGGTGATATTGTGTGGTAGGACTTCTTCGTTCATTTCTTTATTTCTTCTCACTTTCCATTTTAATCAGCTTTTTATATCAGCCCCCAAGTGTTTACCTGCCTTACTAAATATCATGAAATCCTGACCTTCCCTATTAGAACTCCCGTGGGCGTTAGTTTTATTATCATCTGTTACTCTGTACATACACAATATGTATGTACAGAGTAATAGATTTGTTTGTCTTGTTAGCGAAAAATATTAAAATCAAAACAAAACAAATACACAAGTCCAAAATAGTCCTGCATCTGAGACTTCTGGGTGACTTCTAGGGCATTCCTATCCTCAGGTCTTTCTGCCAAATGGTTGCTGAACTTCTCGTGTCTGAGAAGAAATGGGGTTGGGAAAAGTATTATTTAATTCCTGACATTCCATTTGATGTGGGAATAGAACTGGGGAAGGGAGGACACAGAGAATAAAGAAAAGGAGAAACGCCCTCAGCCATAAGTTAAACAACTCACCCTTTCGTCCAACCTATCTGTCAAGATAGTCTTTTTCATTGAATATATTTGGCATATAACATTGTGTAAACTTAAGGTGTACAACCTGTTAATTTGATGTATTTCTATCTTATGTCATGATTGCCATTTTAGCGATAGTAGCACCTCTATCACATTACATACTTTTCTTTTTAGCTCCAAATGGATCAAAGACTTGAACATAAGACCTGATACTACAAAACTCCTAGAAGAAAACATAGGGAAGAAGCTTCTCAACATAGGCCTTGGCAATGATTTTTTTGAATATGACACCAAAAGCACGAACATCAAAAGCAAAAATCAGTAAATAAGACTACATCAAACATAAAAGCTCCGGCACAGCAAAAGAAACCATTAAAATGAAAAGGCAACCTCCAGAATGGGAGAAAAGTTTTGCAAACCACGTAACAGGTAACAGATTAATATCTAGAGAAAGACAATTATCATATGGTTTCAGTCATACAAGCAATATTAAGAAACTGTGCAGAGATCATAGGGGAAGGGAGGAAAAAATGGAATGGGAAGAAATCAGAGACGGGGACAAACCATGAGAGACTCAACTATGAGAAAGAACCTGAGGGCTGCTGGACGGGAGGTGGGTGAGGAGATGGGGTAACTGGGTGATGGCCATTAAGGAGGGCTCCTGCTGTAATGAGCACTCAGCGTTATAAGCAACTGATGAATTACTGAAGCCTACATCTCAAACTAATGATGGTCTATATGTTGGCTAATTGAATTTAAATTTTTAAAAAAGGGGTTTAATAGCTAAAATATATAAAGAACTCATGCAACTCAATAACAACAAAAAAAAGACAGTCTTTTAAATTTATAAAGTGTCTTTAAAAAAAAAAAGAAGGGGTTTGGATAAAGCACAAAGCACTCATGCCCATACTTTATACCTGTTCTCCAACTTCTATGTAACACGGGTGTGTCAGTGATTTTTATGGAAGCTCAAGGCCAGCAGGCTCCCAATGGGCTCGCCTCCTCATCCGCCCTCTGTTCAAAGGTCACCTGTCCAGAGAAAGAACCCCTTTTCTTACATGTCTCAGCTACATGGCTTTTTTTCTGTATCCTAATAAAATGTTATTGGAGCTCCATTTACTACTGGTGGTGGCTCGAATGGAACTGCTTCACGTGGCACAGAGGGTAGTGGTGGAGGGAACGAGACTATGGACTATGAGAAACAAACTGAAGACTTCAGAGGGGAGGGGGTGGGGGAATGGGATAGACTGGTGATGGGTAGTAAGGAGGGCACGTATTGCATGGTGCACTGGGTGTTATACGCAACTAATGAAGCATCAAACTTTACATCGGAATCTGGGGATGTACTGTATGGTGATTAACATAATATAATAAAATAAAATTTAAAAAAAAAAAAAGGGTAAAATTTTGGCTCAACCACTTACTGGCTATATGACCGACCACGGGCAAATTATTTAACAGCTCCTCAGCCCCTCATCTGATAAAAGAGGAGAATTATGGTGGTAGTGAGGGGTCAACAAGAGGCAGAGTGCTTGGTATGGGGCCAGGGACAGTAGGCACTTAATAAATGTTCATCACTTTTTTCTAAGCATCATCTCATTCAAATCCTGTTTTCTCCACTGTGTTAGTCAAACTTCACAGAAAGACATTTAAAGCTAGTTTTCTAGACTAATATTTTCCTGTTTGGATGTAGTTTTCCCCAGGGTGAAATAATGGCCCAATTAGCCCTGTAGCCATACAACTGAAATCCTATTAAAACTTGATAGAGAGAGGTAGTGAAAGAGAACGAGATTCAAAATGCGCACATTCTAGGTTCCAAGTCTGATAATAACTAGCTGTCAGTTCTTAAGCCAATGGCTTCTTATCTTTAGTACTCGCCTGAAATCACCTTTCCTGATCCTCCCAGCATTAAAATTTAAATTCTCTGAAGTGTCAGGATCTGCAGACTACAACTACACTGGATTTGTTAGAGATTGTTAATAATGCGGAGAATGTACATACTAAGAAGATTACCTATGTCAAGACCACATTGTTTTTAAAAATAAAAACAAAATCCTGTAATTAGAAACTTAAAATAGTGCCTAAATTGCTAAAAACAACTCGCAAACCACAGGAATGCGTCTGTGAAACTTGCTCACCGCGTGGTTCATGCTATTCTGTAATGCCCACGCGTGTAGGGAGGTGGGGCAGCTGCTGTAAACAGGAATCCAGGCTTCTTTCCGAACTTAGCCTGGGGAATAAAATGTCCAAATTCCTGGGGGTGCCTTGGTGACTCACTCGGTTAAATGTCGGACTCTTGATTTCAACTCAGGTCATGATCTCAGGGTCAGGAGATCGAGCCCCACGTCAGGCTCTGGGCTGCGCATGGGGCCTGCTTGAGATGCTCTCTCTTGCTTCCTCCACCCCACTTACACGGGCATGCACACTCGCACTCCCTCCCTCTCTCTCAAAACAAAACATTCAAATTCCCACTTAATGCAATGGTGTGCTCCCAGCTCCACACCAGGGACATTACACGGGTAGTTTGAAGCCAAACAGTATTTATACTATAGAAATTGGCAGAAGGGACAAATCACGGGCTTTTGACTTCACTCTCTCCTCTCCAGCTGATTATTAAACATTTACTAGCACACCTTATTAGATGTTTAATTGGGTCCAACTAAACCATGCAATTTCAAACCAAAACTAGAACTTACCTTGAATTAATCTTCTAATTCATGGGATCCTTTACGGAGACTTAGCATTCAAGTGAAGTAGAATTTATTTTACTATTATTTAAATATGTGTACATATACATATATATGTGTATATATGCAAATATGTGTGCATGTGTGTGTCTATGCACTTATATTTAAAATTAATATTTTATAGGCATACAGAGGCCTGGCCCAATGTGAAAACCAGGATAAATAAATAAATGATGCTTACCACAGAGCATATTTAATTATCTTCCTTATCTCACATCTTGCCTGGCCTTACTCTTAAATCTCTGAATTTCTCTCCTTTCTTATTTCTTCTTTCTTGTTTGTTTGTTCTCGTTCATTCTCCTTGTTCTGTGAAGAATTTATACTATATATCTGTATGCTAAATCGTGTAACACTGATGTAAAGGCTAGCCTTTAAACATAGACAGAACACATGAGCAAAGACAGAGCAGGGGTATTGCATGGTGCACTGGGTGTTGTACGCAAGTAATGAATCATAGAACTTTACATCAAAAACTAGGGATGTACTGTATGGTGACTAACATAATATAATAACAAAATATTATTAAAGTAAAAAAAAAGAGCAGGGGTAGACAGAGATATAAGGTAAGCAAGATGAAAGCAGGAGTTTAATATTAATATCAAAAAAGATGTAACTTAAAGGTATTTAAAAGTTTCCTTAAAGCATTAAGCAAGATAAAGACTATATAATAGCCACAAACATGTAGTCACCAGAAAACAATATGGCAGGATTGAATACACTCCTTACGGAATTAAACAGATCTAAGAGAAAAAATTAAGTTAGGGTGTTCTGACCATAATCCAATAAAATTAAGAAAATATAATAAAATAGTAATAAAAATAGTTTAACTGCTGAGAAACTAAAATATGCCTTTCTAAATAACCCATCTAATAAAATCAAAAATCAAATTAAAATTAAATCTATCTAGAAAGCAATCAAATAATATTTTATACCAAAACAGAGATATAGGGGCACCTGGGCGGCTCAGTTGGTTAGGCGTCCGCCTTTGGCCCAGGTCATGATCTTGATGTGGTTCTGGAATACAGGTAAGGTTCAGTGGCGTGAGGTCCGGAGCCAATGACCAAGAAAGAGTTCTGGAGATGTCTTAGGTGTGAAATGGTAGTTTTATTAAGGCATGCAGCAGTAACCATGGGCAGAAACCGCTGCAGCACCAGGGTCTTGAGGAGTGGTGATTATATACGTGGAGTTGGGGGAAGTAAGGAAAAGGGAGGTTTCAAAAGAACTTTCCTATGCTAAAGAGGACCAACCTACAAGATTCCCGAGGCCTTGCAATTGTCAATTTAAAGTTGTTTTCCCCTCTAGCAAGGTATTAACAGTAAGACAGTTGGGAGATTCCTGGAAGAATGTCACACATGTCCCACCCAGGAGTGAGGGGGTCAGAGGAGTTTGCAGGGTGTCAGCTTATGCTTCGTCTTCTGCTAACCCTCTGCTCCCTCATCAATCTCAGGGTCCTGGGATCAGGGGCCTGGCTCCCCACTCAGCAGGGAGTTTGCTCCTCCTTCCTTCTCTGCCCCTCCCCCCACTCATGCTCGCTGGCACTCTCAAATAAATAAATAAAATCATAAAAAAACAAAACAAAACAGATATAATTAAAGCAGTACAAACTGCTTTATCTTACATTAGAAAAAAGCCTAAGAAAATAAAGTAAAAAGAAAAGTAGGAAGAATCAATAAAGATACAAGCATTGAGATTAATAGAAATAAAAAGCCAAAAAAAAAAAAAAGTAGGAAAAGTAAATAAATTCTAAAGCTGATTATTTGCTTTAACCATTCATTAAAAATAGATAATCCCTTCATGGACCTGATTAAGGAAAAAAAGAGAATAAAAAATATACAAAAATCAAGAAAGAAAAAATATAGATATAGAAGGATTATAAAATAATAAGTAGACAGTATCTAACTGTGGAGATGAAGTTGAAACCTAGAGAAAATTTAGTGATTATTCTAACAAATATTAAAAAATCAACATTTCCCCATGAAGAAGAAAAAAATTGAATATGCTGAAAAAGTGATTAAAAACCTACCATTGAGGGGCATCTGGGTGTCGCAGTCAGTTAAGGCTTCGACTCTTGGTTTCAGCTCAGGTTGTGATCTGAGGGACCGAGAAAGAGCCCCACCTCAGGCTCAGCACAGAGTCGGCTTAGGTTTCTCTCTCCCCTCCCTCTGTCCCTCCCACCCACCTCTCCCTCAAATAAATAAATAAATCTTAAAAAAAAAAAAAAAACCTACCATTGAAAAGGATCACAGGGCCAGTTGGCTACAAAGGTGTGTCCTATCTAATATTTATTTAATGTTAATTGTAATGTTATATACATTTGCCTATAAAAAGATGAAAATCTTCCTGATCCATTCTATAAAGCTAGTATAACCTTAATGACACAACTTGATACTCAAAAAACCCTATAAACAAAAATCATTTATGATTTAAAAAATTTTAAATTCTAAATAAAAGATTAACAAGTGAAATCTACGGTGTTTCAAAAGAATGAAAGGATGATCAAATCAGATACAATCCAGGAATGAACATGTATATACTACCTGAAAACATAGCAACATGATTCATTACATCCACAAGAAGGAGAATCATACAAGCACACCAAGTGATACTACAAAGACCTTTTGTAACAATTCAACAGCTGTTCCCCTCAACAGCTCAGTTAAGAATAAAAGATTGAATACTTAAGGTAAATACTGTAAGAGTAAAGATTACTTTTCTTTCCTTGCAGATAATATGACTGCACACATATAAAATTCAAGACAGTTTGAGAAAGAAATTAGAATAAATCAAAGAATTTGGTAACGTCTTTATTATCATACAAGATAAACATAAAAAAATCCATAGCTGTTTTTCTATACTGATATTAAATAGTTAAAAATTGGTATCAGGGAAATGTTTAGTTCATGATAGGGATAAGTTTATAAAATAGGAAAACATTCAATAAGAAATATTGTTCAGGCCATGTAAAGAAACCATGAAATCTTATTGAAGGACATAAAACAAGTTCTGAACAAAGGTGAAAATATATCATGTTCTTGAATTAGAAGATTTAATATAATAATCATCAGTTATAAAAAAATAATATATAATATAATACAATTGCAATTTTACTTCTATCGGATTTGGGAAGAATGTGAATAATTTGGGAATTTGAGTGAGGGTTGAATAAAGTTATCTTAAATTTCATACGGAAAATAAATGACCAAAGATAACAAAGAAAAAAGGTTTTAAGTATGTGGAGTGAGGGGACAGGGATGTGCCTTACCAACTACGAAGACATACTATGCAATCGCCACAACACTATAATCAAAATAAAATGATATTGGCATAGAAAGAGACAAAGAGGTAAAGGACACAAAACAGAATACTAGAAACAGATCTTAATTTATATAATAATTTAATAAATGACACAGTTGGTATTTCAATTTGGTGAGTAGAGGTTGGCTTATTAAATAAATTATGTTGGCACAAACGGCTATCCATCTGGAAGAAAAGGAAGTTGGACCACCTCATGCTACATATAAACCTAACATTAAATGAAATAAAGATTTAAATGTAAAAAAATAAATTATTAATAATAATAATTCGGAGTAAATTTTAGGAGAAGACACGAATGACCTATAGGATAGATTGATCTGTTGACAAAAAAAAAAAGGAAAAATCAGGGAAACTCAGAACATATATAGAAAATATTCATACATATATATATATAGCTAACTAGAGAACAATATTTTTTTAAGATTTATTTATTTGTTTTAGACAGAGACCTTGTGTGGGGTGCGTGGGGGGAGGGACCAAGGGAGAAAGAGAGAGAAACTCAAGCAGACTCCAACGTGAGGCTCTATCTCACGACCCTGAAATCATAACCTGAGCTGAAACCAAGAGCCGGCAGTCTAACCAACTGGGCCACCAGATGCCCCTACAGAAAAGTACTTTAAATATGCAATTTAAAAATAGTATACGTAATCAAAAAACAAATGATACACTGAGGACAAATATCTGTAATGCATATTATAAAGGGAATTATCTGTAGATAGAGGCAATTATCCATGATATACACAATGCTTGCTCAAATTGTTAATATAAAGAAGGACATACAACCCAAAATAAAGAAAGGTGATTCACAGAGTATAACCAAATGGTCACCACAAATCTGAAAAAGACACTCAACCCCACTGGTGGGAAATGAAAGAAATAACAACAAAATACCACTCTCAGTGAGGAAAAGCACCTTAACATGGTTAATATCCTACCAACAGAGAAGTTGGTAAAAACAAAAAAAATACACACTCCTGGTGGAAATGTAAATGGTTGCAGCCTTTCTGCAAAGCAGTCTGACAATAGTTATTAAATAAACATAAAGAAATACATGTCCTTCAACCTAACAATCCTATTTCCAGGAATCTAGTTGCCAAAAATAGATGCATGGGTAGATTGAAGGTTTTTTCAGTCAATTGTAGCAATATCCATAGCAACAAAAAGCAAAAGAGAGGAAGAAATCAAAATATCCATCAGAAGAGAACTATTTGATAGGAGATAGAAATTAAGGAGGACACTTGTCCTGATGAGCACTGGGTAATGTATGGAATGTTGAATCACACCTGAAACTATTATAACACTGGATGTTAACTAACTGGAATTAAAATAAAAACTTTTAGGGGCACCTTGGTGGCTCAGTCACTCTTGATTTCAGCTGGGGTGGAGGTCTCCAGTGTTGGTCTCAGTCATGAGATAAAGCCCCAGTGGGGCTCGTGCTGAGGGTGGAGGCTGCTTGGGATTCTCTCTCTCCCTCTCCTCTCTATCCCTTGAATGCTTACATACTCTCAAATAAAATAAAAATTAAATTAAATTAAATTAAATTAAATTAAATTAAATTACAACTTTTAAAAAGAATATTAGACAGCCAATAAAAAAACTATTTGAATAATTTTTTGTAAATGTATGCAATAGAATATTATAGTCATTAAAAAGAATAAGTTGCATAGCAGATTTATATATAATAGCCCCCAACTGGAAACGGCCCAAGAGTTGGTCAACAAGAGAATCAGCAAATTAAGGGTGGCATATTCATGAAATGAACCACTTGATTTCAGGACAAATCAAGAGGGGGAGAAGGGTGGGCAAGCTACTGTAATAATCTGGATGAATTTCAAACACATCATGGTATGTGAAAGAAACATAGCACGAGTACATATTGTATAATTCCACGTGTACGAGCACACGCACTCTCTAGAGTAGGCAAGCTCATCTATGGTGGGGAAAGAACAGAGGTTGTCTCTGGGATTGATGGGAAGGGGTTTGGGTTGCATAGGTATATGCCTTTGTCATCAAATGATACACTCAAGACTAGTGGGTTGGATTGTATATAAATTTTATCTCAAAGAAGAAAATATTGAACACTAGCTAATGACCTGAATACAAAGTATTTAGAGGGAAATATACTGATGTCTGCAACTTACTTTGAAGTACATTAAAAACCAAATAAGACGGAATGATGGACATTCTGTCCATCATGGTACGGTATGGATAGACGGAAAATCAAGGTTGACTACTAGAAGGTTGATGGTAGAATCCAGGTAGTGGGTACAAGATTGTTGTCTATAAAATTCTTACCACTTTTCTTTGTGTTAAAACGTGCCATCATACAATATGGGGGTGGGGGCACTCAGATCTACACCAAAGGGCTAACGGGATTTCTACAGGGAAACTAGCAAACTGTAGCAAAAGTGTACATAATAAGATTCTATTTTAGTAAAATAAATGGCAAAAATGCATTTGTGTGTATCTATCCAAATAATCATATACTGTATATAATTATAAGAACATGAAGACAATTATATAAAGACGCTCAGTCCCTCAGGGACAGAGGTGGAGAATGACAGGTCAGTTCAGGCTGAGAATATTTCTGCACTGCACACAAAGGGATGCAAGAAGTATGGTCACCAACATACCGTTGTTAATCAGGGTGGTAGAATTCCAGATGATTTTAACTAATTTCCTTACAATTTTCTGTATGGTTCAAAAAATCTTTTCTACACGGATATTTTATTATGTGTATAATTTAGAAGCTATTTTTATTTTAGAAAACCATAAAACCAAACAAATAAAAAAGAAAATGAGAGAAAGAATTTTTGTATTCGGGTTCTTAAGGGGCCTCCCCAAATAATTTCAGCCTTGGGCTCCCAGAAACCCTAGACTGCTCGGCCTACAGAACGCGGACAAGTTCATCATCTCTGCTCAGCTCCGTGCAGCCACTGGCACTAATTCCACTCAAGAAACCGGATCCTGCACCAGCAAGGTGTGGTCTCTGCGGCCTCCAATCAGCCCGATGCCGGACAGCCATGAAAACTCGGGAAATCCTGCTCCTGCCGGCCTCGCCCAGGGCATCTGAAACCCCCGAGTCATCAGAACTGGCAGCAGCGTTCCAAGGGACTGGTCCTGCAAACTTGGTGTGTGCATTGTCACCCCTGGGGCCTCTGCAGTGCTTGCTGTCCCCGGCTCACCGGAGGGTCATCACAACCTGGAGGCTGTGTACAAAAGTGGGCAGGGGGAGGACATTTCTCGTTGTGGGCTTGGGCATAGGACGTGGCTGCCACCCATGGGCCCAGGGGCAAGGCATAAGCATTCCCGGGTTTGGCGACTGAGAGGGGCAGAGTATCTTCCAGACCTGCACTGAAGGAAGCAGCCCCTTCCCCCTCCGCCCCCCCTCCCCAGGATCCCGCCTGGAGAAAGCAGGGTCATCAGCCTCACTTGTCCCAGGGCACCAGGCCTGGTGGAGAAGGCTAGAGAGTGAACCTGGAGGAGCCAAAGGAAGCTTCCCAGGACTGCAGTCTTCTAGAATCTACACCAGTGGCAGGGGTCCTTCCTCCACGTAAGTGAAACTCCAAGGATCCCAGCATCTGCTCTCCTTCCCTTCCAAAAGCAAGGGCCACAGAAATGCTGCATGCATCTTGAGTCAGAAGAATGCCCCTTGCTTTCATACGTTCTACCTGTTTGTGGATTCCTAGCCCTTCTACTATGTCCCAGAAGCTTCAGGAGAGGTGAGTGAGGTGGCAGCTGAGGGTCAAAGTTCAAGCAGGTAGCAATCTCAAAGTGGCGGACCTCCAGTTTCACTCTCTCCTGGCGACAGGTAACTACGTCAATGCGGGTTTGGGGATGCCGGCAACATTAAGGACCTCTGCCCACAAAGTTCCTATGTCCAGGTGACACCCTAAAACTCATGTCACTGGGACAACTGGCCTTGAAATGGCTTTGCATTGGCATCTCTCTATAAACAGTTTCACCAGTGCTATCTGAGCACCAGTTTTCTCTGGTCAAACCAGCTCGACGTTTAAAAGAAGTATCTCAGATGGCACTTGCAAAATAGAAGCGAAACCTGACTATCTAGGGTAGTTGAGCTGTTCGTCCTGCTGTGCTATGTGGCATAAAGGTTAAGAGCCCGCCTGCAGGAGGCGGATTGCTAGATCTTGCTGGCTGTTTAACCCTGGGCAAGTGACTTACCTAAGCCTCATCCACAAAGTGTAGATGAATGACAGAGTTCGCCTCAGGGGTGTTTGAGAAGCTTAGGTGACATAATACAAATAACCTCTGAAATAGAGTGAGGGATCAACCAGTGCTAGCACTTTCATTATATTTATTATTGTACACATATTTTTAAAAACATTTTTGTCACTTTTCTAATATGTAAACTGGCCATCAGTGCTTCCACCCTCAATTCATTGCTGCCAGAAGAATGATGGTGCTGTTTGAAGTACTTTTGGCCCATTCAGTGGGGTGTTTTCAGGTATGATAGAAAAATAACAAAAAATAAATTAAAGAATCTAACACACGACATACTCACCCGTGGGTTTTCTACTGAAAATATAATTTCCTAACAAGAAAATGGCATTTAGAGCAAGTTTGTTCTTTTGTTTTGTGCGTGGGGGGTGGGGGGGGGGTTCTGTTTTTGTTTTTTTACTTTTGTTTTTTATTTTGTTTTTTATTTTTTTGCAACTCAGTTTTTAACTATACCAGATAAAAGCAAGAATTTAAAAAAGAAAAAGAAAAAAACACCCTTTCTAAGCAAGAGTTGCATAGCCTTGTCACTAATTAACTGTTCCACTTATCTAAACACGCGCTTGCCTTTGAACCTGCACCATTATCCGGCCCTTGGTGTGGAAGACCTGACCCCAGCCGTCTTCAGCTTCCACTGCAGCTGTGTGGAATGCTCAGTCCCAGCAGGGGCCTCCACCGTACTCCACTCTGTTCCTCCAAAGCCAGCGACACAATAAATGTTTGCAAAATTTAAGCTAAAAACCCCTTGTTATCCTCCTGATTCATTCTCCCCCAGCCATCTGGAACCCTAAGCCTCTGAAACACCCCTCCCCAAAGTAGCATCCCTCCGTGAGCTCCTCATGCCTAAGGGGCTGACTTCACCATTTGTCTTCAAAAGGAGCTGTTTAAGGAGCTAGAAATTTTTCCTATAGCTTTGACAAAGCCACACCATATAATGTTCTCTGATAGAATGGTTTTGTTTTGTTTTAAGATTTTATTTATTTATTTCACAGAGAGAGACACAGCCAGCGAGAGAGGGAACACAAGCAGGGGGAGAGCAGGGAGCCCAACGCAGGGCTCGATCCCAGGACCCTAGGATCACACCCTGAGCTGAAGGCAGACGCTTAATGACTGAGCCACCCAGGTGCCCCTCTGATAGGGTGTTTTATTTATTTATTATTTTTTTAAAAGATTTTATTTATTTATTTATTCGACAGAGATAGAGACAGCCAGTGAGAGAGGGAACACAAGCAGGGGAAGTGGGAGAGGAAGAAGCAGGCTCACAACGCAAGAGCCTGACGTGGGGCTCAATCCCATAACGCCGGGATACGCCCTGAGCCGAAGGCAGACGCTTAACCGCTGTGCCACCCAGGCGCCCCTGATAGGGTGTTTTAAAAAAAGGATTTTGTCAAAGTCCACAAAGCAGGGCAAGGCAGCCTTGAAAAGGCTAAGACTTGGGGCAAGCTCACACCGGGGGTTGACAGGCTCATACCTGTCCCATAAGCAGGTTCTAGGGCTGAGCCTCAGTGCCACAATTCTCACACCTACAAGAACAACTGGTGAGAGTAAACCTCAGTTCCAAAACCTAGTTCCAAAACTAGTCCAAGGATGATTCTTTTTTTTTTTTTTTTTTTNAAGATTTTATTTATTTATTTGACAGAGATAGACACAGCCAGCGAGAGAGGGAACACAAGCAGGGGGAGTGGGAGAGAAAGCAGCAGGCCCATTAGCGGAGGAGCCTGATGTGGGGCTCGATCCCATAACGCCGGGATCACGCCCTGAGCCGAAGGCAGACGCTTTAACCGCTCTGCCACCCAGGCGCCCCCAAGGATGATTCTAAAGATGAATTCAGACATGGGGACGAAGACCCACTCTCGTCATTAGAACTGAGATACATGGGGACCAAGGAATAAGTCTACCTATCAGAACCAGTATATAAGTCACATCTGCCACCTCAAGTGTGACTTGGCCTCTAGTAACAGACTGTTGACCTCAGTCTATATTTTAAGTCAGAAATCCTAAACATACCCTTTACATTTATGAAAATCTACCCAACCATTTGTGCATGATATAGTAACAGAGGAAAATAATTATTTTCATTGAAAAGATTTATGATGTGCAAGTGTACATTGTGCTGGGCAATTTGTAATGTAGCTTTATTTAATCTCGGCAAACACTCGGTTAGAAAAACATTATTATCCAAATAAAGAACTAGAATGTGGTAGAGCTGAAACTCAAACTCAGCTTTTATCTGATTCCAGTATTCATGTGCTTTTTATTACATGACATAGACTCTCAAGTCAACTATTCCTGTGCATGGTACACTTGTCTTTATACTTATATTTTAACCTCGAAAGGGGCAGGACTGTATCTTAAGTTGAAGAGCATTCCTTGCAATACCCAGCCTAGTTTTTAAAATAAAGTAGGTTTAGCAAATATATGTCAATTAATGTAGGAGTCAATGGCCATCAGTTTTCAGGAAAGCAATTTCAATGGACAGCGTGACCTCACAGTACCTAATTCTCCTTCCATAAGCGTGAACTCACAAGAGGAGGAGTTTGCGCCGTCTAAGCAATGCAGTGTTGCACAAATATGGAAACTGCCATCCAGACCAATTCTTCGCTTCAGATGCTGTATGTGCGATGTCACACCATCTAGCAGCCACAGTATAGCTCTACTTGCATTTGCTGATTTCAGCACAGGGAGTAGCCTAGAGTAACCAACTAATGAGAAGCTGGTAGCTGGTCCCATGCCACAAGGGACTGGGCGAGGCCTAAGTGTTGGGTCCAGACTTCCTACCCCACTTCCATCAGAACAATCCCACCACATTTGTCCCCAGCTAAAAGTTAGCATGTATCGTGGTGTTACAGTGTGCTGGGCTTTGCAAGTATTTCATTTGCCATTTACAACAGTGCTATATGATAGGTACAATTACTCTCTTTAAAAATGAGAAAACTGGGTCTAAGAGAGTTTTTGAAATGTGCTTCTCACAACAAGTGAAGTGGCAAACCTGGGCTCTGAGCCCAAGAGGACTATCTGTACTCTATATACCACGTATAAATAAAATGTCTTTCAATTCCACTGGGCAAAGGCCTTTCTTTGGTGCCACTTTATGATGTTAAATCTTCTAACTAGAAGCTACAGATAAGGGCCCATCCATGTGATTTCTCCAATTGATCCTTTAAAAAAAAATATGGGCAGACAATGAATGCTAAATATTATAACATTACCTACAGAACACTTAATTATTTGGAAACACATTAACATATTTTAAAATGAAATAACATATTTTTTATACTTTTGTGGAATTTATGGAACAATGTTGGGAATAGGACATTTTTATGGATCAATGTTGGAGGCAGGAAAGAGTAGTGGTTCTTAACGGGGAGAGGGAAGAAGATTCGGTTCCCCCTCCCCTGAGGGATAGGCATTTGGTAATGTCTGGAAACAAATTTGGTTGTCACCACTGAGGAAGGGGGTGCTACTGGCATCTAGTGGATAGTGGCCACTGATACTGCTACACAACTTGCAATGCATGGGATAGCCCCCCATAACAAAAGATTATCCAGTCCAAAACATCAATATGCCAAGGCTGAGAAATCTGAGAGAGAGATAGAGATGTAGGTGGGTCAGTCCACAGGTAAGTAATTAAGTAGGTAGGTAGGTGGATGGTTGAATGGATGGATGGATGGATGGATGGATGGATGGATGGATGGATAGGTGGGTGATTGGATAAGACTGTGCCCTAGAACTTACCTTTGAGTCAAAAGGCCGACTCACAGTATCATGATTATCCTTCCAGTTTTGGTATGATCTTGTCCTGTGGTTACTGGCTCAGTCATTCAAATTTAATATGTCTTCCTAAGCGTGTAATAATGTTATCAGTCATATTTAGAAATAACTTATCAGTCATATTAATGAGTAATGTGGAATCTTATAGAGTTGATGAGTACTTACCATCCTCCAAGATGTAGTTATGTGAGAAGAGAGAGAAAAGAGTATATAAAAAGTTATTTCAAGATTCTGAAACTATTTAATTAGAAAAGTAATGACGTCATTCATGGAAATAAAGAAATTGGGGGAAAAGACCAGTTGTGTTATTGTGGCTTTGGACATGTTGAGTTTGAGATGATCATGATATGTCCAAGCAAAGATGCTTGGAAAACAATTCAGAACATGGGGCTGGAAAGAGAATAGTTCTAAGATGAGAGGCTCAGCTTTGAAGTAATAGCTGAAGTCATGAGACAAGAAAATTATTTACTAGGAGCAAGAAATCATCAACGTTGATCGAACATGGTTTTGGAGAGCATCCCCCGGGAAGAGCCAAGAGGAAAAGAAGTCACTAAAGAGTTAGCTTTGATGTCACTAAGTCTCAGGGAGGAGAGAGTTTAAAGAACAGGGTGTGGTCATCAGCACCAAATGCTATAAGGAGTTCAAGAGAAAAAAGGTGGAGGAAAGATCAGATATTTTGAAAACTGACCACTAGCCTTCGGAAGAGCAACAGATGCAGATAATTAAGGAATAGGAGATTTTAAAAATGAAGACATTCTAGGTGACCAAATGTTTGAGAAGTGGAACAATGAAAGGAAACTAATTTGGATGATACCAGGGCACAGGCTGAGCAAAACACATTTTCCCCTAAAATGAAAGCTATTTAAATATGTTCTTTAAAAAGGTGGGGAGGGAGTGGGCTATAAAAAGTGATCTCAGTTGAATCAATTGCTCTTCTATGAATAGAAGGAAAAAGGAAAGAATGATTATAACTATTTAAAATGTTAAAGTGACAAGAAAAATTTTACTCTACCAAACATATGTTAGCCAAGAAGGATCAAATACTTGAATTTATTTCCTAATCTGTCTGAAACAATCAAAATCTTTTGGGTCTATTTCCAATTACAAAAAAAAAAAAAGGAAAGAAAGAAGAAAGAAAGAAAGAAAGAAGAAAAGAAAGAAAGAAAGAAAGAAAGAAAGAAAGAAAGAAAGAAAGAAAGAAAGACTGCAAAGATAACTGGATCAAAGAAAGCTCTCTCAGTGTGTATTATACTAACATCTGTAAAAGTTGTTTCTATTTTCCTATTCAGATTAGATTTTACAGCTTCCAGGAGAAACTTACGCAAGATGTTTGGCATGAGTTTGCCAATCAATGCTTATATGTTAAAAGCAAGAGTAATGTATTAGCTTAGTAAACTTACTTTAATGCCAAGGGGGAAATGGTAGCACTGACCTGGAATGGCTCCAGCGAGTGATAATCTATATAAAACAAAAGTGATGCAATTTGGAGTTATAATGACTATTGGTGATAAGAATAGCAGAGTAACATGTTAGCTGCTTGGCAAGACATGGCCCTGTGTTCAATTACATAAACATCCTTTGTTAAACTTGTTACAGAGTCAGGAAACCCAAATCCAACTACTGTAATTGCAAAAGAATTTTCCACATTCTTAGCAAAATCCAGAAATCTGGGTCAAGGATAGTCATCGTCCACATTTATTCTATCAACTTGAAATAAAACTGTATCTATCCATTTTTTCATACCCACACTGTTCCAAAAAGGATTTAACGGTAAATTTATTTTCTTTATAAGTATATAGCTATCTTAAAATTCAAAGTATAATATATGACTAAAACATGAGGATACATAGCACAAGGAAAGAATGCTTACATTTTCAAAGGCACAGCCTCTTTGGGGAGGGGAAAAAAACATGTATAGAAGATAGAATCTATGTCTGAGAACAAGATAAGGACTTAGAGATCATCTAATGCAAACTCCACCTCCACCAATTTGTACAAGATTAGCAAACTGAGGCCAACATTAGTGAATTGCCTAAAGCATTGCTTTAACTCTGATTTTTAAAAGAACTAGAGTCAAATTCATAGTTATTTTATCTTCAATATAATTTTATTTCCATTCCTGAAAGTTATCTCTGGATTTTTGTTAATAATAATAATATAAATACATACATACATATAGACATAATAATAAATCTTGTTTGTCCCAAGTCATTTTTGGGAAAAATAGTGATAATTTTCAAAATTCTTGATTTCTCTTGTGAGCTCATCAGAGTAAGAATAAGTTCATTTCCCTCATTCAACTTCCATTAATGGAGATAGAGAAAAGACTTGATTCCTAAGTGCTCTGCTGGAGGCCAGGTTGAAGATGAGAGTGCAGGCAGTAAATTTCCTTCCCAACCTCTGACCTACAAAGGGTAGTGAGCTAGTTGGTGGGAATACAGGATGATGGGGCTTGATTTGGTTGAAATCCCAAGCACAAGGGTCATCACACAGAACTTTGAAGAATCAGGCCAGCAGTGGGATTGAACACAGGGGTCAATGTAGGCTTAGCAAGGAGATTTCTCAGTTTTACTTCGTCTGTAAACTGAACCTAGATATCAGGCAGGTCAGGGGAAGAGTCTTCCAGGACAGTCTTAAGGCAAAGGGAGTTACTCCAGTTTGCAGTGGGAGCACCGTCAGAGAGCGTGTGCGTTACACCGAACACCACCGCGAGAATCAGTTATATAACAAACATTGACTTGAGCCCCAGCAAGACACCGAGAGTGTCAAACCTCTGCTCTCACTGCATCAGATGACAGCACCATTGAATAATCCCCTAAAACCACAAGACATTTTATTTCCTTTTACACAGGTTTCTACTTTTGGGGGCTTGAATATCAAATGACAGTCACTTCCAACATATAGAATGGCTTTCTATTTTTTTTTTCAACCAAGTAATGAAAAGATAAGTAGTATTCTCCATCATATTCAAATTGTCTTATCACTTTAGGAAAATTATAAAGCCTTTTGTTAAAGTGACTACCAATGAGTGCTCTAAGATTGGCCTCTATCATGTGGTCGTATGATGCTGGGTGTATGGGAACTGTGCCATGCAGAAAAGGGTCCTTAAAAAAAAAGAACAAAAGAAAACCTACAAAATATGTAACTTACGGGGCGCCTGGGTGGCGCAATCGTTAAGCGTCTGCCTTCAGCTCAGGGCGTGATCCTGGCGTTCTGGGATCAAGCCCTACATTAGGCTCTTTTGCTATGAGCCTGCTTCTTCCTCTCCCACTCCCCCTGCCTGTGTTCCCTCTCTCGCTGGCTGTCTCTGTCAAATAAATAAATAAAATCTAAAAAAAAAAGAATATGTAACTCACACTGAATTTAAACTTTTAGACCTCTAACATTTAACATAGAAATAAATTATGTGTTTTCAATCTGATTTACCTTATCAACCAATCTGTAGTCCTTAACACAGATAAATTATCAATAAAAAAGGACAGCATTGGAAAGGAAAGAGGGAAGAATATACTGAATTATCAAATACATTTGATGTAAAAACTGCTTCTTGTGTTCAAGAAAATGCATTAACTTGAACTAGGCCAGTTCCATCACTGCTTTATTGGTAAATCTATGCAGTGAAGATGTTTAATGAATGGAGAAGAGTTATAATCACCTTATAATTACTGTGAATCAAATGGTTACTTCCAAAGCAGCATTTCTCAAACTGTGTCCCAAAGGAAACTAGAGCTACGCGTAGGTGTTTGAAGGGAAACAAAGCTTCCATAGTCAGATAGCACATTCTGTATATTCTTACAGATTTCTAAGACACATTACTGTATGGAGAGTCTATTTGACCACAGAATCATGTGTCCCTGAAATTCCTACTAAAATTCTAGTGGGTCTCAGGTTCCCTGAATACCAGTTGTGAAATATTATCCCGAAGTCTCTAAAACAGTCCATTCTATAAGTAATCTGAAGAGTCCACCTCTGATTTGTTTTCAGTAATGGTTTGCTTGGTAAAGCCTTTCCTCAAAGATAATCTCAAAGCAGATTTCTGTTCAAGTTGTCTGTTAAACATCAAAAGGTCAGCGTTGGCAAGATTTGAACCAATGAGGGTTTCAGGACATAGGTATTCCACTACAGAAATGGTGAGGAAATCCCCATATTGGCATACTTCTCTGAGCACACCTAATAAACTTTTCTTGTCTGCACCCACCCCTCCCTGCAGCCCAAAAAACAGCAAAACATCCACACCTGGCTACCGGTAAGTCTGTGAACTTCCTGAAGCCTGAGTTAGTGCTCTATCCTCTTCTGCTCTCTCATTTTCTACCCCTTAAACTATCTCCTTCTCCCACTTGAAACATGCAGCTGGTCCCTGCTTGCTCATTGTCCCTTATCAAAAATCTCCTCTAGAAAGGAACCTAACATAGAAATCTCATCATGACTCAACTATCCAATAAAACTTTAAATGTTACCTCTAGTAAAAACATTTACATTTTCATAGAAACAAATAAGTCAATCCCTAGTTAAAGAACACAGAAATTCTAAACTAAAAGGGAGGGACATTAGAGATGAAGCTAATGGCTCAAGATCACACAAGTAAGTAGAAATAGCATCAGACAAGTTTCATCAAAGTCTCTAACCTAAGACTGACCCTAAAAGACTCCATGAAAGTGTTACTTTCAAAACTGTGGAAACTGAAGCCCTCTGCTCAGTTTTTCCCTTGTACGTATGAGGGGAGAGAACAGAAGTTCTAGACCTCAGAGTCATCCGACAAGCACCCACTCTCTTCTTCTCACTGTTCCAGACACCAGGGATATATTGTCAATATAAGAGATGAAGTCCCTGCCCTGTGGAACTGATATTCTACTGGTTAAGCAGAATAAAGAGCAAACATATAAAATACATAAAAAATGTAATGTCAGATGGAGATCAAGGTTATGGAGAAAATAAAGCAAGATAAAGGGAGTGGTGAAGGATACTCTTGTTTCTTTTGTTTTTGTTTTTGGGGGTTTTGTCCATTTGTTTGAAGGATACTCTTAGATGCAGCAGTCAGCAAGATCTCCCTGAGAAGGTGAAATTTGGTAAAGTTCTGAATTATACAAAAACAGCACATGGAAAGTCCCAGGGAAAAAATCACCCAGGCAAAGGGAACAGTGAAGGTAAAGGAGCTAAGGCCAGAACTGGTTGAGTGAGCTCCACAAAGGGCAAGTGTCCTCCAAAAGAGGCAGGATCTGAGCCTGAAGGGCTTGTGGGTCATGAAAAGTAGCCTAGACTTGACTCTGAGGATGATGGGGACATTTAAAGGGGTCTGGTCAGGAGAGTGATATGACTTTAATGCGCATTTTTTAAAGGTCACTCTGATGGCAGTATGAAGAAATCAAACTGGGAGACAGTATGGGGAAAGAGAGGAATAGCAAGACCAGTCAGTGGACCATTGCAGTAGACCAGAGGGGAGATGGTGGCAGCCGGACCCGGGAGCAGTGGAGAGAGAAGAGGCTGAATTTTAGAGATGCTTTCAAGGTACAAGTTGATGGGATTTGGTCTACATTAGACATCGAGGGTGAGGAAAATAAAGGAATCAAGAATTAATCTTGTATCAGAACAATTGGTGCTAATCTCTGAGATGGAGAAGAATGGGGAACAGAGGCTAGGGGAGGTGGTAGGAGTGCAGAGTTCTAGTTTAGGCATTTGAAAATTTGAGTTACCTCACAGTGTCTACTTAGAGGACTTACGTAAACAGTGTGGTTACAAGTCTAGGACTGGGGAGAGAACAATGTGGGAAGGAGCAGAAGGTGTTTGATTCAATCAATGGCACTTCAGGTTACGTGAGACCTCCTAGTGAAAAGAAGAAGGTGATGTTGAGAAAGATCCAAAGCCTATGTCTTGGACATGCTAGCATTTACAGAGCAGGAAGAAAAAGGGTATCAGCCAAGGAGACCGACAGGAAGCTAACCATGAGACCAAAAGTAAAAAAAAAAAAAAAAAAAAGAAGAAGAAGAAAAGAAAAGAAAAGAAACAAATAAACAAACAACAACAAAGTAAGTTTGCATGTTCCAGAAGCCAAGGAAGGAAGAGGGAAGTGATCAGTATCAATTATGTCAACTGCTGTTGAGTGACAGAGTAAGATTGGGACTGGGGATTGGACATTTGTTTGGGCAATATGGAATTCACTGAGGAATATGTTAGGAACAGAAGAAGTGGAAAGTCCACACAACTGTTTGTGAAGAATTTTTCTGTGAAAGGGAAGAGAGAAATAAGGTAGCCCCTGGCATGGGTGGTGGGTCAGGAAGGATTTTTTACTAATGGAAAAGAGTTTGGAATGTTTGTGTGCTCCTTGGGATGACCCAAAAGGGGAGGGGAAATTAATGATGGGAGAGAAAAAGGACTTAATTGCAGGTGTAAGCTCTGTAAGGAGGTGAGAGCAGAAAACAGGTGCAGAGATGAAGAAGAAAGTCAGCCAGCCATCTCAACCTTCAGGGAATAGCCAGAGACCACCCGGGAGCCCAGCAGAAAACCATACAGAGAACACAGAGAATGGTACTATCTGGGAATGTATAGTTCAAAGGAGATTGGAATTTTCAGGGCTAACAGAAGACATGGTGGGGACTCAGGAAGCAGGACAAGGTGAGCATTTACCTCCAACTCTCGGTCTAATGCTTCATGAAGTTCAGGAGAAAACACAGCCACTGGTTGAGCATCGTCGGATGAACGATGTCCCCATGGGCCTGCAGACTGCAGGTAGAGCAATAAGTGAACTAATTAATAATGGAGCCAGTGGTTTTAGAGTGACACGGAGAGAAATGTCTCAGAGTCATACGTCTCAGGGTTTCTCAACGTGAGCACCGCTGACATTTGAGGCCAGATGCATCTGTGTTGTGGAGGCTGTCCCGTGCATTGCAGGGTGTTCAACAGCATCCCAAGGCCTCTACCCCGTAGTTGCCAGTAGCACACACACACACACACACACACACACACACACACAGCTAATTTTGACAACCAAAAACGTCTGCAGATATTGCCAAATATCCCCTCGGGGATACAATCACCCTACTTGGGAACCTCTGACTTATCCCTAATGACCTTGGTGCCATTCCTCTTTGACCCTGTTAGGTACCTAAGATGAGCCATTGGAAAGAAAAAAATACATCCTTGTGAGGGACTAGCTTCTTCAGTGAACATACATCAAGCTTTCCTGTGGTCCAGTATTATCCTGTTGCAGAAGCAACTTAAAGTAGGCTACCTAAAGAAATCACAATTTGTTCCACATTTCCCGCCAGCCCTAAACACTGGGGTAGATCTCTCTAGGCTATTCCATACTTACAGCGAAAATTTCTCAAATGCAAACGTAAGCCAGAGAAATTACTATACAGGTCTCTGCAAGGTCATATGGAAACCTGCCACTGCATTTTCTAGAAAACATTAGCCTTATCCCTAGAATTACTCTGCAGATTCTGCATGGAGCAATGTGCCTCCCTACCACATTCAGAGGACTGGTGTGAATCAATGACAGTGGGGCAAGCACACTGATCCTTGCAAACAGCACACTTCTGGGCCACAGGCTGGCTGAGTGCCAGATGGTTGCACCACTACAGTACCACCATTGTGTAACCCGACTCTCCCTCTGTCAGCGAACTAGCCCAATCCAGAATCACTGATTTCCAAAGAACAATGTCATCACCTGTAATCTGTGTTTAAAAAAGGAGAAGCCACACACATACAAACACACACCATTTCCCTGAAGTAACCAGAAGGGCAACCTCTAAAACCAAGAGTCTCCTTTGGGAAGCTCATTCCACCGAGGTGAACCGTTGATGGGCTGGGGGAGTCCCTTTGCACGCTGGGTGCCCACACTCAACGCTAAGAATTAAAACCCCATCAACAATATGTCTAAGAGGTAGCGTTCCTCAGGACCTGCTCAAAAAAGAACAGATTTCCTAGAGATCTGTAGTCCAGAGGTGGGAACTTATGGGTGGGTGACCCACGTTTATGGAGAAACCATACTTCTGTCCTTCTCAATGCCTGGAATTCATTCTGTCCTCAGGATTTCATTTGAACTCACACTTCTGACTAAGGCTCAAAGCCCACAAAGGCTACATAAGATGGACTTAGATATTCAGCAAATGCATCCTTCCCCTGTCTTGCACCTTTATCTGCTGGTTGGTGGATGCTCATTGAGACCCATCTCCTACAAGGGTTGAGCAAGAGACAATGACCATGAAGCCAGAGAGGTCTGTGGCGCTGTTACTGAGCCGCTCTTCAAAGAGGCGTGTGGGAGGTGAAATCGCCGGCTGAACCAAGTCTGGGAGGCTCTATGACCTTCACAGAGCTGTGCTCTCCAGCCCTCCATTATTCCAGCTGTCTGGTAGTTTTCTGCATATTTCCAGCCTGGAATCTCCCAACTTTCTCCAGGAGGGCACAGTCCTGTGGGTGACAATTGCAGGGCACTGAGCAGCAATTTTTGCATCATCTCCCTTTTCAAAAGGCACACTTTCCAGATGAATCCACTGGCCAAACACTCCATTCTCTCGCAGGACCTGTAGAGTGGGGAGGAGTGCCCCTCAGCTGACTTAACTTAGCAGGCCTAGCACCCCTCCCCTCCCCCACTCCCACCCCGTCCTGTCTCACTTCCTTTCCCTGTGTGGGACCTGGGAGGTTGGAAAGGACAACATTTTTCTAAAAATAACAATTCTGAGCAAAAAGAACTTTTAAACCTGAAAGTAGGATTGACCTGAAGGAGGCTAATTTGATCAGAGAGCAATAAGTTTGCGCAGAATTCACAGGATACTTGGAAAGTTAACTGGGTTCCCTGATTTTGTCACCAGGTTAAGAGCAAAGGCATTTCTTCTTCCACCCATTTCTTCAGTTAAGCAGTTTGTCAACAAGCGCTTCTTGGCACCTGCTAGTAATCTAGCTCTGTGCTACGGATTTAGAATAAAAGACAGAATTAATGGAAGACATTCATTCTTTTAACAAGACTTGAGTGCCTACTATGTGTCAGGCCCTCAATCTACAAAGGCTAATGAGACTCCATCCTTGCTGATGAGCGACTCAGTCTAGTAGGAAGAGTACATAGGTAGACCAGTTTCTCAACCTCATCACTGCTGGCATTTGGGGCCAGATCGCCCCTTGTGATGGGACTGCCCTGTGTGTTATGAGATGTTCTGCCACACCCCTCACCTCTCCCCACTACAGCACCTTCCCCTAACTTGTGACAACCAAAAATGTCCCCAGATATTGCCAAATGTTTTCTGGAGAACAAAATTGCTACTCCTAGCCCCCATTGAGAACCAACGATACAGGCAAATATTTGCAATACAGTATAACAAACATGGTAGCAGGGTTAGAGACAAACTACGGATGTTGCACAGAAGAGAGCCTGAACACGATCATGACTGCCTGAGAAGGAACTCAGAGGAGATGATGCTGAACAGCGCCTTGAAAAGAAAGTAGGAACTCAACGGGTAGACAGAAAGTCTAGGGGAGAGGTGGTGCCATTCAGGCAGGAAAAAAAAAAAACAAAAAGGCAAAAAACAGTGTGCATAAAAGCCAAAAAAAGACAAAAGACTGCAAGCACATGTAGGTATGAGAGATGGCCGGTGTGAGAGGCAGCCAGAGGGAAAAGGAGCAGCCAGATTACTGAAGGCCTTGGTAACAGAAAATACTCTGGCTTCCTTTCAGCTGAAAAAGATGGATACAGATGGAACATTTTAAGCAGGGCTTTGACATGAATAAAGGTTCTAATTTTTTTTTTTTATCCCACTGACAGAAGGACATTGCCACCGCTCTAAGGAAAACTGAAATCTAGCGTGGAAAAAAGACACATAGGCAATGTTACAAACCATATAGCCACAGCCCATACAGATGCAATAAATAGAACAGGACAGAATAATCATCATTAGTGTGCTAAAAAAAATTTAAAAATCATCTTATAAATAATACTAATGTTATTGTTTGTATTGTTGCTTTTGTTTAGTAAAGCAGCCTCTGGTTCTTTCCCCACCAGACTGTGAAGGTTTTCAAAGTAAGGGCGGTGTCTGGTTTCTCTCTATGCCCTAACACCTAGTAAAGAGCCCGGCACATTGCAGAGCCTTGATAAAAATCACTGTATGAATGACGTTCTAGACTAAAGGTCAGCGAGCTTTTCTAAAGAGCTACATAGTAAATACTTTTGGCTTTGCCAACCAAGTGGTCTATGTCCCAACAACTCAGCTCTGCCATTGTTGTGTAAATGTAGCCACAGGTTGTGTGTAAATGAATGAGCAAGACCCTGTTCCAATAAAACTTTATTTACAAAAACAGGTAAAGGCTGGATTTGACCCAAGGGCTATGGTTTGCCAACTTCTGCTGCAGACAAAGGTATTCTCCATGTGTTTAAGAGGGGTAACTACTGAGGAATATTTCCCCAAAGTAAACATCACCACAAATACAGGGAAGGCAGCCTCTTCATCCTGACCTCAACTAATTGATCTGTTCTTACAGACACATGTACCCAGTTGCACTAATAAACTCAAAGTGATAGAGCGCTAGAAACAAAAGATCTAAATCAACCCCTTTTCTTACTGCTAAGAAAAGGAGGTCCTCCTAATCCAGAGTGCCTAGCCCGAAGTGCCTAGTGTGCTCTGAAACAACATACGTGGAGGAGAAAAATCAACCCCAGTGACTTCTAGGTTCAGAATTCGTGTACATCCACTGCCTCATTCTTGTCAGAAGTGAGCCAGGGAGACACTCTAGGACTAGAAACAAGGCGTTCATGAAGCCAAGCTAAGGTGGGGGGTTTGGCAACACCATCCTATCTTGCATCACACCCAGCGCCGGAAGGGCTGCAGACACAGCAGTGTCTGCACTTAACACCAAAGCCAGGGCCACTCTAGGGTTCCAAAAAATACTGGGGAAGGAGTGTCTAGCACCTGACTCAGCCGTGTACACAAAGCAAGAAATGATCTATTGAACTTGGACTCATTGATAAGGAGGGCCTAGACACCAGCAGTCTTGACAATGGCATTCCTCTCAATAACATGGCACCACAGACCCAACTCAGGAGATCTTTAAGAACCTACTTACTGCTACTTTGGCAGAGAGATGTCCCAGAGTACTGTAATTTGGTTCCCAGCACAGAGCTGACTTTCTAACATAATACTAGTTACAATATCGTCTGAATCTCTGCGGTAACTAAAGTTCTCAGGCCAGCTTCTCTTCCTAGCCGCAGCCCCCACCCAAGCTAAAAACAGCCTTTAGTATTTTCCCTGTTTTACAAATAAAAAGATAAGGGCAAGGGGACCTGACCTGGACAATAGCTCTTCCCAGGTTGTGCAAGGGCCCCGTGTATCTCTCTCCCCGCTGAGCTTGTCGCTGCATGAATTAGGGACATTCTGTGGTTGGAGAAACCTGTGTTCTTTATTGATTTTGTTTTTGTTGTAATCTTCAGGGTGGTTCCCATTCGAAGATTCCAAAGTAGGTAGATAGCTAAGACAACTTGCAGAAATGGCATTTCAAGTGGGAAACATAACAGGAATTTAGGAATCCAGTGTCAAAATTTTCCTCGAAACAGTTCAGAAGTGAGAAAGGTAGAGTTAGAAAGTGCTATCAGGTAAAGTCCCAGGTGCATTCCAGAACAGGACAACAATATAAGATGGTATCTTCCCATCTCCTGTCAACAGCTCCTGATTTGTTGAAGCGAACCACCCCTATCCTTAATGCCTTGGTAAATCTGGGTTATCAAACTGGCACACCCATCTTATATAAACTGCTTTACTTAAACCTACACACCCCAACCTTAACCCTCGAGTGAGAGATCCTTGCTAGAAGCTTAGAACAAGTCAACGCGTAATCTACATTTTCATTGAAAAGGTTTTTATGGTTGGATGGCACCCTCAAAATGGGATAGAAGTAATAGCCCCAAAGGCCCCCCCACACAGCTGCTTATGTCGTTTGAATACGAACAACCTCTTAGGGACATTAGCACGGATAAACCTACTATTTTGAAAGTACTAAGTTATAATTAATTTGATCTCAAGAGTGTCTCCACTATATTTTAATTTAGGAACTATCTGAAAACATGGACATTGGGGGACACATTTTTTTTTTCTCTCACACAATTTTTGGAATAAATAAAAATGAACTGGGGCACCTGGCTGGCTCAAGCAGTAGAACGTGAGACTTTTGATCTCAGGGTCATGAGTTCAAGCCCCAAGGTGGGCCTAGAGCTTATTTAAAAAAAAAAAAAAAAAAAAAAAAAAAAAAAAAGATGAACTGTGTTTCCAGCAATGCTTCATGTACAATGTTATAATGCATGGCATCCTGTCTATACATCGCCACCCCTCCACCTTATCCCCCCAAAAAATCTTAGTTGTTTTATTTGTCCCAGATTCCCAACAGGGAGCAATCTGTCTCTTAAGGAGGACCTAACTAAGGCAACTTCTGGCGGTGTCCAGAGACATTTTTGCTTGTCGCAGCTGGGGAGGAAGTTGTTACTTCTTTACCTACTGTAGTGGGTACAGGGCAGGGTTGCTGCCAAACGCCGTACAGTGCACAGGGCAACCCCCCAGCCAAGAATTATCTGGCCCCAAAGTCAATACAGCTGGGGTTGAGTGTGTGTTTATTTGACTATGTGGTTTATTTGAATGTATGATTGCTATGAACCACACCATGAAACCACCCAAAACCCAAGGGCCATTTTAGACTGTATTCACAGTATCTACGCTGAGAGAGTTAATATTCTTCACATACGAGGCGCTGGTCTCCCGTCTTGGAGGAGGGCTTCTCAGAAGTATGGAGGGGAGGGAGGCTGAGAAAGCTCTCTGGGCACAGTCCGTCTGGCGAGAGCCAGGATGGCTCCAGTGACTGGGCTTTGTTCCAAAGTCTGTCTGGATTTGGGGCACTTTTCAGCAGAGGGCATGACATCAAGTGACCTTTCTTTTAGGAAAGATGATTGAAAATGTGAAAGAGAAAAAGTTTGAGCATAGACTGATGTTGCTTTGTGACCTTATGAAACTCTACAGAATACTTTATTTTTTTTATTTTTAATGATTTTTTAAATTATATTATGTTAATCACCATACAGTACATCCCCGGATTCCGATGTAAAGTTTGATGCTTCATGTTGCGTATAACACCCAGTGCACCATGCAATACGTGCCCTCCTTACTACCCATCACCAGTCTATCCCATTCCCCCACCCCCTCCCCTCTGAAGTCCTCAGTTTGTCTCTCACAGTCCATAGTCTCTCATGTTTCATTCCCCCTTCTGATTACCCCCCTTTTCTTTATCCCTTTCTTCCCCTACCGATCATCCTAGTTCTTATGTTCCATAGATGAGAGAAATCATATGATAATTGTCTTTCTCTGCTTGACTTATTTCACTTAGCATTATCTCCTCCAGTGCCGTCCATGTTGCAGCAAATGTTGAGAATTCGTTCTTTCTGATAGCTGAGTAATATTCCATTGTATATATGGACCACAGCTTCTTAATCCAGTCATCTGTTGAAGGGCATCTCGGCTCCTTCCATGATTTGGCTATTGTGGACAATGCAGCTATGAACATTGGGGTGCATATGGCCCTTCTCTTTACTACGTCTGTATCTTTGGGGTAAACACCCAGTAGTGCAATGGCTGGGTCATAGGGTAGTTCAATTTTTAACTTTTTAAGGGACCTCCACACTGTTTTCCAGAGTGGCTGTACCAACTTGCATTCCCACCAACAATGTAGGAGGGATCCCCTTTCTCCACATCCTCTCCAACAATTGTTGTTTCTTGCCTTGTCTATCTTTGCCATTCTAACTGGCGTAAGGTGGTATCTCAGTGTGGTTTTGATTTGAATTTCCCTGATGGCTAATGATTTTGAACATTTTTTCATGTGTCTGTTAGCCATTTGTATGTCTTCATTGGAAAAGTGTCTGTTCATATCTTCTGCCCATTTTATGATTTGTTTATTTGTTTCTCGTGTATTGAGTTTGAGAAGTTCTTTGTAGATCTTGGATACCAGTCCTTTATCTGTGGTGTCCTTTGCAAATATATTCTCCCATTCCGTGGGCTGTCTCTTAGTTTTTTTGACTGTTTCCTTGGCTGTGCAGAAGCTCTTTATCCTGATAAAGTCCCATAAGTTCATTTTATCTTTTATTTCTCTTGCCTTTGGAGATGTGTCGTGAAAAAGGTTGCTCTGGCCGATGTCATAGAAGTTGTTGCCTATGTTCTCCTCTAGAATTTTGATGGATTCCTGTCTCACATTGAGGTCTTTCATCCATTTGGAGTTTATTTTTGTGTATGGTGTGAGAGAGTGGTCAAGTTTCATTCTTTTGCATGTAGCTGTCCAATTTTCCCAGCACCATTTATTGAAGAGACTGTCTTTTTTCCACCGGATGTTTTTTCCTGCTTTATCAAAGATTAGTTGCCCAAAGAGCCGAGGGTCCATTTCTGGGTTCTCTATTCTGTTCCATTGGTCGATGTGTCTGTTTTTGTGCCAGTACCATGCTGTCTTTGTGATCACAGCTTTGTAGTACAGCTCGAAATCCGGCATTGTGATGCCCCCAGCTTTGTTTTTCCTTTTCAACAGTTCCTTGGAGATTCGGGGCCTTTTCTGGTTCCATACAAATTTAAGGACTATTTGTTCCAGTTCTTTGAAAAATGTCCTCGGTATTTTGATCGGGATAGCATTGAAAGTGTAGATTGCTCTGGGTAGTATGGACATTTTAACTATGTTAATTCTTCCAATCCATGAGCATGGAATATTTTTCCATCTTTTTATGTCTTCCTCAATATCTTTCAAAAGTGATCTATAGTTTCTAGGATATAGGTCCTTTACGTCTCTGGTTAAGTTAATTCCAAGGTAACGTATGGTTTTTGGTGTTATTGTAAATGGGATGGATTCCCTAATTTCTCTTTCTTCAGTCTCGTTATTCGTGTATAGAAATGCAACTGATTTCTGGGCATTGATTTTGTATCCTGCCACCTTACTGAATTGTTCTATAACTTCTAATAGTTTGGGAGTGGATTCCTTTGGGTTTTCCATATAGAGTATCATGTCATCTGCAAAGAGAGACAGTTTGACTTCTTCTTTGCCGATTTGGATACCTTTGATCCCTTTTTGTCTTCTGATTGCTGTTGCAAGGACTTCTAGTACTATGTTGAATAATAGTGGCGAGAGTGGGCATCCTTGTCGTGTTCCTGATCTTAAGGGAAAGGCTTCCAGCTTTTCCCCATTGAGAATAATGCTTGCAGTAGGCTTTTCATAGATGGCTTTTATGAGATTGAGAAATGTACCCTCTATTCCTACACTCTGAAGGGTTTTAATCAGGAAAGGATGCTGTATTTTGTCAAATGCTTTTTCTGCATCAATTGAGAGGATCATATGGTTCTTGAGTCTTTTCTTGTTGATATGATGTATCACATTGATTGATTTGCGAGTGTTGAACCATGCTTGCATCCCAGGTATGAATCCCACTTGGTCATGATGGATAATCCTTTTAATGTACTGTTGGATTCTATTAGCAAGGATCTTGTTGAGGATTTTGGCATCCATATTCATTAGAGAAATCGGTCTGTAATTCTCCTTTTTGAGGGGGTCTTTGCCTGGTTTGGGGATCAAGGTAATATTAGCCTCATAGAATGAGTTTGGTAGCTTTCCTTCTGTTTCTATTTTTTGAAATAGCTTTAGGAGAATAGGTATTATTTCTTCTTTGAATGTTTGGTAGAATTCCCCAGGAAAACCGTCTGGGCCTGGAGTTTTATTATTTGGAAGGTTGTTTATCACTGACTCAATTTCTTCATAGTTAATTGGCCTATTTAAGAAATCTATTTCTTCCTGTTTCAGTCTTGGTAGTTTATAGGTTTCCAGGAAGGCCTCCATCTCTTCCAGATTGCTTAGTTTTTTGGCATATAGCTGTTGATAAAAGTTTCTAATAATCCTTCCAATTTCAATGTTGTTGGTTGTGACCTCTCCCTTTTCACTCATAATTTTTAATAATCTCGGTCCTTTCTCTTTGTTTTTGGATAAGTTTTGCCAGTGGTCTATCAATTTTATTGATTCTCTACAGAATACTTTAAATTCTGAAAGGGATACATTAAGCTTCCTCAGGACCAAAAAGTTGATATTAACAATAAAATAAAAGGCAGTAATTACATATACTGGTGAACTGTTTTGCACATAGAAAATAATATCCAAGGTCTTGTCTGAACACTGGATCTTAATTAAAATATTTTTTAAATATTTTAATTAAAATATTAATTAAAGTATTTTTATGATTATAAAAGTGGCATGTCCAGGACGAGGCTGGAACTGGACCCCAGGCTGAGGTGCAGCATATTGGAAAGGCTCAAGAACAAAAACCACTGGCCACCCTCAGAAGCTGGAAAACTTCAGGTAAGTTATATGCTTGTGGCAAAATGCCAGAGGAGGGTGCAGTAGGACCATGAGGACGGAGCCTGCCTGCACTCTCTCTGACAGCGGGGTCATTTGCCTGCTGCTTGAACAGCCCTCACAGTGGCTCTTCTGAGTCCACTGACAGTGGTTTGGTGAATGCACCTGAAACGCAGTCATTGTGCCCAGAGCCACACTGCAAACTCACTCGAAGTCCCTTGTAGCCGTCTTCATCTCTCTCCATGAAGTCTGGACTGAGATATTTCTCAATCACCTTGATTCTCTCCATTTGGGCATGAAGATAGTTCTCCCTGATGGAAAATATGGAAGCAGAACAACAGGGTCGAAAGCTGCTTTTCTCCCTACCCTCTGTTAGCACACCACCTGCCCTAAGCAGGGGCCTGGGCCTCCTCGTTCTTCTCCTTGCTCCAAACCAGTACCTGTTGAAAATACCTTTTTATTCAGCTCTGCCTCTTTTGTAAGCCTCCCTGCCTCGGGGACTCAGCCTTCCTGACTCCTCTTGGTCTGTGCCTCTTCTTTACCTTCATCTTTGGGGGCGAGCACCCTCTTCCACCTTTACAGATTCCTTTTCTATCCAAGCCCATCAGAAAATTCCCAGTCCAGTCCCTTTGGGTTTCCTCACATGTCAGAGGACGAGCGCACATCCTTGAACATTCAACCAAGGGACAGGACTTACAGTGTCTGAGCTGATTCCTCACTTTCCATGACCCACCACCTTCCCACCTCTTTGAAGGTCAGACTGCCAACATCTACACCTGGCAAGACTCTACCCATTCATCCAAGTCCATTCATTCCATTTGCAGGGCCTACTTTGACACATTTTTGCTTGTCACAGTTGGGAAGGAAAGTGTTATTGGCATCGAGTGGATAGAGAGCAGGGATACCAGCAAGTATCCTCCAGGGTACGGAACACCTCCCCCAGCAAAAGATTATCTGGTCCCAAAGTCAATAAAGCTGAGATTGAGACCAAAAAGGAAGGAGAATCCCAAACTGGAAGCATGGACAGAAATACACAGGAACCGGGGATAGGAACTCGGGAGATAACCAGTGCCCAAATGGTACCCAAGTGTAGTTCAAGCCAGCGTCAGTGCCCAAGGGCGTGTGCTTCAGTAGCTGAGTCATGGGTACTGTAGGTTCTAGGAAATACTATTACCCCAACCTACTTGAAGGAGGATCTCAGGAACCAACCAATGAACAGTTCTACGTCCCCTGGGGGAAACCAACGAGTGTTAAGGAAAGTTAGGTTTTGTGGAGGGGAGCAAGTTGGAGGGCAGGTGAGTAGGCCTGGGTTTGAGGCTCCATATGACACAAACAGAGTTATTAAAATTATCAGGATGGGATAGGACGCCTGGGGGCTCAGTCTGTTAAGCATCTGCTTCAGCTCAGGTCATGATCCCGGGGTCCTGGGATGGAGTCCCACATGGAGCTCCTTGCTCAGCCAAGAGCCTGCTTCTCCCTCTGCCTGACGCTCCCTCTGCTTGTGCACACTCTCTCTCTCTCTCCCTCTCTCTCTGACAAATAAATAAATAAAATCTTTCCAAAAAATTATCAGGATGGGGGAAGGGAAAAATTTTTCTACTAACAGGAATTTCAGTCAAAATTACCTCAATCACCCATTTTTATGTGGCCATAAAAAGCACTCCCAATATTCTTTAACATTTCTATGATTCCCTGAGAAAGTTATGTCCCATAGATGCCTCAGCCTCTGGTTCCGTCATATCCTGAAAAGAGGTTAGTTGCACATCATAACTTCACATCATGGAGAGTCTTCCTTCATGCCCAAAGCAATCCATTGATCAGATCAGGAACTTACACGGTTAGTAAACCATGCAGACATTTCTGTGGGGTCACTGAAAATCACCCTAAGCAGTACCTGGTCCTCAGGGGCTGCCTCCCTGCCCCCTCTCCACTGACTGTCTCCCTTCAGCATCTCCTCCAATCTTGCCAGGACCCTCTGGAAGTTCCAAATTCTTCTTCTTCCTTCAGAGCAGCTTTAAGAGATAACTCCTGATTTTGAGTTCTGGTACCACCCCAGCACCAGCTCTGTGACATTGGCCCAGTGACTTACCCTCTCTCTTAATCTCAGTCTTGCTGACTATAATATGGGAACATTCAAAAACAAAAAAGCAAACTACAAATAAGAATGCTTTTTTTCCTGAAAGGGATAAAGAAAGGGGGGGTAATCAGAAGGGGGAATGAAGCATGAGAGACTATGGACTATGAGAAACAAACTGAGGGCTTCAGAGGGGAGGGGGGTGGGGGAATGGCACAGACCAGTGATGGGTAGTAAGGAGGGCACGTATTGCATGGAGCACTGGGTGTTATACGCAACTAATGAATCATCGAACTTTACATCAGAAACCAGGGATGTACTGTATGGTGACTACCATAATATAATTAAAAAAACATTAAAAAAAAGAATGCTTTTTTTCCTAGGGAAAATTAAAAAGCAAAACAAAACAAAACAAAACAACAAAATGGGAATTTTCATAGTACCCACTCTGAGGTTCAAATGAAAACATCCAAAAGAAATGCTAGCACAGCATCTGGCCCATGGTAAGTACTCAGTGAATGTAAGCCATTATTATCCTTAATATTAGTTCCTAAAGCCATGTGATCTTGACAACCACTGTCCATCCTAAAGGCCAAGCAAATTACTTTTCCAAGTGAGTAAAGAAGTATTTCTCTACTTGTTACCTGGAGAATGAGGAACCCTCATAGAATCTGATAAGACACTGAAAATTTAAAACAACTCTGTGTGTGTGTGTGTGTATGTGTGTGCGTCTCCCTCTTCCTCCCTCCCTCTTTCCCACTCTTTCTCCCTCCCTCCTTCTCCCTGTTTCTCTCCCTCCATCCCTCTCTCCCTCTCTCAATCTCACTCTCTTCGTCTCTCTCAATCTCTCTTCCTCTTTGTACCTCTCTCTCCCCACTCTATCTGCCTTTCTCTGCCCCCCCCCTTCTCTCTGTCTCTCTCTCTCTCTAGCTGATCATTCTCTTACCTTGGGGCAGGACTCCTTGTTCCCGTGTAGCTACAACAGCAGCTCCCCCAGGTCCACAGTGCTGTGCCCTCTGGGCTCAGCTCTGCTCTTCTTGTCTCAACCTTGCCAACACCGTCTGATGAAGACCCCAGGCCTCTTCTTCAAATTTTCAAGGCTAGACACGATGACTCAGTTTAAATGAGGTGTTCACACTTAGTCTGCTTAGCTGTGGCCAAAGGAACAGGGCAATCTGGCACAACATGGCCCCGAGCCCACCTGTTGGCGGAGAAATGGGAATGAACGCAAGCATAGGGTGTGGCTGACCGCCCACTTATATTTATCAAACAGGAGTCCTGGCGGAGCTGATGTGCGCAGGCTGTGCACACAGAGCTGGGCTCTAGAGCAAGCCTCCCCAGGCTTCAGTGACATATCAGCCTCTGGGCTTCCCCGGTGGTTCTGACTCTACACATATTCTCCTGCCAGGCCCAGAACTGGATCAGGCACTGAGGGGTCAAAACCTTAGCAGTGCGGGACATCAGTGCCATTCACGAAGCAGGCAAGCATGCAAAAGGAAGGAAGGCATTGAAACTCCAAACCAAAGTGGTGTCTCCCCCTTAGAATTCCTTCTTCTGTAGTACGTCCCAAACAACGTTTGAAGAAGCACAGATATCCCTGACTCATCACCCAGTGTTCCCCACCTCACTTCCTTTAAAGGGTCCATTCCTATTAAGTAGGGCACGTGTTGTAATGAGCACTGGGTGTTATACGCAAACAATGAATCATGGAACACTACATCAAAAACTAAGGATGGACTGTATGGTGACTAACATAGAATAATTAAAAATAAATAAATAAATAAAGGACCCATTCTGTAGATAGGCTTCAAAATCCCGACAAGGTTTATCCCCCTGAAAAGTTTGTGCCCGTTAGCGCACAAAAGCTCTGGAAAGTCTGTGAGAATAAACCCAGCATTCCCCAAACATATTTGACAAAAGAACACCTATTAACATCACATAGCACTTCCTTGGAATACAGTTTGGATAAAGCTATCCCACAGCATTCTGTTTTATTCTGCCTTCTTTTGGGGGCTGCTTATGTTCCTATATAATCCGCCCCCCTATACTATAAGCTCTTTGAGGACACAGAACACCAAATCTTACCTGGCCTTGCTTCCGCGCACTGCCTGGCAACTGAACCTTCACTTTTCTCCAGCACAACCCACTGTAGACTGTACCTCCTTCGTTGAACTCTCTCTTCCGCCTCACTTGGATTTTACCTTCAGTGACTTCATGTCTTACTCCATTCTCTAATGTTCTGTTCCCCAAATTTACTCCTCACCATCTCCTTTTCTCCTTAAGAAATAAGATGCACACATCTTCCAACAGCAGCACCATCCACACGTTCTTTCACTCCTGCCTTGGTCCTGCTGCTCCCTTATTCACTCATCATGTAATGGGCCCCTGATCCGGCAGGGATATGTCTCTGGGATTAGGGGTATAAGGAGGAATAAGCCTCATTCCCTATGCGTTCCCATTCTGAACGGGGAGTCAGGATAGGTAAACGGTAAGGACAGATCAGCATGACTGGTGAAGGATAAAGATCCACAGGCTGCCAGAAGCAAGCAGAAGAGGGAAGCAAGAGCCAGCCTGGAAGGACAAGGGAAAGCCAGACTATAGAGAGGAGGCCAGGGCTGAATGAAGCCTCAAACAAGTAGTGGGAAGGGAGTGGGGCTCCAGTGTGAGGGAGGCAGCTGGAGCAGTCCAGTCAACGTACACGGAAAGCCATGGGCAGTTTGATGTTGCTGCAGTCCCATGTTGGATGCAGAGAGGAGTAGAGAGGAGCCCTCAATGACTGGCCTGGGCAGGGTCTTGTCAGCCCCGGTGAGGACTCTGCACTTGGTGGTATAGATTGTGGGCTCCAGTGGTGGGCTTTACTCACAGTGGTGACTTATCTAAGCACATCTTAGAAAGATCGCTCCTACAGCTGGGTTGAGCCAGGTGGTGAATTAGACAAGGGTTACCAAGACCTGGGCAGATGGGGAGAAGAGACAGGACCACGGATATTTATGAGGGAAATCAGCTGTACTTCACTGAGCTTCTCTAACTGGATGCTGCCCGTCCTGCCTCATTCTTTATTTACTCAGAATCACCATCTTTTCACCCAAACATTTCTCCCCATCTACTTTCCCATTTTTCCTTGATTTTTCAAGTCTCCAGGCCAAGAACCTTAAGGCTATCTTTGACTCCTCCCTCTCCAAGTCCCGTTAATCCTCCTTTATCCACATGCTTTGTCTCTGTCCCTCCCTCTCCATCCAGTGGCCTCCTCCCCAGCCCAGCCACCAGCACACTGGATCATTGTTCCTACAGTCTCCTGTCTGGACCCCTTGTCAGCATCTCCTCTCTCTAATCCACTGTAATTCACTCTCAAAGCAATGACACACATTTCTCTTTCTGCATTGCATGATATGGCCCTTAGATATATTTGCACTTCTCTCTCTGCAAATCTTTGATTCCAGCCAAACCGATCTTCTCAGTTCCCCACTCTTGCAGTCATGCTTTTTCCCTACCTAGAGTGCTGTCCTCTCTCTCTGCTTGGACCTGAGGCCCAACCCATTGCCACCTTCTTGGGAGGACTTTCCTCTGAACGGTTGTATCTGTACCTTCTGTTCCACTGCTTGGACCCTGACCATGTGCTTTCCATGTGCTTTCCTGAAACTTACCTCTTTATGTTTAGGTCTTATTTCGGCAGCTAGACAGAAAGCCCTGAGATAAGGGAGAGACTTTTTATTCTGTATTTTGGCCCCTTCTCCCCTAATATACACAGAAGGGGCATATTAATGTTGTTGATAAGAGACTTTGTGCTCCTATTTACTCTATGGGCCACTATTAGCCAACCATGGTCACCCATGAGTAAAGGTAATTTTCTTAGATTCCTACTGTGGGGAAGTGATTCAGGAAATAGGGAGAATCTGGCTCATTGGCTTTTTCTATAGATAATTTTTGTAAGTACTAGAATTTTTAGTCCTCTAATTTGCTAGAAAAGAACCCAGACCTGATCCAACAAATAACAGCTCCCAGGAGATTAGAGACTATGAGATACTGTGTTCTAAGCTTGTTTTAAAATCATGATAAGACTTAGTGAAGAATTATCACAGGTTTTTATACCTTGTAATACTCTCCCATCATACTAAATATTCAAAACAAACAAACAAAAAGTAGAATCAGACCAATAAAAACAAAGAATAAACTGATGGTTGCCAGAGGGGAGGGGACTGGAGGGTTGGGCAAAATGGATGAAGGGGAGTGGGAGGTGTAGGCTTCCAGTAATGAAATGAATAAGTCATGGGAATAAAAAACACAGCATGGGGAATATAGTCAATGGTATTGTAATAACATTGTACGGTGACAGATGGTAGCTGTACTTGTGGTGAAAACAGCATAATGTATAGAGAAGTTGAATCACTATACTGTACACCTGAAACTAATATAACATTGTGTGTCAGCTATATTTAAATTTAAAATTTTTAAATAAAAAATAAAATAAAATACTCATCCTCTTTTCCCTACAAGAATCTGATTCAAGTAGCATGAGTACAATATTTTAAGCATTATTCTAAATGCTTTGCATTCATTTTATCACTTTGTGATCATATGTCTTCACAGTTTTAGCAAAACTGAGATGTCTGTGTTTTACTTATTCATGTCTGCAGATTTCACTGAAGACAGCTTGTTCAAAGTTACAATACAAACTATGTAAATCAGATAATAGGATCTACTGAGCTACATTTAACCAGGTAACTAATAAATATTTGTGGAATATACTTTTGGAAACATTAAACTTAAGCTTTCATACAGTCTCACAAGGTTGGCATTAGCCACATTTAGTATGAGAAAACTGAGGGTAATAGGAATTCCTTGCCTATGATTACACAGCCAATAAATGAAGCAGGATTAAACCCTGCTCCGTCTAGCTCCAAGGCTTGCTCTTGGCTGCCTTCCAGTAGGTAACCAAAAGAAAAGACCTAGACACTCCCAGATTCAAATCTTCCCTTCATCTTTAAAAGAGCTCAGTAGAAAGAGCCGGAGTATGTCTCTGCACAGAGCATGCATAACTACAAATACGTCAACATACAGACCCTGAGTGGGAGGCTTCTCCTCCCTGAAGAGTTCACACTTAGAATGCAATGGGTGTGTTTTCTTACTTCACTGAGAGGAGTTGAAACCCTAGTGGAGGCCAGTTAAGGCAGAGATTTGTGGGAAGGTCTTCTCCACCTCACCCTCCAAGGAGATACTTCTGCAGGAGCAGACAAAATTGAAACCTGTCCTTTGGGGTCTTCTGGTCTATCCTACCACCCTACATTCCACATGCAATTCGCAATTTACAAATAAATCTGATCCATAAAACAAAAGTACTATAAACAATGCTGGAAATGACCATCCATTCTGTACTACACCCCCAAATCCCAGCATGGTACATCTTCCAAATGAGAAAGAAGCCACATAGGAAAACAGCCAACATAAATAGCTACAGCTTTTACGACTTTAACCTAAAACATAAGTAACTTTGAAAAGGTAGCAATTGTTTCAAATAAAGTCCTTAGGAATATATATATATGTATTATATCCCTTATAAAAATTCTCATTATTTTCAAAGCAAATGTTTCATGTAAAGGAAATAGCAATGTTGAGCTTGAAGGCTGAATCTTCATTGGGAAAATCTGAATTCAAATAGAAGAAAGCTATTACACTAACGTGAATGATTCACTTATAAGAAGCAGAAAGCTTGTTCTTAAGAGGAGAATGTCTATTCATTGCTCACTAACTTAATGATATTCATGGTATTATTCCTTGTAGTTCTACAATTAACCTTTAGTCATGCCATTTTTTTCTTACATAAGAATTACCTAGATTGTATATAAAACTTGCGTATATATGCATGGTCTTTGATCTAGAGCACCCATCCACACAGGACTAATAACATATGATTGTGAAATTCTAAGGAAGGCTGGAATTCTCTGTGATGTTGGAGACATAAAAATCATTACATTTTGGTGTTGTTATTCTGAGCGGTAGTGCTTTCAGTTTAATTATTGGTGGTAAATCTCTTAGCTGAGTGATTCTTTTAAGGATGACTGTTATATTAAGACAAATGGATCTATTCCTAGGCCTGGTAAGTACAGTATGTAAAAGGTCTAAACATTTGATCAAATTGTACAGTTAATCCTCTAATTGCCCACTGAGAAACTGTTTCAGGAATAATTACAGTACCTGGTCCTATTCATATGCATTGCTAATCCTTTTAAAAATCTTATGAAGCTTTTTGGCTCAACAATACCCTGAGGCTGAAGTTGGTTTGAGTTTGATAGACATTTGCTGTAAATTACTGCCCTGGACACATGCACACACACACACACACACACACACACACACACACACACACACATATTTGCCTTCAAAGTGCCCAGTGAATTTTAACTAAGTGTCAACTCATCGAATTTTTTTTTTTTTTATTACACAGAGATAGAGACAGCCAGCGAGAGAGGGAACACAAGCAGGGGGAGTGGGAGAGGAAGAAGCAGGCTCAGCAGAGGAGCCTGATGTGGGGCTCGATCCCATAACGCCGGGATCACGCCCTGAGCCGAAGGCAGAGGCTTAACCGCTGTGCCACCCAGGCGCCCCAACTCATTGAATTTTTGCCTGAGCACTTCATATATGTCACTTTTTTCCCAGAGGGGTGGCAAGTGAACATTAGTAAAGATCAGCTAGACTGAGGAAAATGCACACTCTTCCCATGCCTCTTAGCCTTGCTAAGTTCTATTAGCCCTAAATTTAGAGGTCATTGCTAAAGACCCAGAATGAAGTCAGACAGTCTCCTTTCTGTTCTCCTCATGTGTTGGGACACCTGTCTCTATGCACATGGCAGCTGCTGGTGTTTTAAGGGAGTAAGGCACGTTGCTATTCTCAAGGGACTAGCAGGTATATAACTACAAAATGGTGAGGTCTCTATTGATCTTCAAACAATGGTGGCCAAAGAAGGGGCTGGGCCTGAAGAAATCTGGGAAGGTTTCAGGGAGAGGGTTAGCAAAAGAAGGAATAATTTAGGCCACTTTCCAAAGAATCTCCCATGAGGTGTCTATCAAAATAGGCAGCTTACCATGATTATTGTTTTAAACCAAGTGGATAAGTGAGTATAAGTTATATGAGTTTTTAACACACACAAAAAAAAGATAGACTGGTCAATGCTAGTAAAAAAAAAAAAAAATATATATATA
>NC_048222.1:24593491-24656519 GCF_002007445.2 Ailuropoda melanoleuca | reverse complement strand
AATATATATATATATATATATATATATATATATACATATATGGCATTTTTTGAAACCCCCACCCCCTTAATTCCTCATTTTTAATTCTTACTATCAACAGCCTCCTCTCCTCCAAAGGCCATACAATCAGATGGACTAAGAGAAGCCAAGACCTAAATCAAGGATGGGAGAGCATCAGAAATGGGGAGTCAGTGACAACCAATAGGGAACAAAGTCAGAGCCTGGTTGTTGGGCTTTAATCACTGAAAAGTCAGGGCGTCTGGGAGAAAGAAGCTGTGGTGAATACAGGGTAGAGGACATCAGGGGAAAAATTATTCTTTCTTCTGTTGACATAAGGCAATAAAGGGAAGAAAAGAACTATAATTATGTATTCTAATATGTACATATTAATTGCAGTCTCATGGGATAATTGATTATCTCTTGTGGATAATTATCTTAAGCACAATAACTGTTAGGTATGACAGTATGTGTCACATTAAATTTGTTTCAAGTTTCATTTTATTAAAATACTAAGCCTTATTCTTGTTTGTTCAATCTTCTGTTGCCCTGTTAACATGCTTATCTGTTCGTAACTCTAAAAACGTAGAGGTAACATCAGTTCAGCACAATAGGATGATTCCCTCACCTCCCAGTATGTCTTTCTCTCCTTCTCCCCAGCCCTCCACCATCTCCATCTCCACAAGAAACAGTTTAGGAGAATGACAGTATGCGTAATGAAAAAGCTATTAGGGTAAAATTTTTTAAATATATAAAAAGATACTAAAAACTTAATATTATGTCATGTATAAATATTAAGGAAAGTTGCTTAGGAATTATGCAGCACAAGTCTTATCAGAATAAATGACTCCTATACCATCTCACATAATATCAAAAAAAGATCCACAAAATTACAACCGCACTAACTAACTGAAAAATCCTGGATCAGGAGGAGAAAACAAAGAAAGTACAAGGGGATCCCCAAATCGTCCCTGACATTGACCCTCTAACGTATGTGTGATGGATATTAATATAATGAAAGTCATCCAATTTTTTTCCCACTTCACAGCTCAAACAACTGTTTGACTATCATAGTTTTTAATCCAGTGCATTATGCTAGATAAGGGCCGAAGGTGAGTCAGGGGAAAGACAGGTGTCCCAGGAGTCTTCAGGAGGCATTTGGGATGGCCATATGGAAGAGGCACTGGCATCACACTGTTCGATTTTCAACTCACTAGCCACTTCTTTCACTCCAAACAACCAGAACAACAACAAACAAACAAACCAACAAACCAACCAGTGCCCAAAAAGTTCAAGTGCAACCATATGAGCACCAAAACATAGTCATGAAAACTCAGAGGACCCGGGTTTTAAGGAGATACCAGGAAGCTGATAATTTTTATTTGGCATCACACATGAAGTTCCACTCCATGCTTCAAATGTGTTCACCTCATCATATTATAAAGACCAAATATCAAATCACACAAACTAGGATATTACTTGAGAAATTGCTGCTGACCACTGCAGTGCTTTCACCTGTGGGTAGAGGGATGGAGTCACATGGCTCTAAATGGGGAGACAGGAGGGGCAGTGGGAAGTTAATGGGCTTTGAAGCCTGAAGGCCAGAGCTAATTCTCAGCTCTGCTTACTTACTAACTTTGTAACCTTGGGCAGGTTACTTAACCTCAACTTATTCATCTACAAAATGGGAGAAATCACAGTGTGCTGCCCTGGTAAGGTTGTTGTGTGGTTTTACACCTAAAGTGACACATGGTGAATGTGAGTTTCCTCCCTCCCACTTACATGAGATTCAAGAAAATCTCTCACTCTCTTTTAATTTTTCTTGTTTTTAAATGAGAATCAGTAATAATTGCTGCCATATTCTGCCCATAGGTGCCATGAAAACCAATTATACAATTGTTTCTGTAATTCATAAATGTTTATATTCTAAGAGTGAGAAATTATACAGAAGCACTTGATTTCCTCCCCAAAATAACAGAGCCTTATTATTTTACCTATACTTATCCACTTGGGATAACATAACATTATTATGGCCATGTTGCTGGATAGAAAATTGCTATTTAAAGCTAATGAGATCGAGAAACATCTGTTTCCATATTAGGTTAAATTACCAAAGCTCCCATTTCTATTATAGAAACCCACCTGTGAGAGCAGCCTCCAAGACAGTCCCCAAAGGCCTCCATCCTTGTCTAGTCCCCTCCTATGCTATACCAGACTTAGTCTGTATAACCAATAGAATATATCAGAACTAATGGTAAAAAGCCCCCAGTGTCTGCCTTCTATCTTGAATCACTGCTTGGGGAAAAGCAGCCGCCCATTCTGAGGATATGCAGGCAACCTTTGCAGATGTTCACAGGGCAAAGAACTGAAATCCCAGCCAACAGGAAGAGAGACCTGCTAACAACCACACGAAAAGTGAATTCACCTTCAGCTGAACATTTAAATGACTACAGCCCTGGCCTGACTATAACTTGATGATAGAGCCTGAGCTAGAACCCCCTAGCTAAGCCCTCTTGGATTCCTGGCCCATCAAAACTGTGATATAATAAGTGTTTGTTGTCTTAAGTTACTAAGTTTGGGATAATTTGTTACTCAGTGGTAGGTAACTAATACATTACCTAATCAAAACATACAATCATACACATACATGTGTACACGCACATTCATTAAAAAATCCCTAGCATACTACATCAACCTAATAATTATATTGTATTCTGGACTCCTGCCCTACAGTTGTTCATACCGAGGTACCATTATATGATGCCCTTTAGTTCTTCAGCCAAAAGACTTTAGTTGCTGGTGTCCAAATTGTACTCATCTCACATCAACTTCCATCATACATCAAAAAGTATATTTTAGGTTGAAGATGAGAGACCCTTTTGGCTTCCATGTCTTTATCAAAAGAAGGACAAATATAAATGAAAATATTTGTCCTACTAAATATAAAAGGCCTCATTAGACTCTTCCCATGGGATGAAAGTAGAATCCCAATTTTACCACCTCTGAAAAATTTGCTAAACATGGTAAGGAATTAGTGAACGCTTGGTGCATTGCCTGTTGATTGAAAAGATTCTTCTGAAGCAATTATAATATGGATTATTATCAAAAATAAATCAAAGAAAAAAATGAATGGACAATTTATGCATATATTAATGGTTATGCTTTGAAATATGTGGGAGATTTTGTAAGAATCTAAAGATATTGACTGTTCAATTACTCAGCCCATCAGAAAGGATGACTACTTACCATTTACATAGAGGTGGATGGAATTGGAGGGTATTATGCTGAGTGAAATAAGTCAATCTGAGAAAGGCAATTATCATATGGTTTCACTTATATGTGGAATATAAGAAACAGTGCAGAGGATCATAGGGGAAGGGAGGGAAAACTGAATGGGAAGTCCTCAGAGAGGGAAAAAAAACCATGAGAGACCCTTAACTATAGGAAACAAACTGAGAGGTGCTGGAGGGGAGGTGGGTGGAGGGATGGGGCAGTTGGGTGATGGACATTAAGGGGGGCACATGATGTTATGAGCATTGGGTGTCATACATGACCGATGGATTGTTGAACACTACATCTGAAACCAATGACATACTATATGTTGGCTAATTGAATTTAAATTTAAAAAAAGGAAGAGAGAAAAAAGATATTGACTATTCAGTATTTATGTAAAATGCATATATAAGTACATTCATAAAAGATTAAAAAGATTATGCCTCAGATCTGTCATGACCTATTAAATCCTATATCCATCATTTACTTAATCCCCAAATTCTTTGCCATCATCAAGAGATGAAACACCCTTGATCAACAAAATGATTTGTTTATTTATACAAAATGAATCATGAAGTAAACCTTTATTTCTGGTTTAGACTATGAAATTCATTAAGTGAGTAATGCTGTAGTGAATTACAGTGCTCTAAATACTACTAGTAATGACATTAACTAAAAATATTGGAGATGAGTAAAGGAAATAAGTAGACAAAAACTAGAATATGTAGGTGTGCCATAACTGATTTAATTTTGAAGAGGTGGTCTGCCATTTGAGTTATTAAAACTGTTATTAAAATTGTTATTTCAAACAATTCTGGCATGCTTTATTCTGGACTTCAATTTATTATATAATGAAAATCTCCACTGCCTGTGGACCTTTTTGAAGGAAAGTGGACTTGAAAAAATGTGGTATTATTCTTTTGACTCAGAAAAAAAACGCAGACCAAATGTCATCAAATCAACCAAGAACAAGATAATTGCTCTTTGAAGAACTTTCTGCAACCTACCTCAATTTAATTCAGACCTGAATATTTAGAAATTTCCTGAAATGCCAGCCCCTTTTCAATTCAGACTTGAATCCACCAAATCCAATGAAGATAAAACACTTAGAAATGTCTCAAAAGCCAAGAACTCAAATCAATTAAAACTAAAACTGCCAAAAGTATACCATTTAATATATGTACAAAAAGAATTTGGCAAATTTTCACACTCATTAATGATTTTTTAATAACTTATATAGAAGGGTACTTCCTCAAACTGATAAAAGAATCTATAAACAAAACCTAATGTGAAATATTAAATGCTTTGCTTTGCCCTTAATACAGAGAATAAAGCGAAGAGTCTACTCTCACCATTCTACTCAAAATTGTACATAAAGTCTTAGCCATTGTAATAAGGTAAGAAAAAGAAAAGCCATAAAGACTAAAAAAGAATAACTCTCTCAATTTGCAGATGACATGATGCTTTTTTTAGAAAATCCTATGAAATGTATAATACAATGACTAAAATTTACATGAGTATTTTTATTGAAGTCTCAGAATTACAAGATTAATAAAATCAATTATATTTTTAATACTAAAACAATTGGAAAAGAAATCTTTTAAATTTCATTTACATAGCACAAAAAGACATATACTACTTTGGGATAAGTTTAACAAATAAAAACTACAAAAATATTTTTGAGAAAAAGAAAAATTACATAAAGGAAAAAATAAATGCTGCATTCATGGATTAAAAGACTTAATATTATTAAGATGCCAGTTCTCCCCAAATTGAGCTACAGAGTCAATGCAATAACCTCAGTAGGTTTTTTGTAGAAATTAACAATGATTCTAAAATTTCTGTAGAAATTTAGAGAACCTAGAATACCCAAAGAAATCTTGAGAAGGAAGAACAAAGTTGGAGATGGGTTGTACTGTATGGTGACTAACATAATATAATTTTAAAAATTATTATAAAAAAAATAAATGTACAAGGAATGATATATTAAAAAAAAGAACAAAGTTGAAGGACTTACACTATCTGAATTTAAGATGTACTATAAAGCTCCAGTAATCAAGAGAGTGTGGTATTGGCATAAGGACTGAAAGTAGATTAATGACACAGAATAGAGAGACCTAAACTATACCCACACTTACAAGATCATTTGATTTTTCTCTAAAGGGGCTAAAGCAATTGAATGGAGAAAAAATAATCTTTAAACAAATGGTACTATAATAATTTGATGTCTGTTGGTGGGGGGATGTACTTTGACTCCTGTCTACACCATCCACACAAATTAATCTGAGATGGATCACAAATGAAATTGTAAAAGCTAAAACTGTAAGTCTTTTAAAAGAGAGCATGAAAGAGAGCATAAGAATATCTGTGACTTTGGGTAAGCAAAGGTTTCTTTCAGATGAGATATGGAAAACAATAATCATAATATAAATTGATTAGACTTTACAAAACTTAAAACTTCTGTTCACCAAAAGATATTGTTAAGAAAATGAATAGGTTGGGGCCCCTGGATGGTGCAGTTGGTTAAGCATCTGACTCTTGGTTTCAGTTCAGGTCTTGATCTCAGGGGATCTCAGCACAGAGTCTGCTCAAGACTCTCTCTTCCTCATCCTCTGCCCCTCACTCAAATAAATAAACAAAATCTTAAAAAACAAAAGAAAATGAATAGGCAAGACACAGATGGGAGAAAATATTTGCAAAAACATATATTTAGGTTATATGAAGAATCCCTAAAACTCAATAAAAAGAAAAATAAAAGAGAGATTTCAACATTTCACAAAAGAATACACACATGAGAAAATGTTAAACATCACTAGTCATCAGGGAAATGCAATTAAAACTATTATGAGATACCACTATGGACTAAGTAGAAGACATAAAACTGAGAAAGATTGACAATACTAAATATTGGTGAGGATTCGAAACAATCAGGGAAAAGTATAAAATGGTATAATCACTTTGAAAAAAAGATCTTGCAGTTTCTTAAACTAAACATGCATCTACACAGAAATTCCACTAGTGGGTGATTTACCCAAGAAAAATGAAGGCACATTTCTACCGAAAGATCTGTATGAGAATGTTTACAATGGCTATATTTATAATAATAGCCAAAAAGTGAAACCAGCCCAGATGTCCATCTATAGGAGAATGAATAAGCTAACTGGGGTGTATTCATCCAACAGACCACTATTTAGGGATTAAAAAAAAAATGAACCGCTGATAAGCACAATGACACACATGGATCTTCAAACCACTTTGCTAAATGAAAGAAGGCTTACACGGAGTACGTGATGCATGAGTCTATCTATATGAAGTTCTACAAGAAAACTGCATCTGAGGCTGATGGAGGTGGAGCTTGGTAGACAGGATGGAACTTTTTTGGGTGGTGGTTGTAATGCTCTATGTTTTGATAGGGAGAAACACTTTTGTCAAAACCCAGAGAACAGTACACTTGACGCTTGCATTTCACTTTTTGTGAATTTTGCCTCAAAAGAGAAAAGCTGTAAATGAATAACAAACTCTCTTAAGACTAAGTATTTATGGAAAAAGGATACTCTTGAAATGCACTAAAATGTAAGATGGTTTGACAGATGGATCAAGAAACGGATAGATGACAGGCATGTTGTAAGTCTAATAAGCTTGCTTGACTGGATAGGTAGACTGTGTGTGGTGGATATATGACTCTTCACTGTGAATTCAACTTTGCTCTGTGTTTTAAACTTTCAAAATAACATCGGAAAAAAATATCTCCAAGGCCATAATTTCCTAGTAGCTACATATTTTAGCTTCAAACTTTCACCTGGGGTTTGGTTTCTTCTTTCTCCTGCCAGCGGAACATCTTCAAGTGGTCTGAAATGGAATGATAGCCAGACAAGGCCTAACTAACCCTGTGTGTCTGTACCAGCCAGCGGGCCCAGCAAGACTGTCAAGCTTAGGCCAGATGAAGCTCAGAGTCTCACAGACCTTTCTCCTACTTTCGTACGTGAAGAAACAAGTTGCCAATTTTACCTAATAATTTATAGACAGGAAATACATGAGAAATCACAGAATTAATCATTTAAAGGTCAAACACAATTAGAAAACAACTGTGAGCCAAGTTTTAATTGAGATAAAATTAAGAATATTTGAAGCAACCAACAAAACTTTAAATTATCACAATTCTGAGTAAGTTGACAAATAAATTTTATAACAAATACTTTTAAAAACCTTCTAAGCGCACTAGTTCAGTAAAGGGTACAGAAGAAGGAAAAGCTGATTCAGTATCGGAAATAAACTCACACAAAACAACTAAGTAGCACTGAAATGTTAACCCGTAAGACAGGGATTTGGATTTCTATAACAGGAAACCTCAGTATAGACTGGAAACAGTCCGAAGGTAAGTAGGGTTTAGACCTACTGATAATAGCTTACTTAATGTAGAGCCCAGAGTTAGGTGTCAGGTTCACAGTGGTAACAACCTCAAACCCAGCATTACTACATGGCTCCCTACGAACTATAGTCCCTCATCTGAAAAACGACTAACACCTTTCAGCGTGATAGCTTCACATTCTTTTTCTTAGAGAGGACTCCCTAAACCCTATAAGCTTCAGGCCCCAGGGAATCTTGATCTTTCTCTGTATTCCATAATATTGTCTATTCTTATTTTATAACACATCACATGGGACAGTTACAAGGGGACAGGTGAGAAGGACACCTTCTTCCACACTGCCAATTATTGGCAGAGATGAATTCAAAAGCAGGAGCCCAGAGCCCCTGCCCTAAAGATACAGACTCTATCGCCTCTCCAAACACCAAAAACATGAATAGGTAATGACAGCAATAACAAATACTTGTACAACTGAGCAGATCCTCACCAGAACTTCTAAGAGTCTGTCAGTTCTCAGAGGTGCTTAGAGAGAAAAAAAATTCCAAAACTTCAGGTGTTAGTGTCTCCCCTGAATTTAAACAAATTTCACCATGTGCCCAATCCCCGCCAGGCCGTACAGATCAATCTATGAGGCAGCAACCAGAGTGCCATCTTTCAAATTGATTTGATGAACTCTGTTTTACTCAGAAGATAAAACAGCCATTCGACTGGAATTCGAACCAAACATCCTCAGGACATGGCTCTGCTCATAGCAATGGTAATTTTTCAATGGAAGTTGGCTTTTCTGAAGCTCCAGACTCAATGCTTTACACACAGACCTCACATATTGTGAGCTAGGTAGGCCAAGAAGCTCACAAGGGGTTAAAACAGGCTTAAACCGGTCACACGCCAACCTAGTGGCAGGGCTGGGGTGTGAGTCCAGCATCCACTCTGGAGTCTGTGCCATGAGCTCTATGCTGCCCTGCCTCTCTAAATGGGATAGAACGACAGACTATGGGAGCCAAGGGGACAGTGAACACTCACATATAACCTGGGCTCCTGGTTTTGAGACTTAATTTAAAATGGCAGATAGTAGCAGAACCAGAAACAGAGTCACAGTAGGGAAAAGGGGTCTTTCTCCAACCTGACTCTCAGACACAGGGTCTTTGAAATCTCCCATCATCTCTATTCCCACAGTCCAAGAGAAACTGCCTCCCAGCACATCTGTACCTCTCCTAATGACCTGGGCTGGGCACCACCGTGTAATTTTGTTGGAAAAGCCAGTCCCTCAATCTCCTGACCCAAACTGACCAAGAAAACTTTTTCTAAGCCCCTGACTCTTTCCAGGGAAAGGCGAGCTGAGGGTAAGAAGTGGTTGTTTATGTAGATTCCAGGTTTAGAACAACTATCATCAGACTGGCAGTCGACATGGGTGAGGAAGGTCAAAACAATAACAAAACGCCCTTCATTTGAGATCATAGCAATTGCTTAATTATATAGTGCATTATGGTATGACATTGCTGGGGTTTCCAACCTCCTGTAACAAATGCCGTTGAACATCCAGCTCTGTTTGTCTGGACGTGGCCCGCAGAAACTTGCCACTGGCTGAATGGTTTCCGTGTGGACTTAGGTCTTCTGCGCTTGACAATAGGGTCACTTGGCAAACCAAGACTGGGAAAAGCCTGGCACCTAGAATTAACCTGAGAATCAAGAAGCTTTTAGTTTGGTGGCAATATCTCTCCTTGTCTGTAAAACTACCCTTTCTTCTATTTTCTTTCTAAACAAACAAACAAAAAAAAGATTTCTTTGTGTTGCTTGGTCACTCACTCAACACGGAAAAAGGAACTGTTTCTATTCTTTATCGTTTGCTATTTATTTAGTGCTCAGAGGTAGAGTCCAATGCTTGTGGAAAATCCTGTGCGTGAACTGGTAATTCTGGCTTCTTAAAGAATCTTTTCATATGATTTTATTTTGGGATGTACGGATTTTCTTTTCACTGATTGTCAAAAGAATATTTAATATTGCTGAGCGTTTGGGGTTTTTGTTTTGGTTTCTGTTTGGTTTGGTTGTCTTTCAAAGAACTGTAAAATTGTAGAGAAGCAAGACTAAGGTACATTTTTTATTTTCTTTTTTTCTGTTTTTATATTTTTGAAAAAGAAGCTATGCTAAGGGAAAGGTGAATATAAGTATTTTAAATAAAAAATATATCAGTGGGGTTAGGTGGTTTGGGATAAAGTTGTTAGGTATGTCAGTAGAAAAGGAACATAAAGAGGAATGAAAATTTTAAATTATAAAGTTGGTCCTAGACTTTTTAATCTACATTCTCTAGAATGCTCACCACCCATGCAAAGTAACAATCCTCTATATTTGTTTGCATTCACGGATAAAGAATAAAAGAAGGATAAAAAGAAAACACTCAATGGAAAAAAGTGGAAACATCCTCAAATTAGTATATTTGAAATATACTAAAGCATTATTTTACTAAAAATTAACCTAGTGGTTGAATGAGTAATTGAGATCTTTAAAGCTACCTAATTTTTAAGTATGAAGTACACAGGTTAGACCCAAGAGGATTAGAAAACCCAACTTCATAGAGAGAGTATGCTATGAAGAATAAAGAGCTCTCCCAGATGATAAATTGATGACCAATGTGGCTTTTAGGAATAGTATTGGGCAAAGTGAAGAAACTCTGATATATTTTCATTTCTCCCACCAACTCCATATGCAGCTTTGGTTTGAACTGCATGGACTTGAGTTTTCTCATTTGTAATAAAGGCAGCTCAACTATAAGGTTGCTTTTAGAAATGTAAATCTATTGCCATTTGCATTTTTATCAATGTCAGTTTACTTTCATTTGTCTTTTATTTAAGCCTTTAATGTTTGAGAATATGTCTGATTGAAGTACAAAAATATATGCTATTCACTTGCTCCTTCAAATACATTTTTTATAAGCTCAGCAAACATTCCACTTTTTGGCTTTGGCAGAGACTGTCAAATGCTATGGAGCGTTGGAACCTTTCCCTGTAGGTATGGGAGACTTGTGGCTCTTTTCCTTTGAGATCTCTTCCTGCTAGAAAACATCTTGTTCATCTTAGCATCTCAACAACCCTTTCAAAAAATGTTTTAGGCTAGCAGAAGAAAATACCATACACAGAAAGAACTACTATCTGAGGCCAAGAGTGGCAGATGCCATAATTGAGTTGTAAATTTCCTGCCTGTTACGGGAGCTGCAAACAATTCGCGTACACAGTTTTCCTGGAAGGGATTTCTGCTAGCCTGCGGGATGGCTCTGCTCTCCTCTCATCAGGACCTAATCTATTCAAGTTCCTCCACCTAACCTAGACTCCTATGTCAGGGTTAACCCCCTACAGATTTACAATACGGCGCTTCCTCCCGTCGTGTGTCTCTCTCTCTCTCTGCTTGGCCTCTACCCAGTGCAATAACCAGCAGCCCAACTGGCAAAGGGAAGCTGAGGAACTGAGAAGACAGGGTAGGAGGCTTTAAAGACCAGTCAAGCAAGAGGTTTGATGTAGACGAATTAACGGAGTTGTAGCTGGAATTTTTAATGATTATGGCAGACTGAATTGTGGTCCCCCCAAATTCATATGTTGAAGTCTCAACCCCTAACCGTTTGTGGGTTTATTTGAAGATAAGGTCTTTGAAGACATAATTAACTTAAAATGAATTCATCAGGATAGGCCCTTATCCAAATCTGACTGGTGTCCTTATAAGAAGAGGAGATCAGGACACAGACACACACAGGGAGAAGGTGGCCATTTGCAAGCCAAGGAGAGAAGCCTGAGAAGAAACCAGCCCTGTTGACACGTCGATTGCAGAACTGTGAGGAAGTGAATTTCTGTTGTTTAAGCCTCTGGTACTTTGTAATGGCAGCCTAAGCACATCAGTGTACAATCAAATAATTGTCTCCCTGGGCACCGGCACTTAAGTTGCAGGAGAACATCTTGCAGGACCCGGGAAAGCTGCTGTGGAAGTTATCACTGCTCACACATCAATGGACTCATCTGCTACTCTCAGAAAACCCAGAGGGACTCCTGGGTTTTGCCCCGGAGACTATACTCACGATGCCTGGTCCTAGATTGGAAACTAAATTGCTGTTCAGCGGATGGCTTGCTGAGTCAAAGTCAGAGCAGACAGTGGAATTCTTTCTAAGTTGGCTTTTCATTACAAGACTGGAAAGGGACGGGCACATAGTGGGTGCTCAAGAAATATTTATTCAATGAGCGAGGGAAGCCTTTGAGAGCCTGATGAATTCCCTTCTCCAGGTGGGGAATCTTTCTACCCAAAGAAGCTGTCTATAGTTCTTTTTCTCCTCCTTTTTCAGAGCTATAACCCTCTTCCCCTCTTTCAAGTTCTAAAACTACTTTTTTCCCAAGTATTCTTTCTGAGCTGCATTCCCCTTCTCTTTTCAATAACAAAATCTGATTGACTGCATTCCAAAGGACAATGTACTTTTGCCTGCAGGAAGATTCCTGGCAGATAATAACCATCCCGAAACAAGCAGACCAGTGCTACATACAACAGGGCAAAGAAGAGATCTTTCTCAGAGCTCTGCTCCACCTTTCTTGCAAGGTCAAGTTTTTCTCTCAAAGGAACAAGCCGATGCTGGCTTCATACTTAGTGTGCAGATAAAGTATCTTTTGACTTAGTTACACAGCACTTACCATCATTTACACATGAAATGGGACAAATGATTTACAGTGACGAATTATAACAAGACAAAAAGCATTTCAAGGATATCGTGGAGGTGGTAAGAAAGGCTGACTTTTCCTTCATCATCTGGGGACAGGAATGGCACGTGGGTGGCACAAATCCAACAGTCTGCCTTGCATCTGCGGAATATATCCTAACCGTGCACACCTTTGGCCGGACACCACCCCTCCCACATGGACTCTGTAATGCATTAGGCTATTTCTGCATCTAAATAAATGTTCATGAGAGAGACTGACTAGCTCTGACCAACTGTTAAGATATTTATTTGTATATTTTGATGCTGCAGGTAATCTGATGACTAAAGTCATTAAAGCAACTTTAAAGTGTGTTCAGGAATGCCCTTTCTGATGCTCTGCCCTTCTGTTTCCTTACTCTCCCTGGGGAATCAGGGTGGTGAGCAACATTCTCTTTACAAATGGCCAAAAGAATTCTGAGCAAGTCAAGGCTGAACCAGTGGCTGGTCCACCGGACCAAAGTGCCCCCCGAAGTATGTGGCTATGACATTATTCTAAGCTGCCTCAAACAGTAAAGGAAGCCGGCTACAGCTTCTCCCTGTCAGATGCATCTCATTTTCCAATGAAACCCACATGCCCAGGTCCTAACAGGAGCTGCCAATCACAGATGTCTTGGGAAGATGATGATTTTTTTTTTCCATTTCTAAGCATGAGTCAGGGAATACAAAAGCACCAACAGCGGAGATATGATATGCAAAGCCCCGTGGTTCGGGCCTCCAGGCCGAGCTGGAGCGGCCTGCTTTCTTCATGTGTCCTCAGCAGCACCCAGAGAGCCGCAGCGAGTGGCAGTCACCTCAGATGGGTGCTTCAGTTGGAACAACAGTCTTTGAAACATGGCTTTCACAGAACATTGAGGACCAGCAGGGAGAACAAGTTCGCAGGGAAAAATGCCAATGTATAAGGCCACGTTTGGTCCTGAGGTCAGCAGCCAAAAAAAATTAAAAGTTTGACTTCTCACAAATCAAGAAAACTTTCAGTTGTTACCAGTTTCATCCCTTTTTGCAGTGTTTTCCCTTTGTTTTACATTTGATCAAAGATGACAGTCCCCCTCTGCCACCTGCACAAGTTGGTTTTGAGTCATTTTGCTTGCTTAGGGAATAGGATATAAAATACCTTTCATGTTTGCTTACTGCGTGCCTAATGCCCAGGCGGCTGGCACTGAGGAAGAAGCAGAGTTCACAGTGAATACAGGACAGGGGTGTGCAGCGCTGAAGTGTGTTTCTGCAGCCTCATTCAAACCTTGCCCTCACCCGCTGAACCCCGTCACTTAAGAGCTGGACCTCACCCAGCCTCTTCAGATGGAGGCAGCCAACCATAAAACCCAGTTTTATGATTCTGGGAAGTCATAAAACTCCTGCAGGAGTGCCACTCCCAACACACACACACACACACAAACACACATACGTGTGCACATGGCAAACACATGCACACCCACACAGACATCCATGTGCACCACACTGCCTCCCATTCACCCATTTTAATGGGCTCCTCCTCCATCCAGATTATGCCTACTCTTTGTCCTCCACTGGATTTGAAATTACTTGGATGTTTGAGCTGCTTTTCCTAGACTTCTATGTGTCTCAATTTAGAGCCATCACAAAGAAGGCAAAGGGCCTGTGGGACTGACAGGCCAGGTTAGTTGCCACCAGCAGCCAGTTTAAGGAACAGGCTGAATTCAGGTGGGGTGGACATTGAAAGAATCCACAAAACACAGTAAAAACTACAGCCCCCTCCCATAAATGATGGTCATTGACTCCTTTCTCAGGAAGAAAAATAGCAGAAGAAAAGAAAAACTAAATACCCAAACTAAAATAACTTCTTAAAACATCTTTAGAATCATTTTCACTTATTTTTCCTGTTGCCGTAACTTACCAGAAGCTTTCTGGACCCATGGCCTCTTCACCACAGAAAAAAATTACTCCTAATCTGGTTCTTCTTCTGGTCTGCTATAATTGATCTCAAAATACAGGACAAGGGAAATCCAAATAAAAAGGAGCCAAGGTTCAGAGAAAACAGCAAGGCAGTGGATACGCTTCCTACAGTGGCAGCCAAGATGCAATGCCCTAAATCCTTTCCTTGGTGTCTATGAAAAAAGAAGGAGATCACAAACTATTAGCCCTTGGCAGAGATCCATGGTGATAAAGGTAACAGAAAACATGAATCAATTAAACCTTGGAGTTAATTCTGTCCAACTTCCTATTTTAGCAGAGGAGAAAAATAAGATCTGGGGAATTGAACCAACTTGCGTAAGGTCACTAAGGCAGTTTGTGGCAAAGTTGGGGTTAGAATCTTGGTTTCCTAACTCCTCATCATGAACTCATGGAATCCCAGGGCTAGGAGGAACTTCCGGTCCAACCAGCTGGTTACCACCAGCTTTGTGCCTGAGCTTTGGAAATGAGATCGATCTCCCCCTCTTTTCAGGGTGGCCTGCCTGCCTTTGTATATCTCTGAATGTAAAAACATTTTTGCTCCATCCCAGTCCTACTTCGGCCTTTGGAGGCTACACACAGTTGTAGCTTGCTTTCCTAGGCCATGCCTTCAGAGTAGAACTCTTCAGTTTTTCACGCTTCTTGAGGCCCTTTTATAGCTGATCTCTGTGCTTTGGGCTTATGTCGTCCTTCTCTCAAATGCATTGCCCAAAACTGAATGCCAGGACTCCCAGAGTGGTTACGCTGGCCCAGAGAAGAGAGGAGCAGTTCAGCACTACGGAAGGAAATATCTTCCATGATGTAGCCGAAGATCGACTGAGTAGACAGACGAAGTCTACTTTCAACCGTAAGCTCTAGGTTCTTTTTACACTTTATACTCCGGTGTACTGGGTACTGTTGCACCCATGGAGTACTAGTGAAGTTAATTCGTGCAACCCAATTGAAGATAATTTACACTGAAGCTTTTAAAATGCTTTCCTATCTTATTCAGCCTTTCTTTCTCACCTGTGCTATAAAGTCCTTGGAGACCTTCATCTGTGCCGTCCTTCCAAATGTGTTTATCCTGGGTTAGGACAGAGCCGAGTCCCATGACTCAGCATGAGAAGCATCTCTCCAAGTTACTGCTGGTCATCAACTAGACCAGTCTTTGCTGAGTGTAGTCATTGAACCTGTTAAGGAACTGCCGTCATACTGACCTCTAGTCACATGCCTTTGGTGTGTACACAAGGATATTATCAGGAGAGACTGTGCCAAATGCCTTGAGAATACCCCACAGTAGCAGCATTTTCTTGACCGACCAGTTTATTGGCCCTGTCAAAAGAAACAATGAATTTGCTCTAAGGTGACTTATGCTTGTGAACTTAGACTTGAGCTTTGCCACTACCGCCCTGCTACTCCAGCCAATACTGATGAGTATGCCCATGCCCTGGATGCCCATGCCCTGGTTGTCAACGGTGCTACATAAAAGTGGTGGGAGAATTCTCTAAAAGAGCATTTCACCAATTTAAAGGAGGAGGTTATCCAAGATGGTGTGTGTGTCTTTGAGCCTTGTTACCCTTATATGTCTGAAACCTCAGTTCCTATTTTGACTTTGTTGACGTTGCAACCCCCAAGCCATTTCAGGTACGGTATACACATTGTGGGAGGGAAGGGGTGGCCACGCAGAAGACTCCTCCCCAAGAACTAGCAATAGAGACTGCAAGGGTGACACCCATGCCCCATCCAGTGGGTCTACAGAGCCACAGAAGACCAGTCTGGGCCAGAGCCACCATCCCTCCCCTGAGGTTTAGGAACTGAGGGGCTCCCTTCCATCCCAGTTGGGGGTTCCCAGCTATAACAATACTCCCTCTGACCTTCATCCAGATAATCACAGGAGTAGCTGTCTCTGGTTTCTCACCTCATCCAGATGAAACTGACATTTACTTTTCTTTTTCAATGAGTTAAGCAAACAGCTATTCCTGTATGCTTGTACGCATAAATTTATTTTTCTTAAGTTTTTACTTAAACTCCAGTTAGTTAAAATACAATGCAATAGTAGTGTCTGATATACAATCTAGTGATTCAATACTTCCATACAACACCCAGTGCTCATCGCAACCAGTGTACTCCTTAATCCCCATCACCTATTTTCACCTACCCCCCCCACCTCCCCTCTGGTAACCATCCCTTTGTTCTTTATAGTGAACAGTCTGTTTCTTGGTTTACCTCTCTTTCTTTTTTTTTTTCCTTTGTTCATTTGTTTTGTTTCTTAAATTCCACGTATGAGTGAAATCATATGGTATTTGTCTTTCTCTGACTGACATACTTCACTTAGCCTAATAGTCTCTAGTTCCAGCCATGTCATTGCAAATGGCAAGATTTCATTCTTTTTATGATCAAATACTATTCCACTGTGTGTGTGTGTAGATGGACACCCGGCTCTTTCCATAATCTGGCTATTGCAGATAATGCTGTTATAAACAGCAGGGTACATTTATCCCTTTGAATTAGTGTTTTTGTATTCTTTGGGTAAATACCAACTAGTACAATTGCTGGGTTGTAGGGTAGTTCTATTTTTAACTTTTTGAGGAACCTCCATACTGTTTTCCACAGTGGCTGCACCAGTTTACATTCCTATCAGTTTGTACAAGGATTCCGCTTTCCCCACATCCTCACTAATACCTGTTGTTGAGTTTAGCCATTCTGACAGGTGTGAGATGATATCTCATTGTAGTTTTGATTTGCATTTCCCTGATAATGAATGGTGTTGAGCATCTTTTCATGTGTCTGTTGGCCATGTGAACGTCTTCTTTGGAGAAATGCCTATTCATGTCTTCTGCCCATTTTAAATTAGATTATTTGTTTTTTAGGGGGCATTGAGTAGTATAAGTTCTTTATATATTTTGGATACTAACACTTTATCAGATATGTCACTGCAAATATCTTCTCCTAATCCATAGGTTGCCTTTTTTTGTTGATGTTTCCTTCGCTGGGCAGAAGCTTTTTTATTTTGATGAAGTCCCAATAGTTCATTTTTGCTTTTGTTTCCCTTGCCTCAGGAGACATATCTAGAAAGAAGTTGCTATGGTTGATGTCAAAGAGGTTACTGCCTGTGTTCTCCTCTAGGATTTTTGTGGTTTCAGGTCTCACATTTAGGTCTTTAACCCATTTTGAATTTTTTTTGTGTTTAGTGTAAGAAAGTGGTCCAGTTTCATTCTTTTGCATGTTGCTGTCCAGTTTTCCCAATATCATTTGTTGAACAGACTTTTTTCTATTGGATATTCTTTCCTGCTTTGTCTAGGTTAGTTGACCATATAGTTGTGGGTTCACTTCTGAGTTTTCTATTCTGATCCATTGATTTATGTATCCTTTTTTGTGCCATTACCATACTGATTTGATTACAACAGCTTTGTAATATAATTTGAAGACTGGAATTGTGATACCTCCAGTTTTGTTTTCTTTTTTAAGAATGCTTTGGCTACTCAAATTCTTTTGTAGTTCCACACAAATTTTAGGATTGTGAAACTAATATTTCTGATTAAGGTTTATTGGTGATAGAAAGAAGGAAAGGAAAGAAAATGAAAGAAAAGGAAAGGGAAGGGAAGGGAAGGGAAGGGAAGGGAAGGGAAGGGAAGGGAAGGGAAGGGAAGGGAAAGGAAAGGAAGAAAGGGAAATGGGAAAAGGGGAAGGGAATGGGTAAAGGGGAAAGGTGAAAGGGGAAGGGAAGGAAAGTGATGGGAAGAGAAGAGAAGGAGGAAGGAAGGAAACAAATAAAAAAAGAAAGAAAAAGGAAAGGAAAAAAGAAGAAAAGAAAAAGAAAAGAAAAAAGGGGGAGTTGTCCTGAAAGCTCTGGAAACCACTGAGGTCTCCAGGCTCAGCTTCCCCCAGAATTCAGCTGGATGTGCTTCCAATGAGCAGGCCTGCTCTTTCTTTCATGGGTTATGGGAGGACAGAAGAAGACAGGGAGTAGTCCAGTGCTGCTGCCCATGTATGGTCCAGCAAGAGGCTGGGCATGCCACTCCTGCAGGGAGAGGTCCTCAGACCTTCCCCCTCCTCAGACTTCCTTACCTACTCCTCTGAACTAAGCTTCAGTTGTTGCCTGCCTCTAGTTTAGCTCACAGGTCTCTGTAGGCCGATTTCTACCTCTCACCCCATCTCCACTGACCCTAGCAGGAAGGATTTGCTCTCAGGGCTGTCTGGAGGGATTTTATTATTTTATGTTGTTAACGGACCCCTCACAGCAACAGCATAAAACATTCCAATCAAGCAAAAGACAAAAATTTATGGAGCCTATGATCCTTCCTTAGATCAACTGATGTGCCACTTGTCAATTTGAATTTCAGAGAAAAATACTTCTCTCCCTAAATAACCTCTGTGTTTGCAAAGCCACAAATCTTCCTGATCAAAATTCCATTTAAAATCATTACAATAGGTCAGTAATCTCTGCCTTCAACAAAGAGGGGCTCCATTCCATTTTTCTCAGCAGCTTATTGTGTAAGTATTATTTTTGCCATCATTCTTCAATGGGTGGGATCTCCAGTGGGCAGAGACAGTGAAAAATGAGCCCCAAGGTGTTACCACTCTTAAGAGTAGCAGCTTAACAAGTAGTCCCTTAACAAGTACTTAGGAGGACTGAAGTCATTTTCAGAGGCAGCTAGTAGTGAAGGTTCCTCTGTAGAGAGTTATTCAAAAAAACACTGACATATTTCATAACTATATGACTCTCATGTACTCAAGGAGACAAAATATAATGCCAATGTGTTGAATCCAGTTGAATCCAGTTCTGTCAATTTTCTCTATATTCCAGCAAATTACATCTGATGTTGGGCTGCAAATAACACAATATATGTGGTGGACTTTGCAAAGCAAGAGAACATACAATACTTAATCCGACCATATGGTAAGCATGGAAGTTGACTCTTCTTAACTGTTTAAAGAACCAACTCCAGGAATGTGAGGGATTTAGTCAAGACTTCCAGGTTAATCAGCAGAAAGGTCAGCACTAGAATTCAGGTTTCTTTAGCCCAAGACATAGACTTTTCAGGAGAGCGATAATAAAGGAAGACGGAAGAACTATGGAGTTGGATCTATGAAGCTCTCCTTCCTACAAGTTATGTGGCCTTGGGCTGTCATCCAAGCAGTCTGAGTGCTAGTCTTCTTGTCTATAATATAAAAGGGTTGCAGACTCTCAGGATGGAGGTGAGAACTGGAAATGATGCATGTAGTGTGCTTGGCAGGGATTAGCTGTTACCGTAACACCACCGTGTTTCCACTTAACCTTGGTCTTCCTCACTGTGCAAATGTTTTCCAAAGCACATCCCACAAAACCCATGTGCCAGAAAATGTTCTCTGAAAGAGGGTCTCATCGGTTAAGTATGTTTGGGGATCTCGTCCACTTTATCTCCCTCTTTGAAATTAACATTTTAGGAGCTCCACTGGGGTTTAATCTCCATGAGGGCAGGAAACATACCTGTCTTGCTTTGCACTATCTTCCCAGGACCTAATACAAATCCTGATACATGGTAAGCACTCGATAAAAGTGGTTAATGAGTGAAGAAGTGAATGAATGGCAGCATAAGAAGTCCTGCTTCAGGAAAAAAGAAAAACAAAAAACCCTATATAACTTTATGGAACCCAGCCTTTCCAAAGCTTGTATCAGAGTCCATTTTCCTCGGAATACTTGTAAACTGCCTCCCTGAGGAATACTATTCTAGAGGAGTTAGTGGATTCTCAGCCCCTCTCTGGCTATGATTGGTCTGCTGCCCGAGAGATGAGGTTAGATAGAACCCAACAGGTTCTCCATTCTAACCATTGTGAATTTTGTAGATAGCCCAACTGGCCTTACCCACACCTAAAGGTATAGCTGACTGCCTTTCTCCATACACCAATTAACTGAGAAAATGCAAATACTAATTTCACTGTTAGTCTATGAGAAAAAATAATTAAGAAAGTCAGCACAATGCAAATCTGCAATGTATTCCAAGAAGACATAAGAACTTTTTCTTAGAGGTACTAATAAATGAACCAAGTCCCAACTCGCACCATTAGAATGATGTCAAGTCTTAATATTTAAATTTCTCCCTAGGAAGGGGGGAAAAAAGTATGTCATTTCTACAATCACAAAGACATTCCAAATGAGGTCATTTTATTTGCACAGAAGTCTTTGTAAACGCGACCCTTGCCAAGGGAAAGCTCTCAGCAGTCATGGGGGCAGGGTGTTGATCCCCAGGATTCACAGCCTTGACTCCCCCTCACGGATACCATACAGCATGACTGAACAACACATGCAAGCTCGAAGCTGCTAGCTGAAGGGGAAAGAGTTTTTTTCTCTTATAGGTCACTAACCATCTTAGTCAGCTCAGGATGCCTCAACAAAATACCACAAACTGGGTGGCTTAAAAACAGAAGTTCCAGTGAAGGTGCTGGCCGATTCAGCTTCTCATGAGAGCTCTCTTCCTGGCTTGCTGAGGCCCACCCTCTTGTTTTGTCTTCACATGGTAGAAAGAGCTTGGTGATTCTTTCTCTCTCTCTCTTTTTTTTTTAAGACTTTATTTATTTATTTGAGAAACAGCGAGGGAGAGAACACAAGCCAGGGGAAGGGACAGAGGGAGAGGGAGAGGCAGACTTCCAGCTGAGCAGGAAGCCAACGCAGAGCTTGATCCCAGGACCCCAGAATCGTGACCCGAGCCAAAGGCAGATGCTTAACTGACTGAGCCAGCAGGTGCCCCCATTCTTCCTCTTCCTGTAAGGGAGCCCATCCTATTGGATTAGGGTCCCACCCTCATGAAACTCATCTTACTTTTATCATCCCCTTACAGGCCTTACCTCTAAATATAGTCACAGTGGAGTTAGGGCTTCAGCATATGAATTTGGAGGAGACATAAACATTCAGTCCAGAACACTAACCTTGTGCTGAGCAGAGCCACCATGCCAATTGTCTTGCAGTTGCGAGAAAGTCTGAAGTTGAATGGACTTGACATAGACTAGCTTTAGGTAGTATGCAGCTGAGCCCAGCAGTAAGGAGTCAGGCGGACATTTCACATCACTAGCCCACACCTGACACACCTGGTCCCTAGGGCTGCATTAAACTTGAGAAAAAAAAAAACAGAAATAAAAAATGCACCCCAGACAATCTCAGTGTCTATCAACAAACAAAATGTGGTCTAAAAATACAATGGAATATTACTCAGCCTTAAAAAGGAAGGAAATTCTGACACATGTTGCAAATGAATGAACCTTGAGGACAATATGCTCAGTGAACAAAGCCGGTCATAAAAGACAAATACTGTATGATTCCACTTATATGAGGTACCTAGAGTAATACAATTCCTAGAGATGGAGAGTAGAATAGTAGTTACCAGGGGCTTAAGGAAGGGGTGAGTGGGGAGGTATTGTTTAATCGGCACAAAGTTTCAGTTTTGCAAGAGAAAGTTCTAGATATAGACAGTGGTGATGGTTGCACAACAGTGTGAATATACTGAGCACTACTGAACTGTACGCTTGAAAATGATGAAAATGATAAATTTTCTGTCATGTGTATTTTATATTACTCTTTGAAAATAGCACCAGCTATTATTAAAACAAACAAACAAACAAACTTCTTTGAAGAAGCTGTGGACAGCTTTATACAGTCTCCTCAGCATTCCAAAGTGAGTTCCTTTCCCATCCCGCCGCCCAAGCAAGGATAATCATTATAAATGCTGTCTCTACTCACCAAACCTAGAACTGCTGGAACTTTGGAGAAGTAGGGATATTTCTAAAATGGTGGCTTCTGTTTAAGCCTGGAATTAACTCTACTGCACGGTAAGGCCTGTGCTGAGGCAGCTGGGTTGTGGAAAGCTCTTTGGCATTTCATAACTCACCCTTTACATTCAACAGCACTCGGCATTGGCTCTAGCTGTAAAAGCATCACCCCTTGGCAGAGCTTTGTGAGGACTGGCATCCTTTCACAATTCTTGCTCTACAAAATGTTTTTTTAAAACACCTCTGCCCATAAAGGCAATACAAACAAGTTGCTTGTGAGTCATAAAACTATAGAACACACACTAAGTCCATGTAATAATCTTTATGTAACTTGCTCCTTAGTCATTGTCTAGCGCATTAGGTAAATAGGCAGCATGTATTTCTTTGAAAATAAAGGCCTCTATAAAAACAACCATTGTAAACACACTGAGCAATAAAGAGTTCCACAACAAGTTTAACCAAAAGGAACTTTTAAAAGATAAAAATAGATTTGTTTTGAAGTCATTTGAGGTGAAATATCAAACAGGATTTCCCCCAAGTCAACTCTGGGCATTAACTGCTTTTAAAATTACATCGGAAAAAAGTCACGATGGCCTATGTGAGCAGTAGGGACAAATGCAGAAGTGTCTCTGCGGAGGTCGATTTTGCACAGGAAAAACAGCAATAAGACCCAACGGGTAGAACACAGAGTTCAACCATTTGGCTCCCTTTCCTAAGCTTGACCTTGGCCATCCTTGCCTCATGTCCACCCAATGAGTGCTGTCTCCAGCACTGCCCTGCAGAGAAAGACGCTCCCAAGAAGGGCATGTGTTCTCAGCACTGTACACAGTAAGAAAGTTAGGAACGTTTTACTGCTTGCAAGGGATGGGGACAGAAGTTAATGTTGCTTCATACCTAACCTAACCTGATTTATTCAAAGTTATTTTCCTCACAAATAAAATGGAGAGAGTTGAACCTCACAGAGTAAAGTAGGATTCTATTAGAAAGGTCCAAGAATAATTTGGGAGAAATGGGCATCATCACCTACATAATACACACACATGCACACTCACACATACACACACTCACACACTCGGACACACTCACATATGCTTACATCCATACGCACACACTCACCTTCACTCTCAGATGTTCAGCAAAGGGTTGAGAGTTCAAGACTCAGGCATGGGCCCTCTTGCCCGCAGAGCCCAAGGCAGACCTTAACTGACCATGACACCTCTCCGCCCCTCCCAGCCCTCCAGGCAGCAAAGTCTTCCATCCAGTTGGCTCTTAAACTGGAACCTGTGTGATCCTCTGATATAAATTTCTTCACTCTTGAATCCAGAAATCTTAAAAGAGCAAATCAAGCACAAATGGAATTTCATATCAATGGACTATTAATCATTTTTTGCCTATTTGTGTAAAGGGGAAAAGATATATTACTGTGTAGGGTAGGTTGTAAAGTTACTTAAATGTCAACCTGATTTTTTTTCTATGGCTTATTATTTAATGATGGCATCACCTTGAAATGTCTCCAAAAGTGTACATGAGAGGATAATGTTCTACTAGGGGCTCTGATCTGGGATATGGACTTTTATGTGTCAATCAGATGTTGTGTCCCTTGTCCGTAGAGTTTGTTGAGCTGCACGGACATACCATGTGAATCCTGAATACACAGAGACGAAATGGAATGACTAATACTCCAGGGGTCTGCTCAGTTTCCTAAATCTCTCCTCCCTTCAAAAAGAAAGGAAACCATTTTATTTCTATTTTATTAAGTTTATTGAATAGAATTAATTTAATTCTGTTGAATTAAGCTCAAAAATTTGAGCAGCAATCCTTCCTTTTCCTGACTGTGTGTGGGGGAGTGGGGAGGGAGTGGATGAGCATACATGTGGGTTTCAAGGAAAGAGAAGGGAGGACAGGAATTTTCTGGCTGTGTCAGTTTCACAGAAATAAAAATACAGGCATATGTGTTCGGCCTCCACCACCAGCTTCTTCAAGCCTCAGGGGCTACGTGGTCCTTCTGTCCAGTAAGTCATGGCTTCAAACAAATGGTTAGCAAGGCTAAGGGCCTGGGTAAGACAATGACTCATGTGAGGAAATCAGAACTTTCCAATGAAGCATTTTGTACCAAGCAGTTTAAGAAACATGACCTATAAGTCCTTTTTCCACTGTGTCCCAGAACCAGGACCTACCCCAACGTTATCCTTTATGTGTGACAGAGTGCTGGGATGTCTTGCTCCTCTTGCCAGTCCATCACCAGGAACAGAAAGGGTAGATGCCAAGAGAAGAGGCGCAGTGACTCCTAGGCACATATGCAAAGTTAGGTGGACCAGAGATAAGAGGGATAGTGTGACCTCAAGAGGGAAGGGTAGGCTCTCTATTCCTACAGTGGGCTCCCAACTCCTCCCCTCTCACTTCAAAGAGGCGGCCAAGATGACCCTACTATCTGCAGTGGCCACCAGTCACATCCGTGGCTTGCTGATGTCACTGCTAGCCTTGCACGTGAGTAAACAGACCCCACACTTCAGTGAATACAACATTAAGAGACGTATATATTAAATGTAGCTTAAAGTATACTAGTTGCAAGTCAAACGCAGGAGGAATTGATAAAATATACCAGGGTGTTGGGTTTCACAACACACATTACTGTTGGCCCCGGATCCTTCTAACCTTCCTCTTTGGGCAAACTCTAGTCTCCACTCATCTTTCAAGACTGGGCTGGCTCAGGAGTGACCCTCTCCGTGAATCCTTCCCAAAGAACCCTCCTCACCTGGGCTTTTCCCCAGAACTCTGCTTTTACAGTACTGATCACACGGCACTGTGCTTGGCCAATCAGCTTGCTTGCCTGGAATTTGGAATTCCGTGAAAGAGGGAAGAGTCTTTAATCTTTCGGTCCACAGTTCAGCGCCTGGTACTAGAGACCCTAGGGAAATGACGCTGAACATACAGCTGACTCGATCCATCAATAAGTGTTTGCTGAGTATCTGTCTTCAGACCACAAACTGAAGAGATCCCTGTGGGACATGAAGACTAAGGAGAAGACACGATTTCTTTCCCGGAAGAGCTCATATTTTTTGTTAGAAAAGATGCACTTGGGTGGCAAAGTGTATACTATAGACAAGTCTCTAAAGTAACCAGAGGACGTGGATGGGAATTTGACTAGTAAGGGAAGCTGCATGGAAGAGAGGCAAAGGTCTTGGACACAGGGACTGAGAGGAAAAGAGACAAGGAAGGGAACACATGAACTGAGAGACTGATGAACACTAGGGTTGTGAACATAGCCATTGAGCAGTCAGTCCTGTGTTAAAACACTTGCTGCCCCATTCACTAATCACGTGATCTTGACGCTCTCTGCCTCAGCTTTCCCTGTAAAACCATGGAACCTCAAATGGTTTTTGTGGAGAGTAAATGGGATAACGCATGGGCGGCCCTTAGCAGATGCAGAGCAAAAGGGCCCCTCGATATTAGCTATTAGCATGTACAAGTGGGAAGGGGCCCAGCTCGCTTACAAGATAGAGACAAGAGCTGTGAGCAGGTTGACATCCACCAAGAAGAGGGCAAACCTTATTTGAGAGAAATATAGCAGGCATGCATTATAAGGACTTGGAAAACTGGCAAACGGATTTGAACATCATGTGGGAAAAAACAGGAAGCCCCCAGAAGTATTCTCCCAGCCCCATGAGAATACAGACTGAGCCCCAGTCCTGATCCTGAGTCTCCTCACCTCATTCTCCCAGAGCTGAACGTGGGCCTGCCCAGCATAGCAGCTACCTAATAGGTGGTGCTTTGATTAGTGTGTGGGGTTTTGTTTTGTTTCATTCCATTAATAAGGAGTGCCTAAAATAGGCTAAAACAATAAAATCTCTTCTCATCTCTAAGTTTGTCTTTAACCTCAACTCAAGTAACATGAACCTGTGCTCCTCAATTTTCACAACTTCACAATATAGATGAAGCCAGTACCACCCGGTCCTGGGAGGATGAGTATCCATCCAACATACTGGAAACCTTGGGTTCAATGGCCCTAGAAGGGCTGAACCTCTCCACATCTTGCGGTCCTTAAGGTCTACGCCATTCTGGATGTTCCTTCTTTCCATTTTCATGTATCTGACTGTCCTTTACAGAGGAATGGTTTTCTCTCCAAACACCATTGCACATACAGCTGTTTTCTTCCTCTCTGTTTCTCATCATATTTCTCATTTGTTCCAAGTTTCCATGCTTCTTTCAAATCATGGAAACTAAGATACAGTCTGTCACAGACTCCCAAAAGGTTTGGTTTAAGTTCCACCAACACTGCTTGTAGGCTGGAGCCAGTTCATGCCTACTCACTAGAGCCAATTGTGAAATTTTCAAGAATCTAGGAACTGGTTGTGAAACAACTGGTAATTTGAAATCATCCACAGTAGAAGTATTTACACCACGGAAATCAGCATACACTATAAATCATGGCTTGATTTATTGTTTTATTGTCTAGACTTAAGAAAGTGATAAGAGAAAATGTGAATACTGCAGATTGAACTTTAAAATGTGTCTTGTCTGTAGGCATTATATTGTGAACAGCACAAAATAATTGAGAAAACATTCCTCCAATGTTTGAAAACTCCTGTTTGATTCAACAAAGAAGTTGCTCATATCATGTCTTCATTGTTTCATTTTCATCTCACTTATGAATGGTAAACAAAATGTCAACTAACATGTATATGGGAACCACATTCTCAGAGCTAGCCCTGCATCCACCACCACTACCCACAAAACAGAATACCCTGGGGAGAGATGGCATTTATTAATTTCAGTTCCATGGGAATCAAGCTGGTCAGCCCTCTTCAGCCTGCATGCTGAGATAGCTGACCCCTCCCCTAGTTGCAGACTCTATTCTGGTCATATAATCCATCCTTCAACCCGGCACTTCAAAAAGCAAAAAGGGCCCCTGAAGATAGCCATTTGTGGGTACTACCTACTTTTGCCTTCTTTGCTCACAGGCTTCGGAATTTGAGAATTTCCCAACAGTGAGATGCCTCAGAGATTGTGAAATAAATAGGAGCACATCTTAAGCAAGTCATATACAAATGATGGGAAAGGAAATAACATCCCCTTAGGCTGGACATTAATAAGTATTTAGGATAAACTCTAAAGAAAACTAGACTTGGCCGCATTTTTCCACAGATTCTGTTTTGCACTTTTAGAAAATTTACACCTGGGTACAAAATTGTTTTTGCAAACTAATTGCACCTATAGTTGGCTAATTGGAGGGGCAAGGATCCAGCTGTGCTTGCAATTAGATAATTGCTGTTGCAATTCCTTGACTAAGAACAATGATCATTTTTAGATAGCACCTACAGGTTTTCAAATAGTTTATAGGCATCATGTAGTTATTCTTCCCAATAACCTTACACACCATACGCCTTTTATGATGGTGAATCGAGCAGAGAGATCATGGGGCCAAAGCAGAAGAGAGAAACCTTGCAACCCCAAACACACAAATAGTACCGTATCACTTGTGTGTTTAAAACCAGCAAAAGTCCCTGGGATCTGCTAGATAAAAATCCAAATTCTTTAATAAGATATACAGGCTTTTCTTCACTGGACTCCATCTATTCCCTGTGCCATTCCTATGCTTTCTCACCTTCCTAAAAGCACCCTGGGCTCTAGCCACACAGCTCTGTACCATTCCCTGTGCACAACATATTCAAAGGGACCACCACATATTTGCAAGTGATATTCTGCCAGATGCCCTTCTTCATTCTCTCTCAGAAAACATCCACTTAAATGAGCTCAGCTGTCACCACTCTTGAGTAGCCTTCCCTCAATGCTGCCACGTAAAGTTGGTCAGTACAACTCTGCGCTCCAAGGCAAAATTGTTTCCTGTATGATATTATAACTGAGTTATTCCTTGTGTGTTTATCTTTGCAATTAGACGTTATTAAGAGCTTGTCCAGGATAGGAATGGTTTCTCTTTCATCTTCATATCTTCCTCCGCCCCTGGGAACCAGGTACATGCTCAACAATGCCGGGATGAAAAAATGTAGTTGGCCTGGCTAAGGAAGGCTGTGGGCAGTTAGTTCTGGTCTCGGATGAAGGGGCTGGAGCAGCTGAAAAGGAAATCTCAGGACTCATGGTGGAAAAGGATGGGGTCTGATGAAGGTGTGGGAGGGACCTCAGGCTAACTTAACACAGCACTGTTGCACAGGCTCAGAGGGTGAGCCAACTGAGAGAAAGCCTCCCTCTGTGAGAGAGAGGAGGAGCTTTCTCTCCACTGTATGGGTAAAGTAAGGTGCAATTTCACATCCTGGAGAGCCTCCTTATGCCACCTATTTTATCTCTACCTTTGATGGCAAAATAACTGCCAACTAAGACGAGATTTCTTTCTTTCTTTTTTTTTTTTGTAACTAAGGAAAGGGTTTTATTTTTTTTCAGATCTTATTGTTATTTGTTTTATTTTTTTATAATAATTTTTTATTATGTTATCTTAGTCACCATACAGTACATCCCTAGTTTTTGATGTAATGATCCATGATTCATTACTTGTGTATAGCACCCAGTGCACCATTCAACATGTGACCTCCTTAATCCCATCACCAGCCTATCCCAATCCCCCACCCCCCTCCCTTCTGAAGCCCTCAGTTTGTTTCTCAGAGTCCATAGTCTCTCATGCTTCATTCCCCCTTCTGTTTACCCCCCCTTCATTCTTCCCTTCCTTCTCTTACTGATCTCCCTGCTATTCCTTATGTTCCATAAATGAGTGAAACCATATGATAATTGTCTGTCTCTGCTTGACTTATTTTGCTTTCATTATCTCCTCCAGTGCCGTCCATGTTGCAGCAAATGTTGAGAAATCATTCTTTTTGATGGCTGAGTAATATTCCATTGTATATATGGACCACATCTTCTTAATCCAGTCATCTGTTGAAGGGGATCTCGGCTCCTTCCACGATTTAGCTATTGCGGACAATGCTGCTATGAACACTGGGGTGCATATGGCCCTTCTCTTCACTATATCTGTATCTTTGGGGTAAATACCCAGTAGTGCAATTGCTGGATCATAGGGTAGCTCAATTTTTAACTATTTAAGGGACCTCCACACTGTTTTCCAAAGATGAGATTTCTATCCAAAAGTGGTTTGATATACTTACCCACAAACATCAGCTTGCATTTTGAAATTTTCTGCTCTGATTCAAAGTGCCACCACTGTTGGCCCAATTGCCCAAGCCATTGTCAACATCCCCAGGCATAAAGCCCAATCCACATCACTCCTGAATCCCTCCTTTGTCCATCATCTCCTCTTTGTTCCCATTGGCACTGCCTCAGTGCTGGTCTTCCTCATCGCTCACCTGGGTCACTACACCACCTCCAATTTATCTCTCTGGTACCATTCCCAGCTCCCTGAACTTTATCCAAAAGCTTCAGCTTGCTCCCCACCTCATACAATATAAAGTCCAACTCCCTAAAGACTCTATGACCTATCTTTGTCTAAATCTTCACTGTCCAATATGGTAGCCACTAGCTACCTGGGGCTATTTAAATTTAAATTTGAACTAAACAACATTACATGAAAACAAAAATTCTCAGTAGCACTAGCTACAATTTAAGAGCTCAAGAGCCACCTATGGCTTGTAGCTACTATATTAGACAGTGCAGTTCTAGAAATTCTGTCACCACAGGAAATTCTACTGGACTCTCAGCTTGACCTATACCTAGAGAGAGAGAGAGAGAATCAAGAAGCTATTCTAGGCTGTTCTTTGGTCACACCATCACCCAGAGAAGAGTTCCTGAGTGTCCCTTTTCTGGAGATGGAGGGCATGATCACAGCAGTTTTAGGACAAAACAGATTGGGACTGAGGAACTCCTAGGTGAAGTATCATTGTGCAGAGGGATCTGAGGGCTCTGGACCTACCCTGAAATGAAGTGCTACAACAGCAGGACTGCTCAACAAGTTACCTTCAGTAGCTGGGGTAAGGGAGGTGGTGACATGACTAACTTAGTTGTTCTCAACCCTTGCTACACTTTTAGGATGTTCAAGTTCCATCCCAGACCAACTGATACAGAACCCCAGAGGTGGAGCCCAGACAATGATACACTTCAGAGCTCTCTAGTGATTGAAGTGTGTACTTTGAGAACCACTGATTTGGCCCAACAAGATGTTACTCCTCTTTGGTCTTCTTTTCCCTTCCATCTTCCTCCACAGGTATACATTCATAATAAAATGGGTAGAAAATCAGAATTCCTTTATGCTAATTTGATATGAATTCTTCATCAAGTATATTGATATAAAATTGGTGCTGTTGATTATTATTAAATTACTCATAGAAACATCTTGACATTTTTACAGCAATTTTCTCCTGAAAGTCACTGGAACTCCAAATGAAGAGGGCTTAGCACAGACCTATCCCTGCCCCAACTCCTGAAACCACTCTCCAGCCATTGAATTTCAACTTGTTTTATTTGTAGCCCATTGTGTATATTTGATATGCAGCTTATACACATGATTGATTCTATTACCAAAATTTACCTGCAAGCATTTGTCAGTATTTACTCATACTTAAAAAGCAAACAATAAGCAATTTGCTTTCTGTCAACTTACAAAATCTATTTTAAGAATAACTGAATCATTTTAAGCATCAAAAAGAAAACTGCCTTGTACCACAATATTGAGTTGACCAGCATTAAGTTGAGGAGTCATAGAATTTCGGAGCTTGAAGGGACCTTGAAAATCATAAGCCAATAGCCTCATTTTACAGGTGAAGCCCCAACACTGACGGGCTTGCCCAAAGCTAGCTGATTAATGCCAGAGCTGAGAGGAGGCCATGGTTTCCTCCCCCGCAGTCCCTAGTCACTGGAAGCTACAGTGAAGGAGAATAGGAAAATAAGTGTTTGCATTCTTCTCTCAATAATTTATTTTTAAGATTAAAATTATAAAGCTTTGTACTGAGCCAAATACCCTCTTGCCCGGGTCCTTCAAATTCAAGTGACAATTACCACCATTTAAGACAAACTTGTATACATGTGTGATTTCCTTTCAAACTAATCAATGCTCCCAGGCTTTGGCCTCAGTAGACCTTCATTACCCCTTGCTCAAGCAGCTCAGCTCAGTTCAGGTTGATGACAGGTGACCCTTTCCTATGTGTCAGGAAGATGAGTGAGCACTTTACTTGCACGACCTCATTTCATCCTCACCGTAATCCCACAGACCGCTACCATTATTACTTCCATTTTGCAGATTAGGAAACGGAGGTTAACAAATATCATTTCAATGTGCCCAAGGCCACCCCACCTGTAAGAGGCAAAGCTGATATTCAAACCTTGACCTGCCTAATTTGAGCTCTGAACCACCAAAGTGTACTGCCAAAGAGTCAATCCTAGAATATTAACCTCCAGTCCTGTTCAGGACTCTACTCCACCATATAGGTCTGCAAAACTTTCTTAAAATACTTCCATGTAGAATTCACAAGTCCCTTTCACCCACATTTGGGACGCCCAGCTTCTTGCTAGACGATTTCTGGTAATGACACACCATGAGCCTGTTTCATGTCTTATAAAACTTTTAAGTGATCAGTTTCCATCATCACCCAAAGAAGAACTCACTGCCCTGATTCAGAGCTGGCTTCCCTAGGTAGTCGATTAGTTGGGATGTCAAAACGTCTACCCAGCCAAATGTCATCCACATACGGAGACCTCTTCCTGCTGAGACTAATTGATCCTCATAATGACCAGGGATTTCACAGAAATAACCCTTGTTAGCTAAACTGTGGGGCCTACAAAGCAAAATAAGGCTCCAGTGTATGCCCTCCAGGAACTTATCTCAACAATTAATTTGAGGAAGTTTCCTTCTCTCCCTTCACTGTCCCTTATGCTCAACTTTAAATATAATCACCAGCACCCAGTAGTTGTATTTTGACAGAACTGGTTTAGCACATTGTCCAGAAGCATGAAGGTTATTCTTTTTAATCATTACATGGTTGTTCTTAACATTAGACAGATATTGCACTGAACACTTTCATTAACACAAGGAAACAAGATCCTTCAACAGCAGATCAACAGTCTTGCTAAATATAGTTCCTTTATAGCTATGGGAACCCTCTCCCCTTAGAACCCCTTGGCAATTAAATAAGATGTTGTGCCTCTAACAATGTTCCCAAATGACTTTGTATTTCAGGTCATAAAAATGCAAAGTAAATCACTCTCTAGGGATCTTGCCAGGCTATTTTTAAGTAGACCAATTCCCATAACACTGTTCATTCATTCATTCATTCATTCATTCCATAACTTTTGTTGAATTAGTCCCATGTTCTAGGTACTGAGGACACACACACACATATACACACATACCCATACACACGCACATACACACACACATTCTCACACAAACACAAAGTGCTCCTATTTATTTTTAAAAGGTCTAGTAAGGAAAACAGACAAATACCTAACAGTACGGTGTAATAAGCATATAATGTAAGCACAGTTCTTGCAGGAGCACAAAGGAGAGACACTGAATCCAAACCAGGAGAGTGGAGGAATATCTGAGTCTTATACAAAGAAGGAAAAGCTAACACAAAATAGAAAATTCACCTAAAATTAGTTGGGTGGATGAATGGGTGAATGAGTGAAGGACTGGATGAATCTAGAGAGGGGTGATATGATAGGCAAATGACATCGGTAAGTATAACAGGGTTAGCCCAATGTGCTGTGGCTGTGGGGGAGCCCACATCTCAGCTCTAAATGTGGAACAGAAGTTGCCAAACAGAAAAAGGACTTTCTGGGCTGCAGGAAATGCCTGCTCAGCAGAACCCAGGAGAGCTTAGCATGTTTGGGAAGCATTTCATTTGTCTAAAGCAGGGAATAGGTTGGGGAGAAGAGTCAAGTGTGAGGGCCTGACATGTACTTAAGGTCACAGAACATGGACAGCCAGCAGAGGAATTTGGCTTTTGTCCTGGAGATGATAGGGACCATGGAAAAATGGCCAAGTTGATGGTTTGTGCTTCAGAAAGATGGCTGTGATAATGATTTGGCAGGTGGCCTGGAGAAGTGACTAGCATTCTGAATCTACTGCAATAATTTCAAGGGAAATTATGAGTATCTGAAGTAGGACTGCTGAATTGGACAAAGGGAGACTAGGGTGAATTTTTAAATTATATATACATATTTTCAAGCACCTAGAGTGAGCAAGCAGGTGACCAAACAGACCAAGCACAGATGCTGCTGTGATCACTCCTAGAGCAGAGCCTTGACCAGAAGGCACCAAAGGGCAGGCTTCCAGCTGTACTGCCCCCATCTTTGCTCCCAAGTCACCAATTGTAAAAATGGACACCATTTCTTGAACACCTACATCTTGCCATATGCTAGACTAAACATTTTATACACATCACCCAACCCAACACTGCTTAAAACTCTTAAGTGCATATTAATCCTCCCTTCCAGAGATTAAGTAATTTGCCCAAGATATAGGATTTAAGTCCAAGTTTAGAGTGACTCCAAAGCCGTTGTTTAACCATCACAGTAGACTCTTTCCCCAAATGTTGTCTTCTTGGAGTCCTGTTTCTTCCTGTCTCCCAAACCAGTTACTCTCATGCAGCCTAGGTCAGTGCATAGAACAACAAAAGCCCCGATGCAGCCCACTGGCCATTCATCCACAGTTTTTTAGAGTGGAGTCTAAGTTACTGAAATCTACCCTCTCAAGGTTTCACATGGGACTGTCCAACCCCCACTTTTGGTCATGCAATCAAGTCCCAGGAACAGTGCAGCAGAAACTGATGCCAGATTCCTGATACAGATTGTCCCCTATTCCTCAATAGTAGAACTCCCAGTTCTTAGTCCCCTGTTTTCCTGAATAAAGACTATATTTCCCAGCCTCCTGTGTCTAGGTGTGGCCATTGTGAGTACATTCTAGTCAAAAAGGTTCAAGCAGAAGTGTTGCATCTTAAGAAATCTTGCGTACAAGGAAGAAAGCCAACCTTCATTGCCCCCTTCTTCCTTCCTCTGGATGGAATGAGGACAAGATGGCAGGAATTCCAGCATTCATGATAAACTGTGGAGCCTTGGAAGTGACAGCACAGAAACCTGGAAGAAGCCAGGGTCTCTGATGACTTAGTGAAACAGACATACTAACCCTGGACTTGCTATCATCCAACCTTTTTTGCAGTGTATCAAACATTTTGTGTTTGAGCCTCTGTTAATTTGAGTTTTCTAGAACTAATAAGTAATGCTATTCTTAATGAATACTGGCTACAATATTTTGGGGGAGCTATTGCCAGTTCCCGTATTTTCTCTAAATTAAACACATGTTACCTGCTTAGTGATTTGGGCTGACTCTCTCCAACGGGAAAGCTGCCTATGCATTAGGGGACATTTATGTTCCTCTCCATACTGCATTTTGATATATGAAGGGGGGAAATGACCAGAATGGAACACAGCACCTTCTGCAGCTGAATAAGTTAACTGTCCAATCCCAATCATTTGTGCTCTGATTTTTCATAGCCTATTTTAGGACGTTCATTCTGTATCATTAAATTCTAACCAAAACTCAACTAATCTTCTGGCCCATACAGTCCACAACCCTTAATGAGCCATGGTATCTGTTTCCTTAGAAGCAATAGTAACCTTCATATCTCAGATACTTTACCCCAAATGGCAAGCATCTGGTGGTAACCTAGAATCTTCTTTCATTCAATGCACTGATCTTATTGGTTAGCTTTTTCCTTTCTTCTGACTATTCCCAAAGCACATCTTTCAGACCAGAAGAGAGGTAGTGTTCTTAGAAGGCACTGGGTGAACAGAGCTCCACCTTGCCCTGCAAGTCCCCAGGCCGTGACTCAACCTATTCAGAAGTTGGCCTCTCTGACTACACTACACTGTCTCACTAATCCATGTATTTTTCCAACATACTACTTTATATAAACTAAGAGTTGTTCATTTTGTTAGTGCTCTTCAGCATTAATTGAGTGTCTACTGTGTGTTCTAAACTGTCCTAGGATCTTAGAAGACATGGAAGGAAAATACAAGTGATTCTTCTCTCAAAGACCCAGGCAATAGCCATGGGAGGTTTTCTTATGTAGAAAGTAAATAAATTTGGAGGCACCTGGGTGGCACAGTCAGTTAGGCGTCCAACTCTTTGTTTCGGCTCAAGTCATCATCTTGGGGTTGCGAGATCAAGCCCCATGTTGGGCTCTGAGCTGAGCTTGGAGTCTGCTTAAGAATCTCTCTCTCGGGGTGCCTGGGTGGCACAGCGGTTAAGCGTCTGCCTTCGGCTCAGGGCGTGATCCTGGCATTGTGGGATCGAACCCCACATCAGGCTCTTCCGCTATGAGCCTGCTTCTTCCTCTCCCACTCCCCCTGCTTGTGTTCCCTCTCTCTCTGGCTGTCTCTATCTCTGTCAACTAAATAAAAAATAAAAAATCTTTAAAAAAAAAAAAAAAGAATCTCTCTCTCCCTCTGCCCCTCCCATTCATGCTTTCTCTCTTTCTCTCAAATAAATAAATAAATCTTTTTTTTTAAAGCACATAATTTTCTATTTAAAATATGGATTTTTGCTGTGTATTAAATCAGAAATCAGGATCAGAAATTATAAATCTATTTAAATGTAAATTAATATATAATAAAAGCCTACAAATGTCCTTGTATATCAAAGGACCATATTCATTCATTGCGACAGAAAATACGGATATAAGGAAACATTTTAACAACGATGTTGAAAAAGCCCAGATTTACCATGAGCGGTGAATAAGACTCATGTAAAATTATAAAGTTTATATCAAATTTTACTTTCTCTGAAAGATTTCAAGACATTCCAGTGGTATAGTAAGTTGAAAGTCATACAGACTTAGAGTCGTATTTCAATTCTGTCATTTAATTGGCCAGCAACCCTGGTCAAGCCACTTACTTTCTTAACATTCTCATTGCGGGCATGGGGTTAGTAATGCTTACCTCCAGGTGCTTTTCTGAGCATGAAGGGAGACAGCACCTGTGGAAATGCCTAGCAAAGTGCTCAACGCATTGCAGCTCCACCTGGATCGTGGCCTGTGGCCTGCTAAAGGCCTTTGTCTGACTCCAAGGAACCCTGAGACCAGTTACCCTGGGAACATGGCCCTCAGTGCAGTTCCTCAACTGCTGGCTGCAACAGACATAATGCACCTTGACTGGCAGTGGGACAGAAAACCTACATTTCCTCTAGTAGATCTCCCCAGAGACAGGACAGCCTGAAAACTGTGAAGGAGACAAAGCTGGACTTCAGCCTTCCCAGCATAATCACACGGTCTCCATACTACTGTGAAATTATCAGTGAAAAGACAAGAAGGCGTAAAAATGAAGCAAACATCTTGGCCCACTGTCTTGAGGTGTTTCATCCATTCCTGCATACCTCAGACTTCAACCCACTTGGCCCCAACCAACTTTTCCTTTCTGTAGAGATAACAACAGAGAATCCCAGCCCCTCCACTCTAGTTCCATCCCCCATACAGGCCAAGTAGCCAGACTGTCCTAAGGAGGACACAGAAATCCCAGATACCCCACGCTGTGCGCTGGTTCAGGTACTACAGGACCATCCAGGGCGTCAGGAAATGGAGTCACTGAGTCATGGGCTACCTTTTCTTTCTCTTTCTTATTCTTCCTCTTCTTCCTTCCTTCTTCTTTCTTCTCCTTCTCCTCCTCCTCCTCTTCCTCTTTTTCTTCTCCTCCTCCTCCTTGTAAAAAATAGAATAAATTGGAATGAAAAGACTGAAAACTCCTGAGTCATTGAGTACACTGTGTGGTAGGGTTAAGCTTTGTTTCTTGAAACTCTGATTTCAGTCTTTGTGTGTATGTGTGTGTGTGGATTAAAATTGTGTGTCTTGGTTAGGAAACTGAGAGAGAAATATAGGGCAGTCACATAGAGCTTTGACACGACGACAACAGCTTTCTGAAGAGCTGTGAAATCACAGGGGGAACAAAAAACAAACCAGTAGGGACAGAGAACCTGAATTCTAGTCCTGGCTGTGTTGTGTGTCCCCAGAAAAGTTCCATAATCTGAACCCTTTCCTCATTTGTAAAATGAAGACGATAACTCCTACTCTGTCTATGTGGCAGGACAGCTGTGTGGTTCAAATGGAACAAGGTTCACTGAACACTGTGTACACCGCAGGACAAAGCCTGGCTGACATTAGGCAATTTGAAATTCTAATTTATGGTGGGAAGTTCAAGTCAGGAAGGGAAGCGATGGACAACAGGAACGTTTGAGAGCTACTGGGTGACACAGAGAGTGTTACAGATCCCCCAAATCCTCCTTTGTGGCATCCTTCCAGCTCCCCTATGTGTCCAGCTAGGTGACGCAGTCCAGGTGATGCCTCGGGAATCCTACCACAATGATTCTAAGCAACACCAGCAAAGGAAATTTTGTGTTTGTTCTGTTACACGTCATTGGCCCTAGGGCTAGTATTTGATAGCACCTGAATGTCTAGTGTTGACCAGTTCTTTCTGGTTCACTCCACCCCTGCAGAGTGGTAGGAAATCCATGCAACCTCATCATTATTGATGAAGCAAGGCAAAATTAAGTGCACACCTCTTACTGGAGCGAACATTGATGTTCTTTCCATTTCATGCAAAGGTCTTGCAAAACATTGGTTCTAGTATCTTCTTGCATGAGTCATAGACTAAGGAATGAAGAAACACTTCTGAATGACAAACAAGGAAAAAAGAAAAGAAAGAAAGCTATGATGATGTGTTCTTGGAACCCAACTCCAAGTCTGTTTACACAAGCAAAATCAACATGTAGACCTCTGTTTAGGGTATGCTGCTAAAGGACAAAACAAAACAAAAAGTCCATTCCTTTTCTTTTTTCTGATTAAAAAGATAATGGAGACTCACACAAAAATTAAATAATAAAATTAGTTCCCAAGAGGAAAAAAGAATGTCAGCATTTTAAAGTGCATCTTTCCACACCTGTTTCTTTTACTCAGCTCTCAGGTGGATAGACATGAACATTATACAGATGTTATTTTGAAACCCACTTGTTTATATAGTGATATGTCAGAAAGCCTTATCCATAATAGCGAATGAAGATCTAGAACACTGCGATTGGCAGTCATATAGTACTCCATCATACAGATGAAGCTTAATTTATGAATAAATTTCCCTAAAGGACATTTAAGTTGCTTCTGAATTTATTAGTGGGCTCTAATTGACATATAGCATTGTACGAGTTTAAAGTGTACAATGTGTTGATCTGATTCACTCATGGTTGCTTCTGAATTCTTGCTTTTATAAACAATACCAGGGGTGCCTGGGTGGCTCAGTTGGTTAGGCATCTGCCTTTGTCTCAGGTCATGATCTCAGGGTTCTGGGATTGAGCCCCACATCAGGCTCACTGCTCAGTGGGGAGTCTGCTTGTCCTTCTTCCTCTGCCCCTCACCCCCACTTGTGCTTGCTCTCTCAACTGAATAAATAAAATATAAGCATCCTTAAACATTCATCATTGTACACTTGTCCAATTATCTCCCTGGGATAAATTTCTAGGATATGAGCCAAAACCAATTTCATTTTCAATGTTAATGCATATTGCCAAATGGCCCTGTGGAAATAGTGTGCTTCGTCCCATTGCCCCAGCAATGTAGGAGAGAACCCATTTCTCCACACCTCACCAACAGTGGGTATCATCAATTCTTTTATCTTTTTTTCCAATCTGAAAGGTAACAAATAATATTGCACTGTTGTTTGAATTGCATTTCTTTGATTTCAGTGAAACATTCAATATTAATCTTGCTTGTTATCAATGCACATACACTACTAGTAATGATAATAGCTAACATGCATTGGAAGTGTATTATGCATCAGGCATTGTGCTAAGCACCCTACAGAATTATTTTTTTAAACCTCATGATAGCCCCTCAAGGTAAGTACTATTATTATCCCTATTTCACAGATAGAAACAAAGACACAGTAATTGGCTAAAAGTTACGATGTTAGTAAATAGTAAACCCAGAACTCAGTCCAGGTAGACCTGCCCCCAAAGCCATGTTGTTGAGCAGGGCATTGTACTTCCATTTACAACTTCATGCAAGTGTGCTAATTCTGTTTCTTCTATGTATGCTTTTATATATGAGTTTTACGTGTTTATGGCCTTTAACCATTTTTCAATTGGAATGTTCATCTTTTCCTTATTAATTAGCAATAACTATTTTGTATCGAGAACATTGATTTGGGGGCACCTGGGTGGCTCAGTAGGTTAAGCACTGGAATCACGGTTTTGGCTCAAGTCATGATCTCGGTATCCTGGGATCAAGCCCCACATCGGGCTCCCCACTCAGCAGGGAGTCTGCTTGTCTCCCTCTCTCTCTCTGCTCCTCCCCCGACTCATGCGCACTCTCTAAAATAAATGAATCTAAAAAAAAGGAATATTGATTTGTTGTCTTTTTTTGCTAGCAACTTCTTTTCTCTCTGGAATGTACTTATACCCAGTTTACAACTTTCACTTCTGTTTATAATTAGTGTAAGGACTTGAGTAATGACTGTAATAAGCCTGATGTAGTACCCCTGACATGGGGACAAGCATATGCAGATTCACGAAACTGATGGTGCTAGATTTTAGTGGTAATGCAACCGTGGACACTTAAGGGGTTTGGACAACAGCACAAGGCAATGGAGAAGGGGTAGAAGCAAGAGAGAGGAGAGGCAGATAAAGTCACAAAACAGTCATCTCCCCTTTAATGGGTCTCTTTCTGAATTTCTTCCCCTTGCAGGACTTCTTCTGCCACTTTGGTCACCCCCAAGAAATAGGGTTTTATCACTTGGTATGGTTTATAGAGATCTAAATCTCTTCTTTTCATTTCCCAATTTAATCACCCTTTATTATAACAAAGATGACACTTTGGCCGTGGACCATTTCCCAGAAAGTGGAGCATATGCAAGGGAGAGGACGTGGGGTCAGAGGCCCCATCTTGGAGCCCTGCCGGGTGAGGACATGCTGTGTGGCCTAGCAAGTTGTTTCACTCTCTTGGCTTCCATTTCCTCATTTGCAAAATCGGCATAATGACAGCTATGTCACACAGCGGTTGGAAATTACCTAAGCAAATGTTCAAGTATTGGTGCCTCACAGGACCCTAAGTGCTCACAGATGGTCCTCTGCCCCCACCCCCACTGATTCAAGCGAAAGAGAAAGAGAGGGTTCCGTGGGATTCACAAGAGGAATGCAAAGGCTTGCTCTGACTCAGCTGCCTTGCTGTTAAACTAGAACTTCAGCTTACGTGTCTCCAAAATTGTCCCATGAGACACTGCCAGAGTTAAACAGGAAGACAGCTGACAACCTAACAACCTAACTCCAGTTGGCTTCTCCCTCTACCCCATCTGTGCGCAGGCGGCTAAAGTGCTTCCCCGCTGCCTATGTCTGTCATCCACAACCATTGCCTCAGTGGTTATTCCAGAACTATCTCCTGGTCCCAGAAGCCTCTAACTTTGCCTTGGATTATACAGGATAGCAAAATTCTCATTTGAATATATGAGAATATATATCAGGAAGATAGATGAGAAAGGTGATCCACTTAATTTATTATAAGGACCAAAGCAATCCCCTCATTTGCTATAACCTACTTAATTCCCAGGCATCTCTCCCGCCCCCCACCACACCACTCCCTTGGCCTCAGGCTATGTTTATTATAATACTCTTCCTGCGTAAAGCATTTCGGACGTAAAAGAAAGATTCCTACCATGAATTGAGCCCTACTCCACGAACCCTTTACACAGGAGGAAACTGAGATTCAGAGGATTGAGCAGTTTCCAAAGCCACATAACTAGACAATGACTAAAGTGCAGCTCAAACTCAGGTGCGTCTGCCCCCAAAGCCTGTCCACAAAGCCCACCACGCCCTTGCCCTCTACACCCTCACAAAGCACTTTCACACCCATTAGCTCCTTGACTGTCTCCAAAATCTTTCTGAGTAGCATAATTCCCTCCATTGCCTCCATTTACTGATGGGAGACTGAAAGAGGCTGCAGAATATAAGCACCCCCACTGTCACCTAGAACCCCTGGGGTTGGCCTAACCCCACCAAGCAAGCCCCCCACAGCCAGGCCCTGGGAGTGCCTGCCAGAAACATCATGGCCCACAGAGAAGTTCTCTGTTGAAGGAAGACACAATGCTATATTTCGGCAAGACCTAAGTCAGTGTTGACCAACTCACTGGGGAAACCAGAATTCAAAGGCTCTGGGCCCCTCAGCCCTCCTCCCCAAGGTGGTCACTTCAGGAAGTAGGTGCTACTCCCATAGTCCTTCAACCTGTCCCCATAGCTCATTTCCACAGGTGCGTTAACTCGTAAGAAAGTTGATCAATATAACCAGCCCCTAAAGGACACATAATAAGGCCTAAAACCAAATACAACTCCTCAGGAGGAAGCTCAGAAATGAAGCCAAAACAAATGTTGCTGAGATGAAGGATTAGAATAAAACTACAAGAATAGCTGGCACAATGAAGATACATGCCCCGCATGATTCAAGGACATAAGATATCAAGGACAACTCATCTGCCAGAGAGGGTACCAGCTCAGTCAAGCTCATGCCATTTTACACTACTTTCAACAAGGAATCATTAAAGCTTCGGAGCATTCATATTGGAAACAGACTTTTCAAGCTGGAAGACCCTTTGGGATAAGCCAGTCCAAACCTTGTATTTAACAGTTGGCAGAACTAATGTCCACTGACTTGGTCATAGTTATATAGCTGGTCAATGGAAAAAAAAAAAATGGCCAGAAATCAGGTAACAGAGCTCCAATAAAATCTTCACACACATGTTTAAGCACTTAATCTTTCCTCCAATTCTTCTTCCTCTATACATAAGCACATACACACACACACACACGTGAATACTCATATGCACCTGCATCCATGCACACATGCACGTATATACATACGTATACATACAAGTGTGCACACATGCTTCTTTGCCTGATGCCACAGACTCCATATGCCACGTCCTTATCAAGCCCTTCTGAGCATTCAAACAGGAATATAATTCAGATGACCTGTCTGACCATGAGGCTTACTAAGAGAACCACCGTGCCCCAGGAGGGACCTGGTTCACTCTCAGCTTTATATTTTTACAGATTGTTCAGGCGATATTTAGCCAATAACAGTAGTGGGCTATAGGGCAGTTAAATGACTGAGTGCAAAAATGTTCACAAAGGGCTCAGCATGGTGCCTGGTGCACCACAGACCCCAAATCACGTCAGGCAGTGACGTGACTCCCTGACCATGACTCCCCCTTTCTGTTCTTGACCTTGGGCTGCTTGCCTACCCTCACTCAAGTCTGGAGTCGATATATACATAGGCCACTGCAAGGAATAAATGAGATGACATGTTTGCTGCCTGACTCTGAGCCAACAAACAGTAAGTGCTAAACAAACAGAAAGGCAAGCAGGTTTGTGATTTGCATATGGTGGAGAAATGCACTGTCCTACCCCTTCCTTCCCTAAAATCCCAGGACTGCAGTTTCCTCCTTGAGGGTGATTTCTATAATTCCACAGGGCAAAGCATTGGGTGTGGCATAGAATTGGTATACAGTTCTCTTCTGTAGAAGGGAAGTTTCTTCAAACCCTTTTAAAACCCACCTAATCAGGAAGTCTTTGCCTGGGGATTCTGAACTGACTGGGGTGGGTCCTTTCTAGATAGATACTCAACACTCGGCCTCTACAATATTACCTTCCAGGTAAAATTCTTTCTGAGCATTCTCAAATCATTTCATCTGGGTTCGCTCTTCCCAAGTGGAACATAATGCCCTAAAGGGCAGTAATCCCCATGCCAACTGAGAGAACATTTTGACCCAGTAGGAACTCAAAGGCCTGATGCCAGAATATCTTTCTTTCCACCCTAGCCAAACCTTGCGGCAAGGCCCCTGGCATCTTTTAAGAGATTCTGCTAAAAGTCTGCTAAAAGACAGTCTGCTAAAAGTCTGTTTTCCAGACACTCAATTCTATGCGTGGGGAAAGGTATGGGTACATCGCGATTTCCCTCTCTCTTCACACATCCTGAATATAAGCTTCTCAAAGGCCAAATGCATAAGACCACAGGCATCGCAGGAGCAAGGCAGACACTTCACAGAAGCTGTGGTTTCAAAATAAGCTCACACTCTGGAGGTCTCACACACTCAGAGCCTACCTGGTGAAGAAGTTCAGCTCTACTGTTGGCCCTCAAATCTGGAAATATTAGAATCAAGAGCAACAAGAGAAGGAGAAAGAGCCATGTGTTGGAAGAGTCAACCGTGAGAAGTCCCTGCTGGCAAGGGTTAGTGTCCAAAAAGGCTCTCCACCCGTTCCATCCACTGGCCAGTGTGAAATATTGGAACCAGACATTTGGTCCAGCCTAAGAATCTCCAAGTTCAAATTATAACCATCGTGGAAGTGGCCTAAACTCACATGAGGCCTCTGGTGTAAGTAGGTCAGGCGCACTGACACTCAATCTTTTCAGGGTAAAAGTATAGGAAATTGCCAAGGATTCAGTACCAGACAATATATGGCTCCCGTTAGTTGCCCTCTCATACTCGGAAATCCTCATTATGTACTAAGCAGTTAGTCCAAGCTGATCGTTTCAGGAACATTATCATATTTAATTTAATCCTCACCACAATTCTTATTTCCCCCATGAGGAAACAGCTGCTAAGAGATTAAGCAGTTTGGCAAGTTAACACTGCTAGAAGGAGATAGAAGCCCATGGTTGGCCTCAGCCAGACCTAAATCCAAAAGGCCCCTTTGCCTCCCACTAGCGGAGGCCCCTGAAACAAGCTCTTGGAGCTTTCTTCTCCTTTGCAAACAGAGGGATGATAATATTGACCTCACAGAATTATTATGAGGATTAGATATATTAAAACAGACAGAGAGCTTAACATGCTCAGTAAAAGGTAGCTTCCCTGATTGCTCTTGTTACTATTTTGTTTTCTGATGCCCTATTCTGTCTGCACCAGCTCACGCTTTCATCACCTCAGTAGGGCTTTAGAGATAACAGGAGCAGCTCTCAGTTAATGCAGCCTCACACATATTAGGTTCTGGAGAATGACAGCCTGGCTTTCCAGTCCCTAGGGATGCCCCTGTGGCCTTTCACTTTGACACAGCCTTGACTGCTATTACACACTTGTGTACAACCAACTGAAGACATTTAAATGTGTGTAAGTCCCTCCATACAATTCTAGTAATCCTCAAGTGACCTGTAGAAAAATAATAAAAGATAAAGGAAATACTGACCCACAATTTGCTTGAACTGACATCAGACCTGGGATAAACCACACAGCCCCTAAAAACTACCTGCATACAAGCCTGGCTGTGTCTCAGGGAAACCCAGGCTAAGACAAATCATTTCCTGCAAAAATTTCAACGATCACAGTTTTAAAATCAACAAACAGGACATGAGACCTTACAAAAAATGTTTTGATGCCATTTCTACGTTCCAGGAAACAATCTGGAAGATATGGATTGAGCACTGAAATATATAAAATTCCAGATCATCTCAATAATTTATGTAGATAATTAGTCAGAAATTTGGAAATAGGACTATTACCCAAATGAATGTATGGTTGCTATAGCTCTACAAGAATGGTGAAAATAAAGTTTAATTTTACTTCTCTCAAGAGAGTGAGACAAAGAGGCAAAAAGGATCAAGTCTTGTTTGGCAATGAGCCAACAACAGGCCACATCAATGCTAAGAGGTTGTCACCACACCTGAGTGGAGATGGCTGAAGTAGCTTTTAAAACATACTTCCCAGAAAGCTGAGACCAAAAATCCCACACTAAACAAATATTTTAACTTAGAGAGGAGGAGATTACCCTCTAAGGTGTACCTGGAGTGTGGTAAAGGAAGAAATACTAATACCGCAATACTCCAAAAATAAACAGCATAGAGCTTGAGAAACCAATATTGTGCTTTACCAAATATACAAAACATCTTGGGAGCATTCCAGAAGGACAAGGGTTAGCTGCAGATTCCTATAAGCAACCAGACGGATTGCCTGCATGGCTCAGACCACTTCGGGGAGCACACCTACACGCACGAGTTATTGAGCATACCAATGAAGATTAACCAACACACTAGACAAATGTTCCAGAGTTTCCCAGACATTGCAGACAAATGAAATTCAAAGCAAGACACCACAAGCAGCCTGACCTGCAATAACTATCCCAAAAGCTACTTGGAAACCATCAACATTGATTCTTCTTTACAGGTGTGGTGAGTAGGGAGACTAAAGAGAACCTTTCCACTGTGTTCTACGGTAGGAGTGCAAGTGTGTAACAACCAGGGATTAGAGGCAGGGAGCCCTGGCTAAATGAGGTTCTCCAAGTCCCTGAATCTTCTGTGCCCCAATTTCCAAGTCTTACAAAATTAGGCTGATAATATCAGATTAAAAAATCATGAGGCTGAAGAAATGAAAGAGTATAATAGAAAGGTCTTTGTAAAAATAATTTCATGTCTACTAGTATGAAAGCTAGGACAGACACTCGCTTTTGCTTTAAAAATCCTATGTTCACAAACTCATGGTTACCAGGTGGGGGTGATGGGTGACATAGGTGAAGGGGATTGAGAGGACACTTATCTTGATGAGCACTAAATAATGTATAGAATTGTTGGGTCACTATATTGTACACCTGAAATTAACATAATTACAAATTAATATAACATTAATATAAGTGGTATGTTAATTATACTGGAATTAAAATTTTTAAAACTGAAAAAAATCCTATGTTCACAGCTAATATGAGTCAGCCCCATAAACTAGCCTGAAAGGAAATATTTAAACAAATTTAGACTACAAACATCTTTTATGTGCCCTTAAGCACTACAGAAGCGTCCTTGTCTTATGACTGATAAGAAAAGCCATTCTTGGGGCGCCTGGGTGGCACAGCGGTTGGGCGTCTGCCTTCGGCTCAGGGCGTGATCCCGGCATTATGGGATCGAGCCCCACATCAGGCTCCTCCGCTATGAGCCTGCTTCTTCCTCTCCCACTCCCCCTGCTTGTGTTCCCTCTCTCACTGGCTGTCTCTATCTCTGTCGAATAAATAAATAAAATCTTTAAAAAAAAAAAAAAGAAAGAAAAGCCATTCTTGCCGCTCATTGAAAGACTTAAGGTGCCTTCCCTCATGGCAGTATCATTGAATTCAGCTTTAGTTAGAGCACAACCCTGAAAGTAACATGTATGAATTTATATAATTCAGGCTGGCCTCCTTTCAATTTGTAAAAATGAGTCAATGTTTCCTTGAGCAAGTTTAAAAACACTACTTTTTTTTTTTTTTGCAACAAAATAGATGGATCTACAGACTATAATGCTAAGGAAATAAGTCAGTCAGAAAGACAAGTACCATATGATTTCCCTCATATGTGGAATTTAAGAAACAAAACAAATGAACAAAGAAAAAAAGAGACAAACCAAGAAACACATTCTTAACTGTAGATAACAAACTGATGGCTACCAGAGGGGAGGGGAGGGGTCAGGGGGGTATGGGTGAAATAGGTGAAAGGGATTAAGAGTACACTTATCATGATGAGCACTGAGTGATGTTAGAATTGTTGAACCAGTATATTGTACACCTGAAACTAATATAACACTGTATGTTAATTATACTGGAATTAAGACTTAAAAAAAATAAAGAAATAGAAATAAAAGAATAGATTACTTTTTAAAATTCATTTTTTACCAGAGTTCAAATATGTCATTGTAGTTCATATTTTGAAAACAAGTACATGCCTAAAAATAATAGTTCCATTTGCATAATCTAGAAATTCCACCTAACCAGAGCCCAGTCTCTATGGCAAATTAGCAAAAATTTTTTTTAGCTTTGTGAATTTATATTTTACAATACAAATGTACACATTTCTTTCTCTTAGATTTGAATGTTGTCTTAAAAGATTCACTTATGGAAAGCTAAACCAACATAAGGAGTACATGTAAATCCATAACCTAAAAGCCATGAACAAAAATTCTTGAGGATACTCTATCTTCAGTCATCAGAACTAAAAGCTACAGGCAAAGGAATATGTATCCCCAAATCTCATCTTCATTTATAGTAATGAGACTGTGTTAATTATAGGGTAAACCTGACCAACCAAATTTGCTTCTCCATTGGGATGTTTGGTCTTTATTTGTTTTCACTTAAATTCTTTTTTTTATTATATGTTAGTCACCATATAGTCCATCATTAGTTTTTGATGTAGTGTTCCATGATTCATTGTTTACATATAACACCCAGTGCTCCATGCAATAAGTGCCCTCCTTAATACCCTTCACGGGGCTAGCCCATCCCCCCACCCCCTTCCCCTCTAAAACCTTCAGTTTGTGTCCCGGAGTCCATAGTCTCTCATGGTTCATTTCCCCCTCTGTTTACCGCCCCCCTTCATTTTTCCCTTCCTTCTCCTAACGCTCTCCCTGCTATTCCTTATGTTCCATAAATGAGTGAAACCATATGATAATTGTCTCTCTCTGCTTGACTTACTTCACTTAGCATAATCCCCTCCAGTTCCATCCATGTTGATGCAAATGGTGTGTATTCATCCTTTCTGATGGCTGAATAATATTCCATTGTATATATGGACCACATCTTCTTTATCCATTCATCTGTTGAAGGGCATCTCGGCTCCTTCCACAGTTTGGCTATTGTGGCAATGTTGCTATGAATATTGGGGTGCATATGGCCCTTCTTTTCATTACATCTGTATCTTTGGGGTAATACCCAGTAGTGCAATTGCTGGATCATAAGGTAGCTCTATTTTTAATTTTTTAAGGGACCTCCACACTGTTTTCCAGAGTGGCTGTACCAACTTGCATTCCCACCAACAGTGTAAAAGGATTCCCAACTTTCTCCACATCCTCTCCAACGTTTGTTGTTTTCTGCCTTATTAATTTTAGCCATTCTATCTGGTGTAAGGTGGTATCTCAATGTGGTTTTGATTTGAATTTCCCTGATGGCTAATGATGTTGAACATTTTTTCATGTGTCTGTTAGCCATTTGCATGTCTTCATTGGAAAAGTGCCTGGTCACACCTTCTGCCCATTTTTTTACTTGATTATTTGCTTCCTGGGGAAAAATTAGCAAATTTTTTAAAGAGGTGCTATGATCTTGTTACGGAACATCCATGGCTGCTAACATTACAAAAAGAGAGACATGTACCCCTTGATGGGAAAACAAACCAACAACTTTAAAGTAGTCTTGGAAAAAAACTAATCTGAATCTGATTGAACTTCTAAGTTCAATTACCAATTACCAGGAAGAGCATATGGAAAAATATGTTAAAAAACACTATGAGAACACAATCAGTAAAATCTGGAATGTGGGAAACCCTATAGGCATACATTGCAGTTTTTATCAACAAAAGAAAATGGAAGGAAAAAGATGTGAGGAAGCTGAAAGATGGACTTAACTAAAGGTGAAAAGATGAACTTAGATAAAGGTAAAAAGACATACTGACCAATAAAAATGTGTGAACTTTATTTGAATCCTGATTCAAATATTTAAACTGCTTTAACAAATTACGACTCTGATTCTTGGCCATAAAGGAGATACTGGTTCAGAATATTTTTTCGCCTCAAAACAAATAGAAAATTGTACAAAATAAATAAAAACTTTTTTCAGACATAGGAAATCAAGCAATATTACTGTGATCCCTGAGAAAAGGAAACAAAGGAGCTGAGATTTACAATCATCCTGAATTTTTGCCTGAAAGCAACTTTAAAAAAACAGCAAAGGGACAGGAAAAGCCAAGAGGAGCTCCACAATCTCACGGAGTTGAGGAGAAACAGATCAGATTCAGGGAGGCCAAGTCAGTTGGAATTTGTGGGGCAAAGTACCAGGAGAATTGAACTAGCAAAGAAGAGTTCCAAAAATTTGGATGAGGGCCCCTTAAGTCTTTCACTGAATATAAATCTGTGCATTTATGGGGTAAAAATCCACAAGTCTGGACAGAGAACCGAAAAAGAACTATAATCATTAATAGATCCTAGAGGTTTCATAGGACTGGAAGGTATACAGATTCTAACTAGCCAACAGAATTCTCGGGGCAACATGCAGAGTTGCCAGAAGGAGCACACCTTAGTAAGAGAGCTAACTTAGCCCTAAAGTACAGACTATTCTAGAACTGCCCTAAAGAGGCTTAAAAACAAGTCTGCTAAGAATCAATCAGTACCATGAAATCTAATTTTCTGCCAAAACAAATTTTGAAACTCTTTACAACAACAAAATCCAAATGTTCAACAACATAAACCTCACAATGTCCTGCATCCAATTAAAAATTACTAGACAGGCAAAAAGTCAGCAAATTATGTAACAAGACGAAAACTCCATAAAAAAATAGATCTATAAATGATAGCGATATTAAAAATAGCAGTCAAGGGCTTTAACAAGCTATTACAAATATGCTTAAGATTTAAAGGAAGCACGAACATAATAAAATTTTTTAAAGGATCAAATGGCAATTCTAGAGAAGAAAAATACAATAACTGTAGGGAAAATTCCATCGGACAATCATAACAGCAGATCAGATGCTGCAAAAGAAATGGGTATTAAGGAGGGCACATGTTGTGATAAGCACTGGGTGTTATACACAACTAATGAATCATTGAACACTACATCAAAAACTAATGATGTCCTATATGGTGGGGCTAACTGAGCATAATTAAAAAAAGATCAGTGAATATGAAAACATTGCAACAGGAAAATATTCAAATGATAGATAGAGAAGGAAAAAGACAAAACATACACACTCAGGGACCTGTAGGACAATATCAACCAGTCAAATATATGTGTAACTGGAGTCCAAGAAGAAGATAGAAAGTAGACAGCAAATAAATATATATTTGAAGAAATTACTGAAAATTTCTCATCTGTGTTGCAAACAACAAGTTCAAAGATTTAAGATGCTCAAGGATGCACAAGATGGAAAAACACAAACCATAGCAAGCAACAACATAATCAAATAGCTGGAGACCAGTTATAAGCTGGAAATGTTCTAAGTGGTCAGAAAAAAAAAAACCCAGAGAGACATATACTCATATACTTCATATGAATGTACAGAAAGTAGATTAGCTGTTGCTTGGGACTAAGGATGGGGAGGGCAGGTGGAACTGACTGCAAGGGGGCAAAAGGCAACTTTTTGTGGTGATGAAAATGTTCTATATCTTCACTATGGTGGTAGCTATAGGAGTTTACACATGTCAAGACTCATTTAACTGTGCCCTTAAATTGTTAAATTTTATTACATGTAGAACACATCTCAATGAAATTGATTTTAAAGCAATATGATTTTTTAAATAATCAAAAATTTGAACACCTACTGAGTACTTAATGATATTAAAGAATTACTGTTAATTTTGTAAATATGATGGGGTGCCTGGGTGGCTCAGTTGGTTAAGCATCTGCCTTCGGCTCAGGTCATGATCTCAGGGTCCCAGGTTTGAGCCCCATATCAGGCTCCCCCCTCAGCAGGGAGTCTGCTTCTCCCTCTGTCCCACCCTCCACTTGTGCGCTCTCTCTCTCTCTCAAATAAATAAATAAAATCTTTTATTAAAATGCTTAAAAATTTTTTGTAGATATGATAATGGTATTGTGGTTATGTTTTTTTTAAAAAGAGTTCTTATCTTTAGAAGTATATAATGAAATATTTACAGATGAATTTATGTTGTCTGAGATTTGTCTTTTAAAAACTGTAAGTGGCCGGGAAATGTGAAGAGTACAGATAAAATAACACTGGCCAACAGCTGATATTTGTCAAAGTTGGATATTGAATATATGGGATTCACTACACTATTTTCTTTACTTTTTAAAAAATAACTATTTGAAAAAAATAAAAATAATAGCTATTTGGAACTTTTCATAATAAAAAGTTTTTTAAGTACTTTAAACACATGAATGATGTCATAAATTACATTTAAAAATTATAAACTGAGCAACTATTTTGAGATATTATGGGGTATAAAAAATGTAAAAATGTAAAATGATATTTTCATAATATTCCTTATTATTGATTCACTATCAATACTTAGTTTAATTTAGCCAAGATTAAGGAATTAGATGGAATCTTATGGAAACTTTGAAATGTACTTTTGAACAATCTCAAAGACATGAGTGCTCTTCATTAAGTCCAATTGCCCATCATAACTTGTACACTCTTATCTATTAATATAGAAAGTATCACCAGCACTAGGCTGGTATATATTAATTGTGATTTGGATAATTTTCTAATTCACAGATATAGAGCTTAAATGAGAAGAAAAGGGAAAGAGAAATAATTCAAACTCTCTGATAGGGAAATAAAAATGGTAAAACTGTGTATTGGTTATAACAGTTTCCTCAGAAGGCACTATTAGTTCAACAGAGAAGAGCTTGATTCTAGTCTGGCCTGACAACAAAGTTGGCCTCATGGACTTTAAGTGTATGGTGAAGACAGTGTGTAAAAACAACTAACATGTAAAAGACCTTGAAAGTTAAGAATATGAACTTGTATATAAAACAGTATATAAAAACAGTAGGAATATGGATAGATATCTCATTTTTATAACTTGGGAAGAACTTGGTAGTTGTAAGAATTCCACTAAGCTCAAAAAGGACAATTAGAGAAATTCATTATCAGTATTATGCAAGACAGATTATTTTTATTTTTGCAAGCAAATAATGCTGATTAATTCAGTGTGCATTGCCAGCACAGTTTCTGAACATTATATCCAGTGTTTAAACTCTACACATTTCATGATGCAACCTTACATATTCTGTCAAACCTTTCCAGGTGGTCAGAGTATACCAACAGACCAGTATGAAGTCGTCTTTAGGTAGCAACACAGCCAGTCTCCATCTTGAGAGGCTGAGTTAAATAGAAAGTAGCTGACAACTTCTTGAGTATACCAGTCAGAGCTCAAAAAGATCAGGACAAGTTTCTCCCCAAATGCGGTTGGGAAAAGGTCCAAGGCTCATGGAATCATTTATGAGAAGGCTAAAGGAATCCTCGGAACAGGCTGATTCTGGCTTAGCCCCAGAATCTGCCAAGAACTAATAGGAAATAATGTAGAACTCAGACTTCAAGCCATGCCTAAAAAGTAATAGCTTTATACTTCTAACACGGAGATCATTACTTTATTACTATTTGTCGGATCTCTAAAACTAGGGTGCCCATAGAATTTACTGTCAAAAATTGGAACACTTTTAAAGAGGGAAGGCCTTATTAATAATGATGTGAAGACAACCAGAAACTGACACTATTCCGGGCAGCTGACATTTATGGTCAGACCATCTAAAACCACAGAACGTTGTAATAAACAATTGATCACATCATTTTATAAGGACTCCATACATGCGATGCAATACATGTCACCATTACATAGCTTCCATTTTCACTGGCCAAATTCATGGTGTTCTGATGTCACATGGCATCATGTCAGAGTACTGTTGTACTGCACATATGTACTCCATGTCTCTGGGCCATGTTCTCTTTACATATGTTCTTGCCTCTATCTTATATGGAAAAATAGACCAGTAACAAGAAAGGTCACTCCAAGATCATACATAGAGTCTGAAGTCGTACATACAAGAACCTCAAGGCCATTCCGTCTGTACATAGACATACATTTTTATGCCTCAAATAGCTCTCCTACCATCTCTGAAATCTTAAAGTTGAATGAAAAAATCAATATATTTCCTTCAATGTCAAAAAATTCTTGAGCTCAATGAACCATTAAAATATTATCTTCCAAATAGGAACAATTCTATATATTGCCATGGAGTGAGCTACAGAATTTTTTGTTACAAAAAAAAAGATCAAGTAGAGAGAACTGACTATATAATGTGTTAACATTATCTACATGGAGGAAAATATGAATATATGTGTGTTGGCTTAGTTTACTTTTTAAATTTATTTACTTATTTGAGAGAGAGAGTGAGAAAGAGAGCACAAGAGGGGGGAGGGTCAGAGGGAGACACAGACTCCCCGTTGAGCAAGAAGCCCAATGTGGGACTCTAGAATCATGACCTGACCTTAACCAACTGAGCCACTCAGCCACCCCTCCTTAGGTATTTTAAATGGAAGTGTGAATGTAGTTGTAGATAACATCTTTAAAAAGGTGATTAAATCAGGGTGCTCAGGTGGCGTAGTCAGTGAAGCATCTGACTCTTGGTTTCAGCTCAGGTCGTGATCTCAGGGTTCTGAGATCAAGCCCCACATTGGGCTCCCTGCTCAGCATGGAGTCTGCTTGAGATTCTTTACCCCTCCCTCTCTCTTTCTCTCTGCTCCCCCTACTCACACTCTTTCTCTCTCTCTCTCTCATACATACATACATACATACATAAAATCTTAAAAAAAAAAAAAGACACTCTTCAGAAAACTCAGGGAATGCAACCAGCTCCAAACTCTGACAGAACGGAGGGCAGTTCAAGCACAGATGAACCAGGGGAAACTAAAATATTCTAAAATAAAAAGTGATCAAATCAAAATGAGGTCTTTAGTAAGAGTCCTAATCCAATCTGACTGGTGTCCTTATAAAAAGAGGAAATTTGGACACAGAGACACTAAAGGGACATGTATGCACAGAGCAAGACCAAGTAAAGACATACTAAGAAGGTGCCCACCCAGCTGACACCGTGATCTTGGGCTTCCAGCCTCCAGAACTGGGAGAAATAAGTTTGTTGTTTAAGCTGCCCAGTCCGTGATGTTCTTTCTGTTATGGTAGTTCTGGCAAACCAATATAAAGGGTAATTTTTTAAAGAATTTGATCAAATGGTTATCTATAGAGTAGAGGATAAAGCAAGGTAGAAGAAACAGGGATGGAAACTAAATTCTGGGGGGTGCCTGGGTAGCTCAGATGGTTAAATGTGTGCCTTCAGCTCAGGATCGAGCCCCATGTCGGGCTTCTCCTCTCCCTCTGCCTGCTGCTTCCCCTGCTTGTACCCTCTCTCTCTCTGTCTCAAATAAATAAAATAAAAAGAAAAAGAAAGAAAGAAAGAAAGAAAGAAAGAAAGAAAGAAAGAAAGAAAGAAAGAAAACTAAATTTCCCTGACCATATCTCCCATTAAAGCTTTGACTTTGAAACCAGGTAAAAATTATATACTTAATGAAACAAACTAAAAACAATGAAGGAAATAAAAAGCAACATGCACCAAATAATACTAACAACTTGATTTTAGCTGAAGAGTATACTTACAATTATCTGAAGTTATTCTAAAACTTGGTAATTTGTGTAGCTGGTGAGCTGTGTCCTGTAAAGGAGAAAAAAAAAAAAAAGCAAGTAAAAATCAAACTGTCTTCAGTTACCACATTGTTAGCAAAAGTTGGAATTGATATTTTGATACAAGAACAGAGCACACCTATATATAAAGGAATGATAAAGCAATAAGTAATCATGTCGATGTGATATTCAGCACAAATGAAAAGAGATACAGGTATCAAATGAAAAACTTCTGCAAAACCTTATAATCCTATGGGGAATTGGAAATATCATGCGATTTCTTTAAGAAAATTTTTTCTTCTTAGCAATGTCACCTGTAAAATCCCAGAAGCAATGACCTACCCAGAAGCAACAAACACTTCCAGAACTTAAATTTTGGTCTCAATGCTATTTCTATCAACAAATAACCTGGACTACTTGGATAAATAGGTAATTCCACGTATAAGGCAGGATATGTAAAGTGAGTAATATCTTGTCATATTAGAAATCTAGAAGGCTATGAATGAATTTAAACACATCATACATATTTAAAAAGCTGTTAATTATATGCTTATATAGGTGTGTGTGTGTGTGTGTGTGTGTGTGTGTGTGTGTGTGTGTGTATCCTTTGCAGGGTTCTAAGAGAACCATCAAATTATTTGAAAACAGGTAAATAAAGAGAATTAAGCATTTAGCCTACTTCTGCACAAACTGTATTCCCAAGTAACAAATAGTTGATGAGGAAAAGTTTTTCTTTACATAAGTATTCCAACTTATAAAGAATTCTTTCTTTATATGATAATGCCACTATCTTGCAATCTCTGATGGCAATAAGCAATTGTCATTAATAGCTTCAAAGACCATGAGGCAATAAGCTGATGGGGAGTTTTGTAATAGATGAATCAAGCTTAGACTCAAAATCACAGATATCTTAATTTGCAAAGCGAGCAACAACCAGTCATTATGAGCCTCCATAGAAAAATCCGCATCATCAGTACCCTTGAAAAATAAAAATAAAAGCTAAATACGCTCAAGCCTCTCGATCTGTCAATTCACCAAAAACATAGGGGACAGAAGCACATGTTAACCAGCACTGCATAATCAAAAAGTGCAAACTGTAGGCAACATCTACAAGACAAACAACCTGACTTATTTAACAATTCAACTTCAATGATAAATTAAACACAGAGAAGGAAGATCTAGAAATTCAAGAGAATTAGAAGACTTATCAACTAAACAGAATGGGAGGGTCTTTGGATTCTGGATCAATCAAACTAACTGTTTATTTAAAAAGACATTATTGGGGAAATTTTAAAATATTTGTATTGAGGTGTAAGCAATAAACAGTGTTATATTAGTTTCAGGTGTAGTGTATACTGATTCAACAATTCCATACATGACTCAGTGCTCATCATGATAAGTGCACTCTTAATCCCCTTCACCAAGTTCACGCAGCCACCCACCCAACTCCCGCCTGGTAACCGACAGTTTGTTCCTGTATTTGAGTCTGCTTTTTTGTTTTTTCTCTCTGTTTATTCATTTGTTTTGTTTGTTTTGTTTCTTAAATTCCACATTTGAGTGAAATCATATGGTATTTGTCTTTCCCTGACTTCGTTCACTTAGCATCATACCATCCAGGTCTATCCATGTTGTTGCAAATGGCAAGATCTCAACCATTTTTATGGCCGAGTAATATTCCATTCATCCTTCTTCATTCATTCATCTATGGATGGACATTAGGTTGCTTCCATATCTTAGCTATCATAGATAATTCTGCAACAAACATGGGGCACATCCATCTTTTCAAATTAATGTTTTTATTTCCATTGGGGAGCCATCTGATAGTGGAATTACTGAATCACATGGTAATTGTATTTTTAATTTTTTGAGGAACATCCATACTGGTTTCCACAGTGGCTGCACCAATTTGAATTCCCACAACAGTGAAAAGGGTTCCTTTTTCTCCATATCCTTGCCATCACTTGTTGTTTCTTGTTTTTTTTGATTCTAGGCATTTTGACAGGTGTAAGGTGCTATCTCATTGTGGTTTTGATTTGCATTTGCCTGATGATTAGTGATGTTGAGCACATTTTCATGTGTCCATTGTCCATTTGTATGTCTTCTTTAAAAAAAGGTCTATTCAGATCCTCTGTCCATTTTTAAAATCAGATTATTTAGGGTTTTTCGATGTTGAGTTTTATAAGTTCTTTACATATTTTGCATATTAACCCCTTATTGGATATATCATTTGTAAATATCTTTTCTGAGACTACTAGGGAAATTTAAATACCGACTAGATATTTGATAATATTATTAAAATGCTGGCAATATTATGAGGTTTGATAATGATACTGTGGTTACATTATTTTTTTAAAAAAAGAAGTCCAAATCTTTTAGAGTTATTAAAGTAAATATGATGTCTTGGATTTTACCCAGAAAAACCTAGGGAAGGGTGGGAAGTAGGGACAGTGAAGATACAAATGAAATAAGAAAGGCTATAAATTAGTAACTATTGATTGGGATAATGGTTACATGAGATTTCATTATACTTTTGTCTTTACTTTTGTATATGCTTGAAATCTTCCATGATAAAAAGTTGACAGATAATAAAAAATAGATAGACCCTTAGACAGAAAGATATTCTCTTCATAGCTCAATCACAATCTTTCCCATATGATTTGCTAAGATGGGTTTTACCCTCTCTGAATAACACAAGTGTCCTCAATTTTCTGGAAGAAAAACAAGCGACTTGACTTTTCTCTTTCTTTCTGAGCATTGACTAAGGCATTAGCTGCATGCTAGGTCTAGGAAGTTTCCTATCCACCCACAGACTGTTTTTCACTTTTCCAGTTTCCACCTGGAAACTCTGCTTAGTAGATAACTGCCAAAGAATTTGCCTGACTGGGCTTACACAGTCTTTGCAAGATGATCTCCCAAGGATGAGGAGAATGAGAAAGACAAAGAATGTACATTCTAGGGAGTTGAGTTGTTAAAATTTGGACAAGAGTTATTTTTCTAGATTAAAAAAAGAAAAGTGAGGACCAGTAAGTTGCTTGCTAGAACAAGGATACAAACCCAAGATTATCCATCTCCAAATTCCACACCTATCCAAAGAGTAACAACACCTTCTCTAGAGTTAAATGGAGGAGTTCACTCCACCTCTACCCCACATGCACAAACCTAGACTGTGGGTCCAGAAGCTGGGGACTGCTGGCCAAGGCAAGAATGACATAAGACCCCTCCCTAGCCTGATGGGAGGACTGAGTGGGACCCCTGCAAAGACCTGTTTTGTTTTGTTTGCTTGTACATCCTCATTTGTAGATCCAAGGATACCAACTAGATCTCATTTGCCACCTGTCCCTCTCTCACCAGGATTTGTATGACAGTGTGACAATGGGGCAGTACCCAGGGGTGTAAGAGTCAGAGGTACCCCATTCAGATTTCCCTATGGAAAGACAGACAGTCTTCTCTCGACAAACATTGGGAGAGAGTCTAATTTTTAATTTGTTATGGAAAATGGCAGCTTCAAATTTAAAAAGAAAGCACTGGATAATTCATTGTAAAATGAAATTCAATTTTTTTTCTCAGTTTTTAAAAACTTAAAATTTAAAGAACTTCAGGTAATAGGGAAACTGGACTAGAACTAAACAAGACGGGTTCCTCAGACTCAGCTCTGAAGGGATGGATTCCATGACCACAGTATCAAAGCTGTCATCTTATTGTTATAAATCATCCCAGGGGCTTTCTTTCAATCTCTGATAATATTTCATACATTGCACAGGATTTTGTCTCTGAATTGAAGAATCAGACAGCTTTTTCAGTGATCTCTAATCCCTATCATACTGGGGCTGATCTCCTTTATACCTTCACATCTTCTCTCCTTCTCCTTTACTTTTCCTCAATTTGCCTTTAGCTATTTTCTCTCTTCTCCACCATCACTAGACCTGCCTGCCATTCCCCCTCTCCAGGACCCACTACCTGGAGGTTACACTCAAGTAGCCCAATAACACCTCAGTTCAATGGAAGCCCAAGGGATTTCTTGTTGGTTGTGACCCTTGGACTCTCAGAAAAAACTTCAAGGATAGCCCTTGGGTTTGTACCTGTTCAGTAATGCCTAGCGAAATACTGGGCTTCTTTGATTAAACCATGTCTGTGGGCTGGGCCAGAGTCCCAAAAGCAGAGTGCCAGAATACAGGTGTCAAACAGACACAGGAGCCTGTGTCTATTACAAAGATATGTAAAATCACCTAGGTTTTATCCATTCTCTCATGCCCACCCTGAATCTCTGCAGGATTCTTCCCAAGGATTCAGAATCTACAAAAGAATCAGAGGTATGGGTTATAACAGAGCACAAAGTATTTTTTCCCATGTTTTCACTAACAGAAAGGAAGACAGAGGGAACTTTCACTGCCACCTGACTTCTAATACCACAAGTCCGGACCCTTTCTGTGCCTCAAGAGAGAATTCACATAGGTCCAGTGCCATGCATTCTGCCTTGGGACTCTGAACATTAGCCTGCCCTCTGTGCCTGCAGATCTTAGGTTCTTAAGGGCATTATAATGCAGACTCATCCACAGGCCCAGGTTCCCACAGGAAAATGCTTTTAAGTTCACCTTCTCTTCATACCCAGAAGCTAACAGCAGCTACTAGCAGAGGTTAACAACACAAGAAACTCAAAGCTGTTTCCAGGTTACCCACAGGGAATGTTATCAAGGTGATTCCATGTTCCCACTGTGCGAAGTCTGTATGCTCTTTTAATTCAGGGGACAAGTCATCAGTATTTCCACTCAGAGTCAATTTCCAGTCTCCCAAATTACCTTAGGCATTTGAGGAATTAAATGATTTCCCTCCCAAATCAGAATTTAGGAACTGGGTTATGAAGCACTATAAAATTATTAAATGTGCAGACTGTTTCCACAGTTAATTTAATTCTTGGTGTCTGCAGATAGATGCATTATCTTCCTTTGCCTAAACCCACTTTAGGGAGGCCACAAGATCATAGAAATGTGAACTCATCTTTGGCCATAGCTTATTCACTTCTCTCTATGGAAATTAAAAGGCAAGGGGAACAAAACCAGCTAAAGATATTATACCCAAATATATANAAAGGCAAATGCAGCATGTCCTCAGCAAATGGCACAATCTGACATTCTGGAGGCAAGGACTGGGTATACAGCAGTAACGGACAAAGACAAAACGCCTGCCCTAGTGGGGCTTCTGCGGATCTTTTTATCTTCTCAAGGTAGCCCACCTCCTGCCATTCTTACCAGGGCCTTCCTTCCAAGGTCCACTGCCAATGGTCTAAGTCACTCTGAAAATAGAAAAGATTTTCCTGCTGAGAACTCTCCCACCTCCACCCTTCCCTTCAAACCTTTATAGGCTCCAAACCTGCAGACAGCAGCCCACCAGCGTCCCAGCACTGAGGCAAGGGAAAGGCCTATCCCAAAGGAGTGACTGGCAGGTCCTTTTCACATCTGAGATGGGTAAGAGCGTCTGCTCCTGCTGAGGATGGGCGAGAAGGAAGGTGCTGGGTAAAAAAGAGAAAAACAGCCAGTGATGGGGGCAGTCTGCCTTCCTTGGGGGCAGTCAACACTCCTTTGATCAAAGCCCCATCCCCAGGTTGCCTGCTCAGGAGATCCACAACCCCCTCCCTCTTCTCACCAGGCCCAATATGCACATTCTGGAGCTAGCAGGCTAAGGCAAAGAGTGCCACAGCCACTACAGCCCTGGCGGCTGGGTGTTCACACTCCGTTGCCCTGTGAACTTCCTAGAGACGGATATGTACCTCCTGTACATTCAACCCAAGAAAAAACAAGTGCTAAAAAACTATGTGTGTAAGAGCTGAAAGTAGATTTAGGAGTCCCTTCGGATCAGCCTCTTTTTACAGGCAAAGAAGATCCAAACCGCAGCCCCTCACCTGGTCATGTGTAAGTGGCAGCAGGGCCCAGTATGTTGCCCAATTTTCTTCTCTGCTCTCTGAACAATATCCCTATCAACAGTCTGGAACTTTCCAGACTAACAGGAGAACCCCCCCCCCCAGCACCTGGCTGGGGGATCTGCTGAGGGAGGAGGAGGGGAAATAGGAGGATGCTTGCAGGACCAGGGTGGAGGAAGCCATGGGAGTCCGGAGGGCCCTTGAGATGAGGGTTGCTGCAAATCTGGAGATGGCTGGGCTACATTAGGGTCACCGGTTTGGTGGAGCTGTGTGACTTCAGTCCTGTGGGACAGCACACCTGTGCTATCTCTAAGATGGAAAGGGGTGATGGCTAGGCGCCTTGGTGCTGCAGCGTCTTAGCTGCCTCCCTTAGACTCTGCAGCCAAACTGGGCTCCCACCTCAACTCGCCTGGGCTTATCTCACTCAAAAAACAGGTCTTCCTCCTCTTGCCCTGCCCATGTCTAGAGCTCAAACCAGGATGACATTCATCGTGCGTGTCTTTTATGGCTAGCCAAATCTCTGGGTCTTTACCTGGCTGCTAACTTGCCCCAGCCCACTTCCCCTCTCCAGGTTCAAGGGACCGTAAAGTCCCAGGGCTAGAGTGAGCAGATCCCCTAGAGGGAGGCTCATCTCTGGGAAAGAATCCACTCCCCACCCCACTCCCAACTCAAACACGCAAGAAACGTCAGTCTAATCTCCAAATGATCATTTCTCCAAACACGAAAATAACAGAACCGCCGATAGGTCTGTCATTTTGCCCGCCCCGTTCTAAATGCCGTCAAAACTGCCTAAATAAAGATAAGAGAGGATTGTGTACGTTTTCTACACAAATGGTGGAAAGTAATAAAATAAACATCAAAGGTAAGCTTCCACGTACTCGCAGCTCCGTCGCTATTTCCAACAAAGGCAGGAAAAAGGAGGAAACCTGAAGGTGGAAGGGCAGCGGGTTAGAAGTGCACCTTCCGGAGGGGTCCAGCGCGCCCGTCCCTGGGGTATGGACACCATGTAGGCCCAAACATCGTGCGGCAGAGAAAGGGCCCCCCTTTCCCGACCGTCCGATACCACAGCAAAAGCCCTCACGGGGAAAAATTGGGAAGAAATGGTCGTAAACGCATCATGCTTTCGGCTCCCGCCCCTGGGAACACACCCTCCCTTTCGTTCCTGTTGATAGTCGGAGCCGGGAATAGCACGTCCCCCGCTTCGCCCGCGTCTGGAGGATTCCGCAGAGGTACAAACGCAGGCAGAGCCTGGCACCCTGCGCCACACACAGTCGCTCCAGGGAAAGAGGGGAACACTGCTGCCCTTACCCAAGAGCCACCAACCAGGTATAGAAAAGGTAAAGAAAAACAAAAGAAAAGTGAAAGTCAGAGGCCATTTAAGCAAGAGTCAAGGTCATTAAAAAAAAAATTCACAATTTCATGTCCAGTACTGAGAAAGAAAGAAGGGGGGGAGGGAGGGAGGAAGGGAAGAAAGAAAGAAAGAAAGAAAGATGGGAGGGAGAGAAAGAAAAGTCCGCAAAATCATAGAAAGGTGCACAGCATGTGGCTCCCAGAAGCGGTCCCTACAACGCGTCCTGCGCGTTCTTTGCTGTTCATTACTTCGTCAGGGACGACAGGGGTTTGCTTTCCGAAGAAGCACGGTTTTCACTACACCGCGTGCAGTTTGAGAGAATCGCAGGCCTGAGCAAAGTCCCTGCTGCCCAAGACCCAGCCCTTCCAGGTGCCCCCTGGGGATCGCCCCACCTCCACTGCCCAAATCGTCTCCTAGCGGTCCGAGACGCAGGGACCCTCCCAGGCGGTCGGGCGCTCACACCTGAGGGAGGAGCGGGCGGGCGGGGCGAGCACGCAGGCACACTCACAGACACGCGCACACCCCCAGCCGCGCGCAGGCTTCCCATTGGCAGGAGGCGGAGGGCGGGGCCGGGCCGACCCAAAACAAACAACCTGCGCCTTGACTTTGCTGCCGTGCTGCCGCATGGCCTCGGCCTGGTGTGGGCCCTCCGGGGAGCCTCGGCCACCTAGGCCACCTCGTTCCCCCACCCCTCGGCCGTCGGCGCCCAGGCCCCGCCCCCTCGGAGCCGCCGCAGGGTTATATTGGGCCGGGGCGAAGGTGGAAGCGAGACGTAACAGCGGCCTGCCAGCGCGGAGATGCAGCTTCGGAGACCGGGGGCGGAAAGGCGGCTACCGGCGCTACGGCCTCAGGGACTCGGCTCCGCAGGCGCTCAAGGCTGAAGGTTCCATAGCCTCCCCCAAGGGTGACACGAACACCGGCTGGCACCGTCTCCGTGCCCCGAAGATTCCTGCCCAGAACCTGGGACCTCCAGTGAAGAACACCTCCTGGTATCTTGAATGGATAGCAGATGCTCACGCTTCTTCCTTCCAGCAAGAAGTCCCAAGCCCGGCACACTTGGGCATCAGAGGGTGGAACCGCATCCCTGTACGCATTCACCCCGAAGTCTCTCATCCTCGAACTGAAGACAGTACCCACCCAACTCCTCCCTCTCCGCCCCTCTTAGTTCACCCAATAAGCACAACCCCTCCAAAAAAAATTCCAGCGGAAGAAGACTCTTCAACGGAAAAGTGACTGTCTCTCGCAAGAGGAGGGGGAGCTCCCAGGAAAGAAAGGCGAGGACCCCTGGCCTCGAGATCTCCATTCCGGCCCCCGGCACCACCTTCCTAAGGCCGCGCGAAGGAAAGGGTACGGCGCAGGGCAGGGACAGGGTGCGCGGGCATGAAGTTGGAGGCGTTCGGCCCCCGCGCGGCCCACGGGGACAAGCCAGGGAATGATCTGGAGGGTGCAGGCTGCAGCAACTTGCCATCTCCGCTGTCGGCAGCTGGCGACGACTCCTTGGGCTCGGACGGGGACTGTGCGGCCAACAGCCCCGCGGCGGGCGGCGGCGCTGGGGAGCTGGCGGGCAGTGGCGAGCGGAGCGCAGGCGGCCGGCCCGGCGCGGAGGAGGAGGGTCCCGGTGGCGGTGGCGGCGGCGGCGGC